>NC_139993.1:41794022-42383204 GCF_964263955.1 Coregonus lavaretus | reverse complement strand
CAGAGTGGAATTAATATATTAGGAGAAATTGGTAGAGCATGGCGCTTGCAACGCCAGGGTTGTGGGTTCGATTCCCACGGGGGGCCAGTATGAAAAAAAATGTATGCACTCACTAACTGTAAGTCGCTCTGGATAACAGCGTCTGCTAAATGACTAAATGTAAATGTAAATACTAACAATCATTGGCACACCAAAAACTGAGAAAAAGCACAGCGGTATTTAGGCTCCCGCCTCTCTCATAAATATCAATTTCATCATACAGCCGTGGTGATCAATATAATTTAAGCAATAGAATAGGACTTAGAGTGTTTGCTTTATCTAATTGGCTAAACTGAAAAATGAGCTCCCTGTGGCGGTTGTATTAGAATGAGGGGTTTGGAGCTAAGGAGAGGAGGGGGGAGAGGGTGTGGGGGCTGATCAAGGGGATGCTCTCGTTTTGTCCACAGCATCCCATCAATCAACTCTAAGGACTCTGCCGGCCATCCGCAATTTGTCCCTGAGCTCCTGGACCAGCCCCCTCCACCTCCCCAACCCCCCCCTACACACACACACATATATATATATATATATATATCTCACACAGACCCCTCCTGCTGGTGAGGAGGCAGAGCAGAGCTCATCCTGTCACCACCTCGTTTTATAGTTGGGATCTGAAGGCTCTGGGTTATAAATTGTAGTGCAACATTCATTTTTTTAAAGCTGAGAAATCTATTGTGTAGTTAACTTTATGGAGCCGTGCATAACAGAAGGGAATAGATGGTTCTATTAGAGGTGAGGAGGGGTTGGGCCTCCATCCATCTCACTGGATGCTCCAGCAGGTCCCCACACTGCATTTACATATCTCTGTGTGGTCAGACGCCCCACACACGCTGTCACTATCCATGCCAGCTGTAGTCCATTCACTAGGCAACCTTACTAAGTACTGTACCTACCGGTATCGCTATAGTTTTTTTCTCCTCTTGAGAAAATGTATCGTAGATCAAGAGGTAGGATTTACAATAGATAGTGTTAAGGTGTGTAAACAAGTACTGACATTTACTTTGAGGGTTTTACCTAAGAGAAAAACGATCATATTTGATTCAGTATCTTGACTCTTCAACTCATTAGCTGCTTCAATGATGACTAACAATACCTGTTGCACCTTGAAGTAGCTGCTCATGTATTGTATAATGTGTTTGTGCAGGAATAAAGAGCCACACCTCTGTGTGTTTCAGGGCCGGAATTTGCTGCACTGGGCCTGTGACAGAGGCCACAAAGACCTGGTGTCTGTGTTACTGCAAAACAGTGCTGGCATTAACAGTCAGGTGAGTCTCTCTCTCACACACACACACACACACACATCTGGGGTTAGGGGTCAAGTAGCATTTGATGCAGAAGTTCACAGGGTCAGATATTTTAGGGGATTTCAAGATTTCTTTGAGATTCACAATTGTGTTAAAAGGGGCATGAAACCGACACAGTACACTCTGTCAACAGTCCAGCACACACCTCCCAAACACACACCTACAGTTTACTTCACTACACACCACATAGTCAATCCTCTGTATCCGTGGAGGCCTAGTTTCTGTGGCTGGCCCAGTTTCTGTGGCTGGCCCAGGGGACTATAAGGCCCAGTGACACTCTCCCTAGAACCCTCTGAGCAGGTCTACTTTAATTCACTTTGTGATATTGACAAATCCCATGGGGTTTATCCAACACAGTAAGCAGGTAGATGTTGTTTAGTGACCTGGCTGTGGGGAGAAAAACCCTGTACGCATTCAGGTTTAGAGGCAGGCGGCTTTGTCTTAAGCTGGCTGAACGATGCATCGGGAAATTAATACTGTGGTGCGTACAGTTGTGGGGCAGGGGCTTTACTGCCCCACAGTAAGACAAATCAATTGGAAGTAATCAGGCAAATTGTTTGCATTATACAACCCATATAATCAGAACATTTGCAAATGACTTTCTTTTTGTGGCCATGAACCTTTTTTTGTGTGGATGAAAACCAGAGCGCTGGCTTATAAAGAATGATCTTGGTCTGCCTGGCAGTGGCTATGGTCATGGTTTAACAATAAAACATTACTACTTAAATGGAGGCATGTTAAATGCTGCATTGTAATTACAGAGAAGTGGAGCCTCTCTCTAAACTCATTGTAACATATACTGTATTTAGCCTTCATTTATGAATAATAACAGTAGTTACATTAACAGTACACTGATATAAATAAATGTGGTTAAATGTGGTCAAATCTAATACCTGTACATCTCTGGCATCTCTGATGAATTTCAGACACATGCTCTGGGAGAATGTGTGCAATATGCATAGCTATACACATGCATACTATTTCCTAGTGTAGGTACCAGTAAGTGTAATTGAATGGCAGACAGTCCTTATTAAGACCCAGTGTGAGAGGTCACTCAGCAGTCCCTCTCAGGTCATCAGGACCCCTATGGCCCATCTCCTTGGTCATGTCTAGATGGGATACAGCTTTTGTCAAATTGACATCAAAAGTTTTTTTAATTTTTTGCATTTTAGCTAACCCTTTTCCTAACCTTAACCCAATTCTCCTAACCTGCTACGTTAATTATCCTAACCTGCTGCGTAAGTTCTCCTAAACCTGCCACGAAAAGTCAATTTTGACAAAGGCTGTGTCCCTTCTAGACAAAACCCATCTTCCTTCTCTGTCTGTGCTCAGAGGTACCCAGTCAGTTGCCTGAGGATAAATATTAAGACAACTGGACTTTTGCACAATAATGATTGAGATCAGATTTTAGAGATGGCGTGGGGGTGGCCGAAAGGAAATACGACTAGCTAAATCCTACAACAGTCTCTGCCAAATTATTATACAATGTAAACCCCACGAAACCTGGAGTTGATGGGGATATAAAGCCTTCTACTTCTTATTAGATTCTATTACATTGCTGTTTTCAGTCACTTTCCGGCCATGCTGAACTAGACTACATGCCCTGGATGCTACATTCCTTTTTGCTGTTAAAAAAACTGGCAAACATGCATGTGGTAATAGTATCATAGTAGGTATGTACTGTAGTAGGTTTGACATATACAGTGGGGTCCGAAATTATTGACACCCTTGATAAAGATGAGCAGCAATGACTGTATCAAATAAATAATTCAAATACTGAGCTATATTGTATGCTCCATAAAATTGGGAAATTATATTATTTTATTCTAACACAATTGCTCAGAGAAAGAGATTCTGAGAAAAAGATCATACCCCCAAGACATGCTAACCTCCCCTGTTATTGGTAATGGTGAGAGTTTAGCATGTCTTGGGGGTATGATCTTTGTCACTCAACATTATTCATGATTAATTTAGGATTATCCTTATCCACATCAATGTAGAAGTGTTTAGAAACATATTATATTCTTATTTATAATAAAAGTGACTCCAAAATGACACAATACATTTATTTACCATTAATTACCATTGGGTACAAAATAATCTGAAATACAACCAAAACTAACAGCAAATGCATCCAACAAGTTTGTAGAGTCACAAGCTTGATGTAGTCATTGTGTCCGCCTGGAATTTAACCTTCCCAAATTCTCCCATGTCACCCCGCTCCTCCGCACACTCCACTGGCTTCCAGTCAAAGCTCGCATCCACTACAAGACCATGGTACTTGCCTACGGAGCAGCAAGAGGAACTGCCCCTCCCTACCTTCAGGCTCTGCTCAAATCCTACATCCCAACCCGAGTACTCCATTCTGCCACCTCTGGTCTCGATCAGCCCAGTCAAAGTTATTTTCTGTCCTGGCACCCCAATGGTGGAACACATCTGAAACCCTACCTATTCAAAGAGTATCTTAAGTAATCCCGCTGCACCCCCTCCTTACAGCCTTTCTTGAACTAACACTTGCACTTTTCCCCCATACTAGTTCTGACTTTGCCGATAGCTACTTTATTGAGGAAAAATTTACTTACTATGACTGTGATATGTGGTTGTCCCACCTAGCTATCTTAAGATGAATGCACTAACTGTATGTCGTTCTGGATAAGAGTGTCTGCTGAATTACGTAAATGTAAAATGTAATATGGAACCAAATACTAAACTTTTGACTACTTTATTTATTAGAATCTTTAGGGGTGTCGATAATTCTGACCCCAACCTTTTTTGAGATAAAAAAAAAAGGATTACTTGTTAAAAAAAAAAATATTTTTCTGAGCAATTGTATAAGTATAAAATAATACACTGCTCAAAAAAATAAAGGGAACACTTAAACAACACAATGTAACTCCAAGTCAATCACACTTCTGTGAAATCAAACTGTCCACTTAGGAAGCAACACTGATTGACAATACATTTCACATGCTGTTGTGCAAATGGAATAGACAACAGGTGGAAATTATAGGCAATTAGCAAGACACCCCGCAATAAAGGACTGGTTTTGCAGGTGGTGACCACAGACCACTTCTCAGTTCCTATGCTTCTTGGCTGATGTTTTGGTCACTTTTGAATGGTGGCGGTGCTTTCACTCTAGTGGTAGCATGAGACGGAGTCTACAACCCACACAAGTGGCTCAGGTAGTGCAGCTCATCCAGGATGGAACATCAATGCGAGCTGTGGCAAGAAGGTTTGCTGTGTCTGTCAGCGTAGTGTCCAGAGCATGAAGGCGCTACCAGGAGACAGGCCAGTACATCAGGAGACGTGGAGGAGGCCGTAGGAGGGCAACAACCCAGCAGCAGGACTGCTACCTCCGCCTTTGTGCAAGGAGGAGCAGGAGGAGCACTGCCAGAGCCCTGCAAAATGACCTCCAGCAGGCCACAAATGTGCATGTGTCTGCTCAAACGGTCAGAAACAGACTCCATGAGGGTGGTATGAGGGTCCGACGTCCACAGGTGGGGGTTGTGCTTACAGCCCAACACCGTGCAGGACGTTTGGCATTTGCCAGAGAACACCAAGATTGGCAAATTCGCCACTGGCGCCCTGTGCCCTTCACAGATGAAAGCAGGTTCACACTGAGCACGTGACAGACGTGACAGAGTCTGGAGACACCGTGGAGAACATTCTGCTGCCTGCAACATCCTCCAGCATGACCGGTTTGGCGGTGGGTCAGTCATGGTGTGGGGTGCCATTTCTTTGGGGGTCTGCACAGCCCTCCATGTGCTCGCCAGAGGTAGCCTGACTGCCATTAGGTACCGAGATGAGATCCACAGACCCCTTGTGAGACCATATGCTGGTGCGGTTGGCCCTGGGTTCCTCCTAATGCAAGACAATGCTAGACCTCATGTGGCTGGAGTGTGTCAGCAGTTCCTGCAAGAGGAAGGCATTGATGCTATGGACTGGCCCGCCCGTTCCCCAGACCTGAATCCAATTGAGCACATCTGGGACATCATGTCTCGCTCCATCCACCAACGCCACGTTGCACCACAGACTGTACAGGAGTTGGCAGATGCTTTAGTCCAGGTCTGGGAGGAGATCCCTCAGGAGACCATCCGCCACCTCATCAGGAGCATGCCCAGGCGTTGTAGGGAGGTCATACAGGCACGTGGAGGCCACACACACTACTGAGCCTCATTTTGACTTGTTTTAAGGACATTACATCAAAGTTGGATCAGCCTATAGTGTGGTTTTCCACTTTAATTTTGAGGGTGACTCCAAATCCAGACCTCCATGGGTTGATAAATTTGATTTCCATTGATAATTTTTGTGTGATTTTGTTGTCAGCACATTCAACTATGTAAAGAAAAAAGTATTTAATAAGATTATTTCATTCATTTAGATCTAGGATGTGTTATTTTAGTGTTCCCTTTATTTTTTTGAGCAGTGTATAATTTACCAATTTTTGGGGGCATACAATATAGCTCAGTATTATAATTATTTATTTTATACTGTCATTAATTTTCATCTTTATCAAAGGTGTTAATAATTTAGGACCCCACTGTGAGGGCCGACTCTAGCCTTTTGGGGGCCCTAAGCAAGATTTTGTTGCCCCCCCCCGCAATAACAGTTTGCCGTTTTAAAGCAAGTTTTCCGCAGTTCTACACATTTTGCCATGGGGGGAGAGAAAAATGTCCCTGAAATTCTACCAATTTTGTCATGACTTATGCCATGTTAATATGATATCTGAGTGAGAGTGACTAACAAAATCAATGGGGGCCCCATGGAGGTCAGGGCCCCTGGGCACGTGCCAGGTTGGTATTCGGCCATGAAGTTTAAATAGCTGGCTAGACTAATTTACCAATCTGAAAATTGTTAGCTGACATGGCTAATTGAGTGACTGGCAGTGAAAATGTAACAAAAAAATAGCTGATGCACAACCAAATTTCAGACTTGCACCTTGTGTATTCTACTATTCTAACTTTCAACAGTAAGTTAACACCCAGACTGAGGGTCGGGGCCCCCTAGCGGCCTGGAGCCCTAAGCGACCGCTTATGCCTGGAGCCGGCCCTGCCCACTTTGTGTGTTTTATATACAGTGCATTCTGAAAGTATTCAGATCCCTTGACTTTTTCCACGTTTTATTACGTTACAGCCTTATTCTAAAATGGATAAAATTGTTTTTTTCCCTCATCAATCTACACACAATACCCCATGATGACTAAGCAAAAACAGGTTTTTAGAACTTTTTGCAAATGTATAAAAATACAACAGCTGAAATATTACATTTGCATAAGTATTCATACCCTTTACACAGTACTTTGTTGAAGCACCTTTGGCAGCAATTACAGCCTTGAGTCTTCTTGGGTAGGACACTACACGCTTGGCACACCTGTATTTGGGGAGTTTCTCCCGTTCCTCTCTGCAGATCCTCTCAAGTTTTGTCAGGTTGGATGGAGAGCGTTGCTGCACAGCTATTTTCAGGTCTCTCCAGAGATGTTCGATCGGGTTCAAGTCCGGGCTCTGGCTGGGCCACTCAAGGACATTCAGAGATTTGTCCCAAAGCCAAGAGCCACTCCTGCGTTGTCTTGGCTGTGTGCTTAGGGTCGTTGTCCTGTTGGAAGGTGGACCTTCACCCCAATCTGAGGTCCTGACCGCTTTGGAGCAGGTTTTCATCAAGGATCTCTCTGTACTTTGCTCTGTTAATCTTTGCCTCGATCCTGACTAGTCTCCCAGTCCCTGCAACTGAAAAACATCCCCACAGCATTATGCTGCCACCACCATGCTTCACCGTAGGGATGGTGCCAGGTTTCCTCCAGACGTGACGTGTGGCATTTAGGCCAAAGAGTTCAATCTTGATTTCATCTGACCAGATAATCTTGTTTCTCATGGTCTGAGAGTCTTTAGGTGCCTTTTGGCAAACTCCAAGCAGGCTGTCATGTGCCTTGTACTGAGGAGTGGCTTCCGTCTGGCCACTCTACCATGAAGGCCTGATTGGTGGAGTGCTGCAAAGATGGTTGTCCTTCTGGGAGGTTCTCCCATCTCCCCACAGAGGAACTCTATAGCGCTGTCAGAGTGACCATTGGGTTCTTGGTCACCTCCCTGACCAAGACCCTTCTCCCCCGATTGCTCAGTTTGGCCGGGCAGCCAGCTCTTGGAAGAGTCTTGGTGGTTCCAAACTTCTTCCATTTAAGAATGATGGAGGCCACTGTGTTCTTGGGGACCTTCAAGGCTGCAGAATTTATTTTGTACCCTTCCCAGGATCTGTGCCTCGACACAATCCTGTCTCGGAGCTCTACGGAAAATTCCTTCGACCTCATGGCTTGGTTTTGCTCTGACATGCACTTTCCAAATCATGTCCAATCAATTGAATTTACCACAGGTGGACTCCAATCAAGTTGTAGAAACATCTCAAGGATGGTCAATGGAAACAGGATGCCCCCGAGTCTCATAGCAAATGGTCTGAATACTTATGTAAATAAGGTATTTCTGTTTTTTATTTGTAATAGATTAGCAAACATTTCTAAAAACCTGTTTTCACTTTGTCATTATGGGGTATTGTGTGTAGATAGTTTATTTTTTAAATTCCTTTTAGAATAAGGCTGTAACGTAATAAAGTGGAAAAAGTCAAGGGGTCTGAATACTTTCCAAAGACTATGTGTATGTATGTATGTGAATATATATATATATATATATATATATATATATATATATATATATATATATATATATATATATATATATATATATATATATATATATATATATATATATATATATATATATATATATATATATATATATATACAGCTCTGGAAAAAATTAAGAGACCACTGCAAGTTTTTCTTAAATCAGTATCTCTACATGTATGACAGCCATTCCATTCCGGTGTCTGTTGAATTCCAACACAGGCACACCTCATTCTACTGAATTAGGTACTGATTAGGTGATCACCTGAACCAAATCTTATTTAACGAGGAAAAGTATAAAAACCACTGCTGTGGTCATCACTATCCTCTTACAATAGGACCAGCTGGATGGCAAAAACAGTGCTAATAGTACCTCAAACGTAATATTAATCAAAAAAAGAACTATTGACCATGCCAAAAGAGTTGAAAAGGAAAGTTTTGAGTGAGGAAAAGAAGGGTTCAATTCTGGCTTTACTGGCAGAGGGATACAGTGAGCGTCAGGTTGCTTCCGTCCTTAACATTCCAAAGACGACGGTTCGAAACAGGCTCCTAGGGGCAGGGCTGAAGTCGTGCAAAGCTAGAAAAAAGCCCTTCATCAATGAGAAGCAAAGAAGAGCCAGGCTGAGGTTTGCAAAAGACCATAAGGATTGGACCGTAGAGGACTGGAGTAAGGTCATCTTCTCTGATGAGTCCAATTTTCAGCTTTGCCCAACACCTGGTCGTCTAATGGTTAGACGGAGACCTGGAGAGGCCTACAAGCCACAGTGTCTCGCACCCACTGTAAAATTTGGTGGAGGATCGGTGATGATCTGGGGGTGCTTCAGCAAGGCTGGAATCGGGCAGATTTGTCTTTGTGAAGGATGCATGAATCAAGCCACGTACAAGGTTGTCCTGGAAGAAAACTTGCTTCCTTTTGCTCTGACATTGTTCCCCAACTTTGAGGATTGGTTTTTCCAGCAGGACAATGCGCCATGCCACACAGCCAGGTCAATCAAGGTGTGGATGGAGGACCACCAGATCAAGACCCTGTCATGGCCAGCCCAATCTCCAGACCTGAACCCCATTGAAAACTTCTGGAATGTGATCAAGAGGAAGATGGATGATCACAAGCCATCAAACAAAGCCGAGTCATCAAGGCAAAGGGTGGCTATTTGAAGAATCTCAAATATAAAATATATTTTGATTTGTTTAACACTTTTTTTGGTTACTACATGATTCCATATGTGTTATTTCATAGTTTTGATGTCTTCACTATTATTCTATAATGTAAAAAATATTTAAAATGTTGAATGAGGAAGTGTGTCCAAACTTTTGACTGGTACTATATATATATATATATATATATATATATATATGTATGTATGTATGTATGTATGTATGTGTGTATGTGTGTGTGTGTGTGTGTGTGTGTGTGTGTGTGTGTGTGTGTGTGTGTGTGTGTGTGTGTGTGTGTGTGTGTGTGTGTGTGTGTGTGTGTGTGTGTGTGTGTGTGTGTGTGTGTGTGTGTGTGTGTGTGTGTGTGTGTGTGTGTGTGTGTGTGTGTGTGTGTGTGTGTGTGTGTGTGTGTGTGTGTGTGTGTGTGTGTGTGTGTGTGTATATATATGTATGTGTGTGTATGTATAATGTTATATATCATTGGCAGACTATCAAAGAATATAAATTGTAAATGGTCCCATGAATGCGAGAAGTCTCCACCGTTTTACGTCCTCACATTCCTTTTGTCTGTATATGATAGGGAGAAGAGGAGGTGTGGTATTGGGTTTGTTGGGTATTGGATATCCCAGTAATCTGCATTGACCTCTGCCAACTGCCGTTAAATAAAGATAAACGTGATTTATGTTTAATTTGTTGATTAAAAAATAAAAAAATAAAAATGCGTTCAGTGAAAATCGTTGGAAATTAATCAACTGATTGTTTCAGTGGATGTCCAAACCCGGTATCCTGCATTATGGACTGTTTGATTCTAATCTGGGATCAGAAGGGACTACAATAGGTAGCTCTGTCCATGAATACCCAGATCAACTGTATACCACCTGTCAACAGCAGAATGCCACACACTGGCACATAACCAACATATCACTGCTTCTCTACTGCACTTTAACAAATTAACCCCAGAAACTGGGCTGGATGGCAGAACTGGAGCTTTGTGTGAAGTAGGGTACCATGTTTGTAAAGTCAGAAGCATCACTCAATTATTTTATGTGGGCTGACATTTAGTGTACTGCATTGTAATAAAGGCATATCCAAATATCCTCAAAATTCCATTATATGTGAGGAGAGAGAAACATGATTATTCAGTTTACTGGAATTTTACAGGAATTTAAAAGTTTAAAATCCTTAGGAGTCTTGATGTATCGGTGCGTCAAACTAAGTAACATAATAAAACAAATCCCCATAAAAATCTGTACGTTTATGCTAGAGCTATCTCAATCCACCGCATCTGCCTATGTCAGCCTTCCTCATCTGCAGTTGAAGGTGGCCGAGCAACAGCTGTGTTTGTCAGACCACGAAAACGTCTGTAGTGTCCGAACAGACGCCTACAAACTAATACCACTCTATGGAAAGGGGAGACTCACGAACACACGATGTTCTCCTTTTTGCTCTACGACCCCCGCAAGTGTCACGGGACTCGTCTGAAGGTAACCTATACAAATGAATGGAAGTATGGAGGTAGTTTTGTGGCAACAAAAATAATGTTAAAAATGTTTTGAAAAATATAGGATAGACACTTCAAAACCTTTCTTAATTATGATAAATTTTTTTGCTGTTTTTAGACATTTTAGATTTGTAATTTTTTTTTTATAAAACAAAATGAAATGCCACATTTACATAAGTATTCAGACCCTTTACTCAGTACTTTGTTGAAGCACCTTTGGCAGCTATTACAGCCTCGAGTCTTCTTGGGTATGACACTATAAGCTTGGCACAGCTGTATTTGGGGAGTTCCTTCCATTCTTCTCTGCAGATCCTCTCAAGCACTGTCAGGTTGTATGGGGAGAGTCGCTGCACACTATTTTCAGGTCTCTCCAGAGATGTTCGATCTGGTTCAAGTCCGGGCTATGGCTGTGCCACTTAAGGACATTCAGAGACTTGTCCCGAAGCCACTCCTGCGTTGTCTTGGCTGTGTGCTTAGGTTCATTGTCCTGTTGGAATATGAACCTTCGCCCCAGTCTGAGGTCCTGAGTGCTCTGGAGCAGGTTTTCATGAAGGATCTCTCTGTACTTTGCTCCGTTCATCTTTCCCTCGATCCTGACTAGTCTCCCAGTCCCTGCCGCTGAAAAACATCCCCACAGCATGATGCTGCCACCACCATGCTTCACCGTAGGGATGGTGCCAGGTTTCCTCTAGACATGACACTTGGCATTCAGGCCAAGGAGTTCCATCTTTGTTTCATCTGACCAGATAATCTTGTTTCTCATGGTCTGAGAGTCCTTTAGATGCCTTTTGGCAAGCTCCAAGTGGGCTGTCATGTCCTTTTATTGAGGAGTGGCTCCCGTCTGGCCACTACCATAAAGGCCTGATTGGTGGAGTACTGCAAAGATGGTTGTCCTTCTGGAAGGTTCTCCCATCTCCACAGAAGAACTCTGGAACGCTGTCAGAGTGACCATCGGGTTCTTGGTCACCTCCCTGACCAAGACCCTTCTCCCCCGATTGCTCAGTTTGGCCGGGCGGCCAGCTCTAGAAAGTGTATTTTTTGGTACCCTTCCCAAGATCTGTGCCTCGACACAATCCTGTCTCGGAGATCTACGGACAATTCAAAAAATCTGTTTTCACTTTGTCGTTATGGGGTATTGTGTGTAGATGAGGGGAAAAAAGTATTCAATTATATCAATTTTAGAATAAGGCTGTAACGTAACAAAATGTGGAAAACGTGAAGGGGTCTGAATACTTTCTGAATGCACTGTAGGATAGGCCTTGATTAGAATACAGTGTGTATATATAGAGTGGGGGAAAAAAGTATTTAGTCAGCCACCAATTGTGCATGTTCTCCCACTTAAAACGATGAGAGAGGCCTGTAATTTTCATCATAGGTACACGTCAACTATGACAGACAAAATGAGAAAAAAATTCCAGAAAATCACATTGTAGGATTTTTAATGAATTTATTTGCAAATTATGGTGGAAAATAAGTATTTGGTCAATAACAAAAGTTTCTCAATACTTTGTTATATACCCTTTGTTGGCAATGACACAGGTCAAACGTTTTCTGTAAGTCTTCACAAGGTTTTCACACACTGTTGCTGGTATTTTGGCCCATTCCTCCATGCAGATCTCCTCTAGAGCAGTGATGTTTTGGGGCTGTCGCTGGACAACAGACTTTCAACTCCCTCCAAAGATTTTCTATGGGGTTGAGATCTGGAGACTGGCTAGGCCACTCCAGGACCTTGAAATGCTTCTTACGAAGCCACTCCTTCGTTGCCCGGGCGGTGTGTTTGGGATCATTGTCATGCTGAAAGACCCAGCCACGTTTCATCTTCAATGCCCTTGCTGATGGAAGGAGGTTTTCATTCAAAATCTCACGATACATGGCCCCATTCATTCTTTCCTTTACACAGATCAGTCGTCCTGGTCCCTTTGCAGAAAAACAGCCCCAAAGCATGATGTTTCCACCCCCATGCTTCACAGAAGGTATGGTGTTCTTTGGATGCAACTCAGCATTCTTTGTCCTCCAAACACGACGAGTTGAGTTTTTACCAAAAAGTTATATTTTGGTTTCATCTGACCATATGACATTCTCCTAATCCTCTTCTGGATCATCCAAATGCACTCTAGCAAACTTCAGACGGGCCTGGACATGTACTGGCTTAAGCAGGGGGACACGTCTGGCACTGCAGGATTTGAGTCCCTAGCGGCGTAGTGTGTTACTGATGGTAGGCTTTGTTACTTTGGTCCCAGCTCTCTGCAGGTCATTCACTAGGTCCCCCCGTGTGGTTCTGGGATTTTTGCTCACCGTTCTTGTGATCATTTTGACCCCCACGGGGTGAGATTTTGCGTGGAGCCCCAGATCGAGGGAGATTATCAGTGGTCTTGTATGTCTTCCATTTCCTAATAATTGCTCCCACAGTTGATTTCTTCAAACCAAGCTGCTTACCTATTGCAGATTCAGTCTTCCCAGCCTGGTACAGGTCTACAATTTTGTTTCTGGTGTCCTTTGACAGCTCTTTGGTCTTGGCCATAGTGGAGTTTGGAGTGTGACTGTTTGAGGTTGTGGACAGGTGTCTTTTATACTGATAACAAGTTCAAACAGGTGCCATTAATACAGGTAACGAGTGGAGGACAGAGGAGCCTCTTAAAGAAGAAGTTACAGGTCTGTGAGACCCAGAAATCTTGCTTGTTTGTAGGTGACCAAATACTTATATTCCACCATAATTTGCAAATAAATTCATTAAAAAATCCTACAATGTGATTTTCTGGATTTTTTTCTTCTCAATTTGTCTGTCATAGTTGACGTGTACCTATGATGAAAATTACAGGCCTCTCTCATTTTTTTAAGTGGGAGAACTTGCACAATTGGTGGCTGACTAAATACTTTTTTGGTGTTCACCAAAATGTATGTGGGAGACTCCCCAAACATATGGAAGAAGGTACTCCGGTCAGATGAGACTAAAATTGAGCTTTTTGGCCATCAAGGAAAACGCTATGTCTGGCGCAAACCCAACACCTCTCATCACCCCGAGAACACCATCCCCACAGTGAAGCATGGTGGTGGCAGCATCATGCTGTGGGGATGTTTTTCATCGGCAGGGACTGGGAAACTGGCCAGAATTGAAGGAATGGTGAATGGCGCTAAATACAGGGAAATTCTTGAGGGATACCTGTTTCAGTCTTCCAGAGATTTGAGACTAGTACGGAGGTTCACCTTCCAGCAGGACAATGACCCTAAGCATACTGCTAAAGCAACACTCGAGTGGTTTAAGGGGAAACATTTAAATGTCTTGGAATGGCCATGCTGTAAGTAAGCATTTCACTGTAATGTCTGCACCTGTTGTATTCAGCGCATGTGGCCAATAAAATTTGATTTGATTTGATTTTTAAAGCCCAGACCAGTTTTGAGGGAGCATGCAATTGGCATGATGACTGCAGGAATGTCCACCAGAGCTGTTGCCAGATAATTTAATGTTCATTTCTCTACCATAAGCCGCCTCCAACGGCGTTTTAGAGAATTTGCCAGTACGTCCAACCGGCCTTACATCCACAGACCACGTGTAACCACACCAGCCCAGGACCTCCACTTCCGGCTTCTTCACCTGCAGGATCGTCTGAGACCAGCCACCCGGAAAGCTGACGAAACTGTGGGTTTGTACAACTGTCAGAAGCCGTCTCAGGGATGCTCATCTGTGTGCTCGTCGTCCTCACCAGGGTCTTGACCTGACTGCAGTTTGCCTTCAGTGGGCAAATGTTCACCTTCTATGGCCACTGGCAAGCTGGAGAAGTGTGCTCTTCACGGATTAATCCCAGTTTCAACTGTACCGGGCAGATGGCAGACAGCGTGTTTGGTGTCTTGTGGGCACGCGGTTTGCTGATGTCAATGTTGTGAACAGAGTGCCCCATGGTAGCGGTGGGGTTATGGTATGGGCAGGCATAAACTACGGACAACGAACACAATTGCATTTTATCAATGGCAATTTGAATGCACAGAGATACTGTGACGAGATTCGTAGGCCCATTGTCGTGCCAGTCATCCGTCACCATCACCTCATGTTTCAGCATGATAATGCACAGCCTCATGTCACAAGGATCTGTACACAATTCCTGGAAGCTGAAAATGTCCCAGTTCTTCCATGACCTGCATACTCACCAGACTCACCATGCCACCCATTGAGCATGTTTGGTATGCTCATACTTGAGTAAAAATAAAGTTAAGTTAATAGAAAATGACTCAAGTAAAATTGAAAGTCACCCAGTAAAATACTAATTGAGTAAAAGTCTAAAAGTGTTTGGTTTTAAATATACTTACAGTGCCTTGCAAAAGTATTCATCCGCCTTGGCGTTTTTCCTATTTTGTTGCATTACAACCTGTAATTTAAATTGATTTTTATTTGGATTTCATGTAATGGACATACACAAAATAATGGAATGAAAAAAAGAACTTGTTTCAGAAAATTCAAAAAAATAAATAATGGAAAAGTGGTGCTTGCATATGTATTCACCCCCTTTGCTATGAAGCCCCTAAATAAGATCTGGTGCAACCAATTACCTTCAGAAGTCCCATAATTAGTTAGATTGCACACAGGTGGACTTTATTTAAGTGTCACATGATCTCAGTATATATACAACTGTTCTGAAAGGCCCCAGAGTCTGCAACACCACTAAGCAAGGGGCACCACCAAGCAAGCGGCACCATGAAGACCAAGGAGCTCTCCAAACAGGTCAGGGACAAAGTTGTGGAGAAGTACAGATCAGGGTTGGGTTATAAAAAAATATCTGAAACGTTGAACATCCCACAGAGCACCATTAAATCCATTATTAAAAAATTTAAAGAATATGGCACCACAACAAACCTGCCAAGAGAGGGCCACCCACCAAAACTCATGGACCACACAAGGAGGGCATTAATCAGAGGCAACAAAGAGACCAAAGATAACCCTGAAGGAGCTGCAAAGCTCCACAGCGGAGATTGGAGTATCTGTCCATAGGACCACTTTAAGGCGTACACTCCACAGAGCTGGGCTTTACGGAAGAGTGGCCAGAAAAAAGCCATTGCGTAAAGAAAACACAGTTTGGTGTTCACCAAAATGTATGTGGGAGACTCCCCAAACATATGGAAGAAGGTACTCCGGTCAGATGAGACTAAAATTGAGCTTTTTGGCCATCAAGGAAAACGCTATGTCTGGCGCAAACCCAACACCTCTCATCACCCCGAGAACACCATCCCCACAGTGAAGCATGGTGGTGGCAGCATCATGCTGTGGGGATGTTTTTCATCGGCAGGGACTGGGAAACTGGCCAGAATTGAAGGAATGGTGAATGGCGCTAAATACAGGGAAATTCTTGAGGGATACCTGTTTCAGTCTTCCAGAGATTTGAGACTGGGACGGAGGTTCACCTTCCAGCAGGACAATGACCCTAAGCATACTGCTAAAGCAACACTCGAGTGGTTTAAGGGGAAACATTTAAATGTCTTGGAATGGCCATGCTGTAAGTAAGCATTTCACTGTAATTTCACTGTAATGTCTGCACCTGTTGTATTCAGCGCATGTGGCCAATAAAATTTGATTTGATTTGATTTTTAAAGCCCAGACCTCAATCCAATTGAGAATCTGTGGTATGACTTAAAGATTGCTGTACACCAGCGGAACCCATCCAACTTGAAGGAGCTGCAGCAGTTTTGCCTTGAAGAATGGGCAAAAATCCCAGTGTCTAGATGTGCCACGCTTATAGAGACATACCCCAAGAGACTTGCAGCTGTAATTGCTGCAAAAGGTGGCTCTACAAAGTATTGACTTTGGGGGGGTGAATAGTTCTGCACGCTCACGTTTTCTGTTTTTTTTTGTCTAATTTCTTGTTTCACAAAAAAAAATATTTTGCATCTTCAAAGTGGTAGGCATGTTATGTAAATCAAATGATACAAACCTCCCAAAAATCCATTTAAATTCCAGGTTATATTATGTAAACAAGACAGCACAATTTTCTTTAAAAAAATATATTTACAGATAGCCAGGGGCACACTCCAACACTCAGACATAATTTACAAACAAAGCATTTGTGTTTAATGAGTCTGCCAGATCAGATGCAGTAGGGATGACCAGGGATTTTCTCTTGATAAGTGTGTGAATTGGAGCAGTTTCCTGTCCTGCTAATCATTCAAAATGTAACGAGTACTTTCGGGTGTCAGGGAAAATGTATGGCGTAAAAAGTGCATTATTTCTTTAGGAATGTAGTGAAGTAAAAGTTGTCCAAAATATAAATGGTAAAGTACTTTACACCACTGCTGCGAAGGAGATGTCGTGCTGGATGAGGCAAATGGTGGTCACAACAGATAGAGGCTGGTTTTCTTATCCTTTTAAAAGGTATCTGTGACCAACCTATGTGAAATCCATAGATTAGGGCTTAATGAATGTATTTAAATTGACTGATTTCCATATATGAACTGTAACTCAGTAAAATCTTTTAAATTGTTGCATGTTGCATTTATATTTTTGTTTAGTGTGTATATAGGGCAACCGTCTCTAAGGTGCAGGGTTGAGTACCGGGTGGTAGCCGGCTATTGACAGTGACTAAAGTACAGGGCAGGAGACTGGGTGGAGGCCGGCTAGTGGTTGACTGTTTAACAGTCTGATGGCCTGGAGATAGGTGTTTTACAGTCTCTGTCCTTCCTGTGACACCGGGTGCTGCAGATGTCCTGGAAGGCAGACAGTGTGCCCCCGCACTACCCTTTGGAGAGCCCTGCGGTTTCGGACGGTGCAGTTGCCGTACCAGGACCAGTAATACAGCCCAACAGGATGCTCTCAATGGTGCATCTGTAGAAGTTTGTGAGGGTCTTAGGGGTCAAGTTGAATTTCTTCATCCTCTTGAGGTTGAAAAGGCGCTGTTACACCTTCTCTACCACACTGTCTGTGTGGAAGGACCATTTCAGGTTGTCAGTGATATGCACGCCGAGGAACTTGAAGCTTTTCACCCTCTTCACCGCAGCCCCGTTGATGTGGATTGGGGCGTGGTCCCTCTGCTGTCTCCTGAATTCAATTATCAGCTTCTTAATTTTGTTAAGGGATAGGTTATTTTCCTGGCAGCACTCCGCCAGGGCCCTCACGTCCTCCCTGTAGGCTGTCTCATCGTTGTTGGTAATCAGGCCTACCACTGTTGTGTCGTCTGCAAACTTAATGATTGAAGACATGCATGGCCACGCTGTCATGGGTGAACAGGGAGTACAGTAGGGGGCTGAGCACGCACCCTTGCGGGGCCCCCGTGTTGAGGATCAGCGTAGCGGAGGTGTTGTTGCCTACCTTCACCACCTGGGGGCGACCCGTCAGGAAGTCCAGGGCCCAGTTGCACAGGGCGGGGTTCAGACCCAGGGCCCCAAGCTTAGTGATGAGCTTGGAGGGCACTATGGTGTTGAAGGCTGAGCTGTAGTCGATGAACAACATTCTTACGTAGGTATTCCTCTTGTCCAGATGGGAAAGGGCAGTGTGCAGTGCGATGGCAATTGCATCATCCGTGGATCTTTTGGGGCGGTATGCAAATTGTAGTGGGTCTAGGGTGTCAGGTCAGGTGAGGGGGATATGATCCTTAACTTAGCACTTCATAATGACAGAAGTGAGTGCAATGGGGCGATAGTCATTTAGTTCATTAACCTCAAGTTCTTGGGTACAGGAACAATGGTGGACATCTTGAAGCAAGTGGGGACCACAGACTGGGATAGGGAGAGATTGAACATGTCCATATACACTCCAGCCAGTTGGTCTGCACTTTCTCTGAGGATGCAGCTAGGGATGCCTTCTGGGCAGGCCACGGTGGCCTGTGTCGGCGGCACTGTGTTTTCCTCAAAGCGGGCGAAGAAGGTGTTTAGCTTGTCCGGGAGCAAGGAGTCAGTGTCCGCGACGTGGCTGGTTTTCCCTTTATAATCTGTGATTGTCTGGAGTCCCTGCCACACACACGTGTCGTGTCTGAGCCATTGAATTGCTACTAGTTTTGCCTGTTTGAGTGCCTTACAGAGGGCATATCTGGACTGTTTGTATTCGTCCATATTCCCAGTCACCTTGCTGTGGTTAAATGCGGTGGTTCGCGCTTTCAGTTCTGCGCAAATGCTGCCATCTATCCATGGTTTTTGGTTTGGATACGTTCTAATCATCACAGTGGGAACAACATCCCCTATGCACTTCCTGATGAACTCAGTCACCGAGTCAGTGTATTACGCCAATGTTATTCTCAGAGGCAACCCAGAACATATCCATGTCTGAATGATCAAAACAATCTTGATAGATTCTGATTGGTCAGACCAATGTTGAACAGTCCTTACCACGGGAACTTCCTGTTTAAGTTTCTACCTATAAGAAGGGAGGAACAGAATGGAGGCGTGATCTGATTTGCCAAAGGGAGGGCTGGGGACGGCCTTGTAGCCGTCCCGGAAGGGGGAGTAGCAATGGTCAAGAGTTCTTGATGAGCGAGTAACGCAGGCGATCTGTTGATAAAACCTCAGTAGCGTTTTCCTCAGATTTGCTTTATTAAAGTCCCCAGCTACAATAAATGTGGCCTCAGGATATGCGATTTCCAGTTTGCACAAAGTCCAGTGTAGTTCCTTGAGAGGTGTCGGCTTGAGGGGGACTATACACGGCCGTGACGATGACCTAAGAGAATTCTCTCAGGAGGTAATGCATTCTGCATTTGATAGTGAGGTATTCCAAATCGGGAGAACAAAAGGACTTGAGTTCCTGTACTTTACCACAATCACACCATGAGTAGTTAATTCAACCCCTTTGTAAGTTCAGGAGTAAAACTGTAAAGTCACATAAGTTGTATGGACTCAATATGTGTGCAGTAATACTGTTTAACATGATACCTCACACATACAATTATCTGTAAGGTCCCTCAGTCGAGCAGTGAACTTCAAACACAGATTCAACCACAAAGGCCAGGGAGGATTTCCAATGCCTCGCAAAAGAAGGGCACCTATTGGTAGATGGGTCAAAATAAAAAAAAAGCAGACATTGACTATCCCTTTGAGCATGGTGAAGTTATTACTTTGGATGGTTTATCAATACATCCAGTCACTTCAAAGATACAGGCGTCCTTCCTAACTCGATTGCCGGAGAGGAAGGAAACCGCTCAGGGATTTCACCATGAGGCCAATGGTGACTTTAAAACAGTTACAGAGTTTAATGGCTGTGATAGGAGAAAACTGAGGATGGATCAACAATATTGTAGTTACGCCACAATACTAACCTAATTGACAGAGTGAAAAGAAGTAAGGCTGTACAGAATAAAAATATTCCAAAACATACATCCTGTTTGCAATTCAGCACTGAAGTAAAACTGCAAAAAATGTGGCAAAGAAATATACTTTATGTCCTAAATACAAAGCGTTATGTTTGGGGAAAATCCAACACAGCACATCACTGAGTACCACTCTTCATATTTTCTAGCATGGTGGTGGCTGGATCATGTTATGGGTATGCTTGTTATCTGCAAGGTTTTTTAGGATAAAAGAACAGGCAAAATCCTAGAGGAAAACCTGGTTCATTCTGCTTTCCAACAGACACTGGGAGACAAATTCACCTTTCAGCAGGAAAATAACCTAAAATACAAGGCCAAATATATACTGGAGTTGCTTACCAAGACATCATTGAATGTTCCTGAGTGGCATAATTACAGTTTTGACTTAAATTGGCTTGAAAATCTATGGCAAGACTTGGAAATGGCTGTCTAGCAATAATCAACAACCAACTTAACAGAGCTTGAAGAATAATTTTAATAATGTGCAAATATTCTACAATCCAGGTGTGCAAAGCTCTTGAGAGTTACAAAGAAAGACTCACAGCTGTAAACATTGACAAAGGTGATTCTAACATGTATTGACTCGGGTGTGAATACTTATATAAATGAGATCATATTTCTGTATTTCATTTCAATAAATTTGCAAAAATGTCTAAAAACATGTTTTCACTTTGTCATTAATGGGATATTGTGTGTAGATGGGTGAGAAAATTCAGGCTGTAACACAACAAAATGTGCAATAAGTCAAGGGGTATGAATACTTTCTGAAGGCACTGTATGTATGTATGTTTGTATGTATGTATGTATGTATATGTGTATATATATATATATGTATATATATTATTTTTTAATTCATTTTCAGGATGGAAAAACACTGTGTGAAATTAAACGACTAAAACCAAAGTATGTAGAAAAGATAATGGACCTAAAGTGCGGAAGGTATTCAGAAGGTATTCAGACCCCTTGACTTTTTCCACATTTTGTTATGTTACAGCCTTATTCTAAAATGGGTTAAATAAATACAAATCCTCATCAATCTACACACAATACCCCATAATGATGAAGCGAAAACAGGTTTTTAGAATGTTTTGCAAATGTATTAAAAATAAAAAAACAGACCCTTCGCTATGAGACTCGAAATTAAGCTCAGGTGCATCCTGTTTCCATTGATTATCCTTGATGTTTCTACAGCTTGGAGTCCACCTGTGGTAAATTCAATTGATTGGACACATATACAAAAAAAATGTATGCACGCATGACTGTAAGTCGCATTGGATAAAAGCGTCATATTATTATTATTATTATGATTTGGAAAGGCACACACCTATCTATATAAGGTCCCACAGTTGACAGTGCATGTCAGAGCAAAAACCATGCCATGAGGTCGAAGGAATTGTCCGTAGTGGCTCCAAGACAGGATTGTGTCGAGGCACAGATCTGTTAAAGGGTACCAAAAAATGTCTGCAGCATTGAAGGTCCCCAAGAACACAGTGGCCTCCATCATTCTTAAATGGAAGAAGTTTGGAACCACCAAGACTCTTCCTAGAGCTGGCCCCCCGGCCAAACAGAGCAATCGGGGGAGAAGGGCCTTGGTCAGGGAGGTGACCAAGAACCTGATGGTCACTCTGACAGAGCTCCAGAGTTCCTCTGTGGAGATGGGAGAACCTTCCAGAAGGACAACAGTCTCTGCAGCACAGGGTGGCCAGACGAAAGCCACTCCTCATTAAAAGACACATGACAGCCTGCTTGAAGTTTGCCAAAAAGCCCCTAAAGGACTCTCAGACCATTAGAAAAAGATGATCTGGTCTGATGAAACCAAGATTGAACTCTTTGGCCTGAATGCCAAGCGTCACGTCTAGAGGAAACCTGGCACCATCCCTACGGTGAAACATAGTGGTGGCAGTATCATGCTGTGGGGATGTTTTTCAGCGGCAGGGACTGGGAGACTAGTCAGGATCGAGGGAAAGATGAACGGAGTAAAATACATCCTTGATGAAAACCTGCTCCAGAGCGCTCAGGACCTCAGACTGGGGCGAAGGTTCACCTTCCAACAGGACAACGACCCTAAGCACACAGCCAAGACAATGCAGGAGTGGCTTCGGGACAAGTCTCTGATTGTCCTTGAGTGGCCCAGCTAGAGCCCGGACTTGAATCCAATCGAACATCTCTGGAGAGGCCTGAAAATAGCTGTGGAGCGACACTCCCCATCCAACCTGACAGAGCTTGAGAGGCTGTGCAGAGAAGAATAGGAGAAACTCTCCAAATACAGGTGTGCCAAGCTTGTAGCGTCATACCCATGAAGACTCGAGGCTGTAATCGCTGCCAAAGGTGCTTCAACAAAGTATTGAGTAAAGGGTCTGAATACTTATGTAAACGTGTTATTTCAGTTTTTTTTCTTTTTCTAAAAACCTGTGTTTGCTTTGTCATTATGGGGTATTGTGTGTAGATTGATGAGGGGAAAAACCCAATTTAATCATTTTTAGAATAAGGCTGTAACATAACAATGTGGAAAAAGTCAAGGGGTCTGAATACTTTCTGAATGCACTGTGTATATATATTTTTATAATCTTTGAGACCTAACAATCACCTAAATAAAATCTGGACAGGGGAGGATTGAAAATTCCCAAAACAATGAATTTAGCAGTAATCATTTTGTTATTATGTTTGACCAAAAGAACACACTATTAGCCATGGCAAAATGCATAGAATTGCAGGAAACTAGAAAGTCTTCAATCATCTCCATTGCAGAATATGTATAATCACAGGAAATTAGCTTTAAAACTGCAACGTTTTCTCTTAGCTGCATGGCAAAAGTTGTAGAATTGCAGGAAATTAGCTTTTAAATGCAATCAGTTCTCTACACCGCCAAGATGGGGGCCTCTAAAATGTTCACTAATAATTGTACACGCTGACGGGCCGACCACGCTCATTACCATGCCCCTGCCACACCTCCTGCCACGCCCACCACCTAAGTCACTTTTTAATCCAGGAAAAACCCTGACTGCTATGTGCATAGCCACTCTTACTAAAGTAACTAAGGCCCTAAGAGCCCTTTTCCTTTTCATTGGTGAAGGCTAAGACATCCTGGCCTACCCGTTGGGATTTTGTGTCAGACAAACAAGCAGCAATCTGGCTGGGGGCTGGCCGGCTGGGGAATGGTCTGTGGAGGGATTTACAGGTAGCAACAAAAACACAATTTAAGACTTAAGCTAGGCTGATTACAGATCGGAAACATGTAAACAATGTGGGAGGTTTGGAAATGGGCAGATTTAATCTCAGAAAAAGGGCGAGAGGGTAAGGCAACAGGCAACAATCACAAATAGAAACAATTGGAAGGGAGGCAAAAAGGTAGAGGGAGGAAGAGAGAGGCGGAGGGTCAAAGCAGGAGGAAGACCACAGTGGGTTGAAGTGGAGGAATCTGCAATTTATATTGGCAGGTTGTATAGTCAGTTTGTGTGTGGGGCTGGATGACAGAATCTCGTCCTGTCCTCTGCATGTGCTTTGTGACAGTGGCTGTCCCTGTGTCCATGGCTGGCTGAGCCGGGGCCTGTGTGTGTGGCTCTTTACTTTGTATTAAAACAACATGATCCATGAGGCGCAGAGGGTGATTCCCAGCACCGCTAATTCTAATTAATCCACTCCAGGCCTCGGCCACGCCGGGCTAAAGCGCTCGCAGTCTATCAGATAGAAATTCATAACTTAATTGAGGTCAAAGCCGAGAGCCGAGAGAACAAAAGTCTCTGGCTGGGACCAGGTAGATCAATAGTAATAAATATCTGGCTGGGCTACTACTAGTTCATGGCCACGCATTATGTGGGACAGACAGAGGCACCACAGGGCAGAGGGGCAAGATGGGATGGAGGAAAGGCAGGGGGGACTCCATGTTGGTGTCCTATCTCCTAGCGGGGTTATGTCCTTCAATGTTGGCTGCAACTGCAGAGAGACTAGGGGACTAGTTTAGGTAGTTGTTACTGTGAAATATAGACATTCACATCAGACTACTCTACTACCTCACTTGGTATTGAGTGCTGAGTGGCGGGTCAGCGTGCACGTCGGCAACAAGGGCTGTGTGTGTGTTTGATTTGTGATGCCATAAGTGTTCTTTTTCTGTACGACCTCTTAGACTATAAACACATTGATTTGATATTGATGTGAGGAGAAATGAAATCTTTGCTAAGTGCTTAAGTGCCCCCTGGCCTGTATACATATTTAGTGTCAATGTAGTGGATTGTTTATATGGCTAGATAGGGACCATGGCAGTTTCTTGGGTTGTGTGAAGACAAGCAAAACATTCTCAGACAATATCTGGACAGAGATGCATGTTTTGCTATAGCTAATGTGTGTCAGAATCACACTTGAGAAATAGCGTTGTCTATATGGCTTTGTTGTGTGTATCCTTTGATTGTATGTTCCTGATTTTAGTGGTCTTTTTACAGTAAGAGAGTAAATCCAGCTCAATGCAAGGCTTTAAGAATAGGGATTATTTATTTTACAGAAGCCTTCCGGCTGTAGATTTAAGTACTGTATGATGACAATATTGACATTCTCACAGTGTCTTACTGTGAACAATTCTTCTCTTCCAGTAAGTCAGCTGTGTTTTACTCTTTGGCTTATTGAATGTTTGCTGCACCGTCCTAGTTAATGGCAATTCCATGCTATTGTCAGGGTTGAGTGTAGAGGTGGTGTAGAATCAGGCGCAGGACACACAGAGGTTTCGAACAGCGTCTTTAGTAAAGTCCAAAAACGAGCCACACACGGCAACAGGCTACAGGCGAACTTTACGCACAACAGTAAAGTAAGCTAAGGCGCACAAAGTGCGGAACTCTCTCTCAAAACACAAAAGTCAGAGAGAACAGAACAAATGAACTAACACACAACGTGACAAGGAACAATTACACACAACACCTGACCAAACACAAGAGAACTAAATAGGACGCCTAATTAAACACTAATAAGGAACAGGTGTAGCAAAACAGACAAAACCAATCAAACATAGAAACATAGAACGGTGGCAGCTAGTACTCCGGAGACGACGACCGCCGAAGCCTGCCCGAACAAGGAGAAGGAGCAGCCTCGGCCGAAACCGTGACAGCTATGCAGTGTAATTTTGATATTTTTATGTATTGTGAATAGAAATGCATCACTGCTTTGTACCCGGCCTCAGCTGTGGGAAGCTAGACTGTAGAGCAGGGATCATCAACTAGATTCAGCTGCGGATGGTGGGGGGCCGGAACATAATTACAAATAATTTGTAGACTGCAAATTGATCGCAAGAAACCCAAACAGATGTAATATTTGACAAAAAAAATGTATCATTTCAAACCTTGCTTACATGTGTACAGTCGTGGTCAAAAGTTTTGAGAATGACACAAATACTAATTTTCACAAAGTCTGCTGCCTCAGTTTTGATGATGGCAATTTGCATATACTCCAGAATGTCATGAAGAGTGATCAGATGAATTGCAATTAATTGCAAAGTCCCTCTTTCCAATGAAAATGAACTTAATCCCAAAAAACAATTTCCACTGCATTTCAGCCCTGCCACAAAAGGACCAGCTGCCGTCATGTCAGTGATTCTCTCGTTAACACAGGTGAGAGTGTTGATGAGGACAAGGCTGGAGATCACTCTGTCATGCTGATTGAGTTAGAATAACAGACTGGAAGCTTTAAAAGGAGGGTGGTGCTTGAAATCATTGTTCTTCCTCTGTTAACCATGGTTACCTGCAAGGAAACACGTGCCGTCATCATCGCTTTGCACGAAAAGGGCTTCACAGGCAAGGATATTGCTGCTAGTAAGATTGCACCTAAATCAACCATTTATCGGATCATCAAGAACTTCAAGGAGAGCGGTTCAATTGTTGTGAAGAAGGCGTCAGGGCGCCCAAGAAAGTCCAGCAAGCGCCAGGACCGTATCCTAAAGTTGATTCAGCTGCGGGATCGGGGCACCACCAGTGCAGAGCTTGCTCAGGAATGACAGCAGGCAGGTGTGAGTGCATCTGCACGCACAGTAAGGCGAAGACTTTTGGAGGATGGCCTGATGTCAAGAAGGGCAGCAAAGAAGCCACTTCTCTCCAGGAAAAACATCAGGAACAGACTGATATTCTGCAAAAGGTACAGGGATTGGACTGCTGAGGACTGGGGTAAAGTCATTTTCTCAGATTAATCCCCTTTCCGATTGTTTGGGGCATCCGGAAAACACCTTGTCCAGAGAAGACAAGGTGAGCGCTACCATCAGTCCTGTGTCATGCCAACAGTAAAGCATCCTGAGACCATTCATGTGTGGGGTTGCTTCCAGCCAAGGGAGTGGGCTCACTCACAATTTTGCCTAAGAACACAGCCATGAATAGAGAATGGTACCAACACATCCTCCGAGAGCAACTTCTCCCAACCATCCAAGAACAGTTTGGTGACGACCAATGCCTTTTCCAGCATGATGGAGCACCTTGCCATAAGGCAAAAGTGATAACTAAGTGGCTCGGGGAACAAAACATCGACATTTTGGTCCATGCCCAGGAAACTCCCCAGACCTTAATCCCATTGAGAATTTGTGGTCGATTCTCAAGAGGAGGGTGGACAAACAAAACCCCACAAATTCGGACAAACTCCAAGCATTGATTATGCAAGATGGGCTGCCATCAGTCAGGATGTGGCCCAGAAGTT
This sequence comes from Coregonus lavaretus, assembly GCF_964263955.1. Classification (NCBI taxonomy): domain Eukaryota; kingdom Metazoa; phylum Chordata; class Actinopteri; order Salmoniformes; family Salmonidae; genus Coregonus; species Coregonus lavaretus. The sequence continues at coordinate 42,356,603 of NC_139993.1, read as the reverse complement.
AATTGACAGCATGCCAATGCAGATTGCAGAGGTCTTGAAAAAGAGGGATCAACACTTTGCATAAACTTAATGTAATTGTCAATAAAGGCCTTTGACACTTATGGAATGCTTGTAATTATACTTCAGTATACCATAGTAACATCTGACAAAAACATCTCATAACACTGAAGCAGCGAACTTTGTGAAGACCAATACTTGTGTCATTCTCAAAACTTTTGACCACGACTGTATACAATCACGTGTCTCTCTATTATGTGTGGGAATACTTGGGAACAGATTACCCAAATTAAAATTACGTAGAGCTGATTTCCTGATGTTTTTAGTCTTTTATGTCCAACAATGCTCCGAAAACATGGAGGGGGGGCCAAATAAAACCACTCGAGGGTCAAATTCGGCACACGGGCCGCCATTTGGGGATCCCTGCTGTAGAGCATGGACATTAGGTCAGGTATTGAAGCCATGTTCCTGGTCTATCCAAAGCCAGGGTCTGTTTTATCAGAGCAATACAGGCCAGTGAACATTCTCATCTCTGTCCTCCACCTCAGTGTCAACTGCCTTGGTTATTAAACTAGGAAAACACACACACACGGCAACAGCGGCTGATTGAAATTCTATGGCTGGAGTAGTATTACAGGTTAGTATCCCTCCCCCTTCCCAGCACGGCCTCCCATAACAAATGGCTCAGTCATTAGAGTCATAACAAATATCTAACAGAGTTTGTCATAACGGTGTGTGTGGGGGAGGAGAAGAGGGGGGGAAAGGAGGGAGGGGAGGGGAGGGTCGTTGCCTGCTGCATGAGAATGGCAGTGTTCTCATATGTGCAGGAATAAGTCATCTGCATGGCACAGCTACTGTGTACAGGTCACACACCCATGTACAGATGTTTAAGAAAGCCAGCCCTGTTTCCACTCTTTTAGTAGGGCCATTGACAAACAAATTAATCGTCCCAGCGTTTAATATGTTTTCTTTACCTTGGCCAAAGGTAATTGCCCTGTTTTGTGGAAGCACATGTTTTTTGTGTGTACTTTTTTTTATAAAAGAGGAGAGGTCTACATAAACTCAGTTTGACAGATCTTTACATATGGCGCTAACAGAGGTGAATCATAGGAGTTGTAATAAGCAACCGTTTACTTCTGTGTAGGGTATTACAATATTATGTCTTATATGACATATGCATTAGCACAACCCTTCTAAAGAACCACTCTGCTCAGCCACACACAGACAAATAGAGTGAAATTACACCACTCATACAGAACATTTGACATTTATACCTGCTAGCAGTGGTTATATGGCACATTTAAACGAAAGTAAAACGGCCGCACAACCATTTTAAAAGTCCCAATAGGATAATGCACAGATATGGATTTATTGTATGAAGCACTGTGTAAAGAAATAGCTCCTTGACTCATTCCTGCTGCAGGTAGAAAATAGAACTCCCTCTTTGTAGCGTTGTAGCTACCCATCTTATTGGCTTCTCACAATTTGTACACTCAACAATTTTATTCAATATTTTTTAACCATCCACATAAATTGCGCTGAGCATTAAAGCTGTCCTCTGCTGCATACTGATGGAGAGAGAGAAAACAAAGTGACTGTTTTCCTTTCAGAGTCCAGTTAGTACACACCACTGCTTTATGGGTCTCTCCCAAATGCCTGCTGCATTGATTTTCATATTACACTCTTTTATGTATTTATTTATTTTATGTATTTATTTTTAAACATCATTGATGATCCACTCGACTAGGAGCTCACCAATGTTAATTCTCTGCCACTCTCCCCCTTGCTAGAATGCTTAATGGATTCTAAGGTGTCCCTCGGGAGCAAGCAAGAGCCGTGGGAGAGGAGGGGAAGGAGGGGGGGTGGAGGGACAGAGACGAGAAACCGAGAGAAAAAGGGAGAGAGGTTGCAGGGGAGAAAGAGAAGTACGGTATACACAAGAAGGAAGGGAAGAATTGGAGAGCGAGAGAGCTATATAAAAGAAGATTTCCTTTTCCCTTTACCATGCTCCAATATCCCAGAGAACCCGTGGAGAAAAATGTGCTATAACTTATTGATTCTCTGACAATAAAGCATGGTAAACAAAGTATTGATTTACAAGCCTGTTTGGCTGTGCATTCTTGCAGTGTGCACGCTGTGGTTGTGGTCCTTTAGAAATCAACCCCAGTCTATGGTTTTAATCAACCTCAATCTCAATACCAAAACACAAATAGTTACCCTATAAATAGTTCCTTGCAGACATTGTTGGAAGGATCCATTTCCAAACTTTCAGTTGATTAGGGAGCTGAGAAAAGCATCAGACCTCAAGGCCACAGGTACAAACGTCTCAGTTTAACAACGTGGAGTGGTCTTGGCCATTTGCGAGGGGAGGCACAGGCACCTCAAGGACACTTTGGGGAAGCGCTAATTTGCACCAGCATAGTAGCGCTCACACGCTGAATGGCAAGGTTAACACTCACTGCACAGGGAGGTGGCCCAGATTCAATTAGGGGTGCCCCTGTCTCCTGATCCTTTTAACACTGGATTCCCAGCTCCCTCAGACACACATGCAGAGGCAGATGCACACACACATACAGTGCCTTCAGAAATAATTCATACCCCTTGACTTATTCCACATTTTGTTGCAACATGATTTCAAAATTGATTAAATATATATTTTTCTCACCCATCTACACATAATATGCCAATAATAAGAACGTGAAAACTTGTTTTTATAAATTTTTGCACATTTATTGAAAGTGAAATGCGGAAATATCTCATTTACATAAGTATTCACACCCCCTGAGTCAATACATGACAGAATCGCCTTTGGCAGTGATTACAGCTGTGAGTATTTCTGGGTAAGTCTCTAAGACTACCTAGATTCTTGAAAAAAATGCAACATTAGACAGCCATCTTCAAGTCTTGCCATAGATTTTCAAGTAAAAACTGTAGCTAGGCCACTCAGGAACATTTAATGTCGAATTGGTAAGCAACTCCAGTGTATATTTGGCCTTGTGTTTTAGATTTTTGTCCTGCTGAAAGGGGAATTTATGTCCCAGTGTCTCTTGGAAAGCAGTCTGAAGGATATTGCCTATGCTTAGCTCTATTTCGTTTATTTTTGTCCTAAAACACTCCCTAGTCCTTGATGATGACAAGCATACCCATAACATGATGCAGCCACCACCATGCTTAAAAATATGAAGAGTGGTACTCAGTGATGTGTTGTGTTGGATTTGCCCCAAATATAACGCTTTGTATTCAGGACGTAAAGTACATTTCTTTGCCACATTTTTAGCAGTTTTATTTTAGTGCCTTATTACAAACAGGATGCATGTTTTGGAATATTTTTATTCTGTACAGGCTTTCTTCTTTTCACTCTGTCATTTAGGTTAGTATTGTGGTGTAACTACAATGTTGTTGATCCATCCTCAGTTTTCTCCTATCACAGCCATTAAACTCTGTAACTGTTTTAAAGTCACCATTGGCCTCATGGTGAAATCCCTGAGCGGTTTCCTTCCTCTCCGGCAATCGAGTTAGGAAGGACGCCTGTATCTTTGAAGTGACTGGGTGTATTGATACACCATCCAATGTGTAATTAATTACTTCACCATGCTCAAAGGGATATTCAATGTCTGCTTTTTTATTTTGACCAATCTACCAATAGGTACCCATCTTTTGCGAGGCATTGGAAAAACTCCCTGAAATATTACATTTACATAAGTATTCAGACCCTTTACTCAGTACTTTGTTGAAGCACCTTTGGCAGTGATTACAGCACGAGTCTTCTTGGGTATTGTCACACTCTGGCGATCGTGACAGGTATGACGCTACAAGCATGGCACACCTGTATTTGGGGAGTTTCTCCCATTCTTCTCTGCATATCCTCTCAAGTTCTGTCAGGTTGAATGGGGAGCGTTGCTGCATAGCTATTTTCAGGTCTCTCCAGAGATGTTCGATCGGGTTCAAGTCCGGGCTCTGGCTGGGCCACGCAAGGACATTCAGAGACTTGTCCCGAAGCCACTCCTGCATTGTCTTGGCTGTGTGCTTAGGGTCGTTGTCCTGTTGGAAGGTGAACCTTCGCCCCAGTCTGAGGTCCTGAGCGCTCTGGAGGAGGTTTTCATCAAGGATCTCTCTGTACTTTGCTCCGTTCATCTTTGCCTCGATCCTGATCAGTCTCCCAGTCCCTGCCGCTGAAAAACATCCCAACAGCATGATGCTGCCACCACCATGCTTCACCATAGGGATGGTGCCAGGTTTCTTCTAGATGTGACGCTTGGCATTCAGGCCAAAGAGTTCAATCTTGATTTCATCAGACCAGAGAATCTTGTTTCTCATGGTCTGAGAGTCCTTTAGGTGCCTTTTGGCAAACTCCAAGCGGGCTGTTATGTGCCTTTTACTGAGGAGTGGCTTCCGTCTGGCTGCTCTACCATAAAGGCCTGATTGGTGGAGTGCTGCAGAGATGGTTGTCCTTCTCAAAGGTTCTCCCATCTCCACAGAAGAACTCTATAGCTCTGTCAGAGTGACCATCGGGTTCTTGGTCACCTCCCTGACCAAGGCCCTTCTCCCCCGATTGCTCAGTTTGGCCGGGCGGCCATCTCTAGGAAGAGTCTTGGTGGTTCCAAACTTCTTCCATTTAAGAATGATGGAGGCCACTGTGTTCTTGGGGAACTTCAATGCTGCAGAAATGTTTTCCTACCCTTCCCCAGATCTCTGCCTCGACACAATCCTGTCTCGGAGCTCTACGGACAATTCCTTCGACCTCATGGCTTGGTTTTTGCTCTGACATGCACTGTCAACTGTGGAACCTTATATAGACAGGTGTGTGCTTTACCAAATCATGTCCAATCAATTGAATTTACCACAGTTGGACTGCAATCAAGTTGTAGAAACATCTCAAGGATGATCAATGGAAACAGGATGCACCTGAGCTCAATTTCAAGTCTCATAGCAAAGGGCCTGAATACTTATGTAAATAAGGTATTTCTAACAACCTGTTTTCGCTTTGTCATATGGGGTATTGTGTGTAGATTGCTGAGATGTTTTATTTATTTAATCCGTTTTAGAATGTAACGTAACACTGTGGAAAAAATCTAGGGGTCTGAATACTTTCCGAAGGCACTGTATAATTGTATGTGTGAAGTACAGAGATTAGGTAATTATTCAAAAATCATGTTAAACACTATTATTGCACACAGAGTCCATGCAACTTATTTAGGCTTGCCATAAGAAAGGGGTTGAATACTTATTGAGTCAAGACATTTCAGCTTTTCATTTTTTATTAATTTGAAACATTTCTAAAAACATTGTTCCACTTTTACATTATGGGGTACTGTGTGTAGGCCAGTGACACAATCTCCATTTACATTTTAAATTCAGGCTGTGTAACACAACAAAATGTGGAAAAAGACAAGGGTTGTGAATCGTTTCTGAAGGCACTGTACACATACACAGACACAGACACGCAAATACACACAATCATACAAACAAAAGCTGCTGTCTCTTTACAAGAAAATCATGGATATTCGGTTAAGTAAAAAAATTAAAACATAGAAAGAGCAATGACAGTGCAGAGCTCCACTCCTGTGTTGAACTCCAAACGGACGTGTACAGTAGTGTCTGTATTTGGTCTGGAGACATCTGTTCAGCCTATCAGTGCGCTGTATGTGCCCTGTGATCTGCTTTGATGGAATACAGTACCATAAAGAAAACAGACAGTACCATAGAGGACCCAGTATCGTGCAGCAGGTCGTCAGAGACGGGATCAGCCCGTTCTCTTCTGTCTTAATGGGACTCTGATTAATGGCACCTGCTCATCATAATGCTATCTGCATATGAATGGCCAAGGGTTCTATCGATTCTCCCTTCACAAGTCCAACTGCAGGCCCTGGAGACACCCTTTCTCCCCTCTCTCTCCCTTCTCCCCAGCGCCATTGTCATTATAAAAGTCAGCTGCAGCTGCATGCATTGATCATAAATCATAATTGCATGTCCATTTTTCCCACTTGTTTAATGTGCCTGTCAGGGACAGTGGAGGGAGAGAGAGGGGGTGGGAGATGGAGAGTAGAAAGAGAGAGGGGTGGGGGGGGGGTGTGGGGGTGAGAGAATGGGGGTGCCTGTTAGAGAGAGTGAGATTTAGCTGCAATAGAGAATGGTGTTAAAGGATAAAAATCCTACAATGGCTTTCAGCACACCTACCATATGCCGTTGCCGGATTGCTGTGGTATGAAAACAAGAAAGCTTTTAGTGGCTGGCCATGGAGAGAACAAACCCAAGCCCTGCCTGCTGCCTCATATGCTGCAGCAGGTTCTACAGATGGCAGTGGATTTGAAAGAGCTTTTTTCTCTACAGAATCTGTGTCTGGCTCATGTAGACACAAACCTACTTTGCTGTGGTGGACTGAAAAGACCTTGTTCTGTAACCCTTTCGTCCCTATCTCGTGTCTCTCTCTCACGTTCTCCATTTATTTTCTCTCTGTTTTATCATCTTTATCGTCTTCATGTCTATCTGTCTTATTTCTCTCTCTCTGTCTGCGGACTCTTTCCCCCCATGCTACTGGAAAGGGGAATTCCAGCACTCCCCTCTAAGGGTAATCTGATTGGAGCATCCTCCAGAGTTTTGGCTGCTACCAACAAATAGATAAACCCAGATGGACATATTGATAGACTCAGTCACAAGCATACACACACACACACACACACACACACACACACACACACACACACACACACACACACACACACACAGAGACACACTAAAAAGGCAGCCAGACAAAAAGATGTAGACTGTAGTTGTTTGATTCACTTGTGCAGACCTATTCAAATAATGTTGCATTCCTCTCTCAATCTCTAAAAGGAATGATAGATTTGTGTAAGCAAAAGGTAGTACTGCCATCACACAAATAGAGCAATCCATTTCTATGGTGAACCTCTCCAAATCATATTGCCCTCTGTGCCAGTAGATCCAGTATGTATTATATTACCCCCGCTTCTATCTGTTGTATAGACCCTGCTTTTTTGAGCTGTATGCTGACATTCATCTAGGCATTTTTTCAATGCAAGGAAAACTTTGGTGACATTAAAAAAAAAAAATAGTAAAGAACTCTGATGTGTTTCCATAATGGGATGGAAGGCTACATGGAAAACAGCTACCTCCCGCTAGGAAGTCTCCTCCTTTTTCCCAAAGAAAATGAGAGACAATCCAATTTCCCCTGATTCCATCAAGCCCCTCTTGGAGCATTAGTAAACGGTGAGAGGAGGATGGGCCTGTGACCCCCCTCTAGCTCCCAGACACACAGGGCCAGCCAGCCTCCACACTGCAGCCCATTAAAGTGCCCAGTAAAGACCAGAGCCCCCACCTTACCTAACATACATTTTTTCAGCCACAGTGCACCAACCTGCAGCAAAGTGTTCTACCTCTGGATACCACTGCCACATACTATGGGGCCTAGCCTACATACAGTATTTACCTTCAAAGGTAACCTGGTGCTTTTGGTTTCATAATTTTACTGAAATGTACAGACATGGTTTTTAGTCTGTTTAAGTTAATATATTTTTTATACAAACTTAGGTTTACATGATACATGTTCAGTTTTGCATTGGTTACTTCATCATGCATGTGTTGTATACTTTTATACGCTGTTAATCTTAGTTTTTATATGCTGTTATTCTGTATTATTTTATACGCTGGTCATCTGTGTTAATTGTGGTGTGTGTTGTGCGTCATGTACTGTATGAGCCAACTCTTGCGTGTGTTCTCCCTGTCATACCCTGGGAGTGTCTCTGCACACCGTGCTGTCCCAGCCGTCCAGGACTAACACCAGATTAGTGGGAGCAGATTAAGACCTAAACCCCTTACAGTTTAATTATTCCTGTATGTATTTGTGTGCGTCAAGGTCCCACTCACTGCCTCTGCACTAAACATCTGCCACTCCTCTATTGTGTAGGGCAATAGACCAACTACAGTGTGTGAGTGTGTGTGACAGCGTCTACGCACTGACATGCATTTATTGTCCGGATATGCATCTGTCTGTTCAGCCAATTAGTTGTAAAGGCATTTGTACTTATTATGTGAATTTGATATTAATACTCTGCACATCAAGTGGCATTAATACCCATTCATGATTTATTGCAGCTTTAGCTGAGTGAACCTAACACTCACATTGTACTGAAAACTCAACATTGCCATAGGGACAGACCATAGGAAAATACTGTATCCCTCTCGACCATTTATGGTTGAGGGCATTTGCATCAGTATTCTATCCATCTTGGGGGAATTGACCTCTCTAATGGAATCAGCAGGCCCCTGAAGTGGCGCTGCTCAGGGTAAACAATAGGATCTCTGGGCTTTTGGAGAGAGGCTTTACCAGGCAGTGTAGGAGATCTCCCCCTCATGCTCTAGGATGGTTCAACGGTCTCTGTCTGACACTGGGTTGGTTCCACTAATGGTTGTGTTCAGTGGTTAATGGCTAGGGCCAAGGGCTAAGAAATAGAGGATTTACTGATATTGAAAGTGAAACACTTTGTTTGTTGCTGTTCACATAAGGGTCAATATTGAGTGAACCGACTTAAATGTTGGACGCAATTGAACCTGTACTTAAACCTATACATTTTTAGACATACAGTCAGGTCCAGAAATATTGGCACCCTTGATAAAGATGAGCAAAAAAGACTGTAGCTCAGTTGGTAGAGCATGGCGCTTGCAATGCCAGGGTTGTGGGTTCGTTTCCCACGGGGGGCCAGTATGAAAATGTATGCACTCACTAACTGTAAGTCGCTCTGAATAAGAGCGTCTGCTAAATGACTAAAATGTAAATGTAAAATAAATTATACAAATACTGAGCTACAGTTTTTTGTATGCTAAAATCGGAAAGTAATTTTAAAAAATCTCAAAGATAGGGGTCAACATTATTGGCACCCCTGTTTTCAATACTCTAGCAATACTATTTTCCTAAAATATTTTATGAGATTGGAGAACACATTCAAATAATAAAAACTTAAAATAAAAGTCTTGAAATGTCAGAACGAATCCAATTAACAACCCAAATAGTACTGTAACAGTTATCCAAATGCAATCTATGTGTATATACACCGGAAGAATTTACACAAGATATACTGAGAATTATATATACAGCAGTAGAAATATTAGAATGAGCTATGTAGACACCCCTTCAAATTAGTGGATTCGGCTATTTCAGCCACACCCGTTGTTGACAGGTGTATAAAATCGAGCACACCGCCATGCAATCTCCATAGACAAACATTGGCAGTAGAATGACCCGTACTGAAGAGCTCAGTGACTTTCAACGTGGCACCGTCATAGGATGCCACCTTTCCAACAACTCAGTTCGTAAGATTTCTGCCCTGCTAGAGCTGCCCGGTCAACTGTAAGTGCTGTTATTGTGAAGTGGAAACTTCTAGGAGCAACAACTGCTCAGCCGCAAAGTGGTAGGCCACACAAGCTCACAGAACGGGACGGCCAAATGCTGAAGCACGTTGCGCGTAAAAATTGTCTGTCCTCGGTTGCAACACTCACTACCGAGTTCCAAACTGCCTCTGGAAGCAAGGTCAGCACAATAACTGTTCGTCGGGAGCTTCATGAAATGGGTTTCCATGGCCGAGCAGCCGCACACAAGCCTAAGATCACCATGTGCAATGCCAAGCGTCAGCTGGAGTGGTGTAAAGCTCGCCGCCATTAGACTCTGGAGCAGTGGAAACGCATTCTCTGGAGTGATGAATCACGCTTTCCCATCTGGCAGTCCGACTGATGAATCTGGGATTGGCGGATGCCAGGAGAACGGTACCTGCCTGAATGCATAGTGCCAACTGTAAAGTTTGATGGAGGAGGAATAATGGTCTGGGGCTGTTTTTCATTGTTCGGGCTAGGCCCCTTAGTTCCAGTGAAGGGAAATCTTAACACTACAGCATACAATGACATTCTAGATGATTCTGTGCTTCCAACTTTGTGGCAAGAGTTCATACAGAAATGGTTTGTCGAGGTCGGTGTGGAAGAACTTGACTGGCCTGCACAGAGCCCTGACCTCAACCCCATCGAACACCTTTGGGATGAATTGGAACGCCGACTGCGAGCCAGGCCTAATCGCCCAATATCAGTGCCCGACCTCACTAATGCTCTTGTGGCTGAATGGAAGAAAGTCCCCGCAGCAATGTTCCAATATCTAGTGGAAAGCCTTCCCAGAAGAGTGGAGGCTGTTATAGCAGCAAAGGGGGGACCAACTCCATATTAATGGCCATGATTTTGGAATGAGATGTTCGACAAGCAGGTGTCCACATACTTTTGTATGTAGTCTATGTCGAGAATACAGTATTTTTTTCTAGGGGGTAAATCAGTTTTAATATTGCAGATATATTGTGGCCTCCATCAATGTAATTGTCTGCATCATTTCCAATCCCCCATAAAATATATATATATATATATATTCCTTTATTATTTTCCAATAATCCTACCACCCCTCCCCTAATTGGAGTAAACTAATGGACAACAACACTTCTACTTCCAGCTTATACATACTATATACATTTTACGAACACAGTATATTTTACAATAGTTATCATTTGTTTGTTTTCAGTCCCATCCTTCAGCTACCCTCAACCCCTCCCATCTATCTCTGAACACCATCCAGTTTTGATTTCTATTTGCCATATATTTTTCAACTGTGCTGTGATGTTTCATAAAATACAGTATTTAAATACACAGTACAAACCCCATGGCTAAATGGATAGAATTGCAGGAATTTAGCTTCCGGACCAGAGTCCAGAATATAAATATATGTATGTGAAAGGTGTGTATAGACAGTATGGACAATATGTGAATAGAAAAGGTGTATACACCAGTAGCTATATAGGATGAGCCATGACTAGAATAGAGTATCATATGAAGTGGGAGTAGACCAGATCAATCTTTCCAAATCATTGATATCCTTCGTCTGCTCTTCTGAACTCCAGGCGGTGCTATAGTCAGATGACATGAAAGTAGAGCTCTTTGGCCAATATTTTTTTGAAAAACAGGTTTTAAATGCTCATTTCTTGTGACTTTTGAGAAAAGGATACAGACTCATATTAACTTACAAATGGGCAAAATTACAGGGGGGCCTTGCATAGGGGCACTTACACTGATACAGTCCAATCAGTCTAAGGGCCATGGCCATTCATACTGTACTAAATACCAGTGTGACTTAATGTGGATATATTCAGTTAAACAACCATTTTGTACTCTTTCTGTATGATTCATTTCCTAGTATTTTTCTCACTTCCCCTATGTCTGCTTCTTACTACTGCTGCTCTACATACTGTATGGTTTGAAACTTAACGTCATATTTTCAACTTATAATACAGTTATTATACTGTAATAATAAACAGCAACATACACAGTTAAAAGGTAAGCATGAAAGGTCAAACTGAAATGAATCAATCTCCACTCTAAGATTAAATATCATCATGGCTGCCTCTCCCTTGCATGAAGTTAACGCACTTCACCCTCTAGACTCATTCAGATTGATTCACACTATGGCAGATCATCAGTGTATGAGCTTGGAGAGGCACTTCTCACTATCTTACCTGTTTGTTTGTTGCCTTTCTCTCTCTGCCTGCCTGTCTGTCAGTGGGTATCCTCATAGCTTCATCTCGCCTGCATGAAGTTAACACATGCAATAGACCATCTAGACCAGGGATAGGCAACTTTGATGGGGGTGGGGGCCACAAAAAAATCTGAACTCATCTGCTTACCCACATCCATACCCACACATGCAGTCAGAGCCGGCCCTAGCCTTTTGGGGGCCCTAAGTGACATTTTGTTTGGTCTCCATTGAAGGTTGTGGGTCTTCCAGCAAGACAACGACCCCAAACACACATAAAAAGCACCCTGAATGATTCAAGAAGAGATGCTGGACTGTTCTGGAGTGGTCACCAAAGAGTCCAGATCTGAATTACATCCAAAAACCTATGGCGAGATCTGAAAACAGCAGTTGGTGGAAGGCACCCCTTTAAACATTGAAGAATTAGAGCAGTTTCCTGCTGAGAAGTCGGACAAATTGCCAATAGAAAGGTGCAGCAAGCTCATCGATGGCTACAAGAAGCATTACTCTGCAGTTATTTTGTCCAAAGGCTTTGCAACCAAGTACTAGCTCCGGGGTGCCAATCATTTTGTCTTTATTTTCTAAATAAAATTGTAAACTTAAGTTTACAGAAATAAAATTGTTTCTGCAATGTTGAAAATCCAATAACAATGTGTGGAGACCAATTATTATTAATTTTTTTTCAACTTATTTGAGAAGAAATAGGGAATTATTTAAGAAAAGTGCAAGGGTACAAATATATTTGGCCCTAACTGTATGAATATATTATTTTTTATTGGTGGGGGGGGCATGTCCCTCCCAGCTCCTACGCCCCTACTCCCAATGTTTCCTCCAATCTCATAAAACATTTTAGAAAAAGGCTCAGTGTCGTTGTCCTTGCGAAGGTAGGGTGCTGGAGTACTGAAAACAGCGATGCCAATCATTTTGACCCCTATCTTTTTATTCTTGATTATTATTACTTGTTAAACAAAATCTATTTCTCTGAGCAATTGTGTTAAAATAATATAATTTCCCCTTTTTTTTGCATGCAATATAGCTCAGTATTTGTATTATTTATTTTCTACAGTCTTTTTTGCACATCTTTATCAAGTGTGCCAATAATTCTGGACCTGACTGTATATTTCATGCTGCTTTATATGATCTGATTGGCGTTATACCCTTCATTCATTCTATCTTGTAAGTAGCAGAAAGGCTGTTCCTGCGGCTATGCTGGATGCTGATAGTCAGGTTTTGACAGCCTTAGACCTTACTAAAGAAACAGCCAGTTAGCTCAGTGGCTACAGGTATTCTAATTGTTCCCATCTGATCCTGCGGCTAGTTGGTGACAACAGTATAGCAGTTTGTCATCATTATGGAATGAAAAGGCATGCTGGAGTGGTAATTAAGAGATGAATCCCCCTTGATGATGCGTGTCATACACTGTCAGTGTTACACCGACCCCCTCACTCCCGGCCTCATGCCGCCTGCACATACAGTCCACAGGATTTACACCCCCGCTGACCTCCGTCCCAAATATTGTCTTTCTTCATATCAGCCCCCGCTCCGTTCACAGACCACATATACCACTTCAATTTGTCCCAAACGGTGGCCGTGCTCAGGGCAGATTGCTCCTTTGTAACTAACACCATTGTGTGACGGGACGGCCACTGTGGGTAATGCATTTAGCACGTTCTCACCCCAGGACAATGACGAGAGACGCCCAGGCTTTGTCCCTCGACCCTGGCCGTGTCACCCTACCTCAGAGCCTGTTGAGCACGGAGGTCTGCCTGCTCTTCCTGGTCCATTGGCCACAGTGTGTTAACCTGTGGCAGGGAGGGCTCAGCCAGGGCTCAGGGGTAGCTACTGGGCTAATGCCATTGGTTCCACTGGCTCAGGTTGCTATAGAGTCTCTCCCAAGTTGAAAGGTTTAATTGTTCGCTCAGATTGAGATCAATATTTCATCTTTTCACATAATCCCCTTCATGGTGAAATCATTGGGTTTTTGATTTAGTCAATAATAACAGTTTTCTCAACTGCAAAGTTTGCAAGCCACAAGTAAGAACTTTACAACTGACAAGACTAAGGTTCTTTCATTGTTCTATGACAAACAGAGCAATGGTTTTTGTCTCTATGATAAACATTGTTGTCCCTATTACTGTGTTAAGGGTCTGCAAGTTAGACCTGTTTGTCTTCAGCTCTTCTCAGGTTTCTTAACATTTCTCACTCTCTTTTCACAGGATGACGAGGGCCAGACAGCGCTACACTATGGTAAGGAGTTGTCATAAAGCAAAATCTTCCGGATATCAGAGATTTTAATCTAGATTTCTGGGTGAATATGTGTATATAGGCTATGTTTGTGTATGAATGGTTGTGTGTACATGTACTGTAAATTGCATCTCTGTTTATGAGTGTGAACAATTGTATGGGGATGGATGGGGAACCATGCACCATCTGCTCTCTTGGCCCTGCATCTGTCTCCCTCTCTGCCTCCCTCTTTCTCATCCCCCTCTCTTCTCCCTCTTTTACTGCTGTTGCTATCTAAGGTGCCTTTCATCCATCAGCGTCTCTTTCATCCCTCCCTCTCTCCATCTCTCTGTGTGTGTGTGTGTGTGTTTGTGTGTGTATGTGTGTGTGTTCATGTGCTTGTGTCTAATCTATGGTCTATGTGTGTGTGTGTCTGTGCGTATGGAGGGGCAGTGTGTAATAATCACCAGGTCTCCCCAAGGAAATCAACAGTGCTCCTCAGACTCTCAATACCCCCTCCCATGGGCGGCCCCCATGTCCTCTGAGCCCTTGGTGTGTGTGGGGACACCATCTGGCCCCCGGCTGGGCTGGGTGACTACAGGGTGGGGACTGGGCACGTGGCTGTCGTACAGTAGACCACCACGCCACTGGGGACCCAGGCAGGGACATGAGGATGGGGCTTTAAAAAAAAAACTAATAAACATAAGCGATGAACTCTAGGAGACAAATAGCAGAGAATGAAAATTCATTTCCACCTCTCTTTGCACAGGGCCACAGTGGCTGGCAAATGATTAATTGAGGGTTTACTGCACACTATAAATTGTTCTCCTTCTCAACGACTCCCGTGGGGATGAGGATTTTACAGGCCAAGGCCCCGTACAGCGCACGCAGCCAAAAAATAAAAATGTAGAAGAAGAAGAAAAATCTGGAACCTGACATAACTAAGGCTGTTTTTTTTATTCTCCCTGCTGAGAACGGGCGGCACTTTAGCCACCTCTGGGCTGGAGGTTAAAAGGGCCTGCTGTCAATCAGCCGTTCCTGCTGACATCAGCCCATCACACAAGAGCAGGAGGGCTCTCTTTAAGAGGAGAGAGCGATTGACACTGGCGGAGAAAAGCACTCTGAGCACGGAGGAATCTAGGTGCATCAGCGCTGCGACTCGCTAACTGAGTTAAGAAAATGCAAGCCCTCTCCTCATATCGTAGCCTGTGAGTCCTTTTAGTGGGACACAAATTGCCAATCGGGCACAAATTGAGTGTTTCAGCCAACCACAGGTTCAGGGCAATGTCAATGGGCCTCCATATGAGCTTTTCATTGACTCCTGCACTCAGGTTAAAAACTTCAGGAATATAAACACCAATGCTTAGAGGCTGTGTTTAGACGTAGTTGTGTGCATCATGTCTCCTCAGGTGACCTTGGAGATATTTAAAGGTGATCCTTTTCTATTAGTGATTTGGGTACTGTAAGATATATACAGATAAGTGTATATTCAAGTTGCTGTCAGAACAATGAGATTTACTATGTTCTGTCTTGTCATACCACCCAGAATGATATATGGAAATGGCTGCTTTCATGGCATGTTACCTGTATAGTCAATCCTGGATCCTTTTACCTCTGAAGTGCATCACAATGATATCTCTTTCCTCTCTCTCTCCCCCCTCTCTCTCTCCCATCTCTCGTTCTCTCTCACCCTGCTGTGTCTCCCCCCCTCTCTCTCCTTCTGTTCTCTCTCCCTGCGCTCTCTCACTTTGCTCTCTCCCTCTTCTGTTACTCTGCCCCCCCCCCCCCCCCCCTCTCCGTCCTGCAGCGTCTGCGTGTGAGTTTGCTGACATTGTGGAGCTGCTTCTACAGGCTGGGGCAGACCCTTCCATTAAGGACCAGGAGGGCTCACTGCCCGAGGAGGTCACTGAATCCAGTGCCATCTCCTCACTGCTGCGCCAGTACACCGCCCCCAAGGGCTAGACCCAGCTTCGCCATCCCCTCCTCTCCCTCTCCTCCCCTCCAGCCCGTGCCCACCCCACCCTAGACCTAGCATCCAGCTCTTTCAGTAATGGTCATCCCACTCTGAAAGTGCAACCCACCACTTCATCATCTCTCATGTCCCATCCCAATGAATGCATCCATCATCATCGCTATTAAATAAACGAGTTCTACCAAAATTAGGTTCTTTCTGTTTTTCTCTGACTTTTTCAGACCACCTCCTTTGATTACACTACAGTCATGTTTGCACTTCGGATTTTGTGTTACCTTCGATTGTCTTGTGTTTCCGGATTTTTTTTTTATATATGAAAGACATTGGGAGAGCTTATGTACATTGGTCAAAAAACATTAAACTTCTACAGAAGTTTACCTATTATTACCTATCTATTCTGACTGCTTATTTGGCATTTTAGTTGGTATCGTCCTTGCCTATATAAAACTGGACAAGAAAAAACTAATTTAACCTATATTTGTCCAAAAAGAAACATATAATATGCAATTTTATATTCAGATGGAGCACGGAGAAATGTAAGTAATGGACATCAGGTCAAAGTTATTCTATGCTAACTAATGTAACCATAGCAGCACACACATCACATTGCCTGGCCAGGCCTCTTCATTTGAGTGTACCCTTTGTCCACTGAGCACATTCTGTCTCCCTTGGCCCACCCCACATACCCACACCCTCTATTATGTCACTTAAGATATATTTGGATGTTCTCCAAATAGCCAACACATGGGCTGCCTCCAAATCTGCTTTAGTTTTTCGTAAGCTCTTCTGATCAGAGCAGTCTCTTTGGCACCCCCTCCCTCCCACCTGATGAGAATACTAAATCTGGAATCTCAGCTCTTAACCACAGCTTGATAAAGAAGCTAATGCACATTTGAACAAACAATGGGGACATGCTGTAATCCCTCTTTCAATCTCCCTGAACATGAGGCATTAAATAACAGTCACCAAAAAGAGTCCTGCTGCGGCTGACTGCTGTCTGTCAGTCACCATGGCCCCAGCATACAGAACAGAGATGGTCCAGCCCAGACAGTCTGCTCTGTTGCGGTATCTGAGAGAGAGATTATGCATTCCCTACACAACCAGGAATTATTCTGTCGGTATATTTCAAAAGGTTGTTTCGCCCATCTTCCAGTAATTTCCTAAATCCCAATTGGGTTGGGGTAGGAGTCGGTGACGGCATGCTCCCCGGGCATGTCTGCACAACTGTGACACTAAGCCCATTATGTTTCCATTATGGGCCTCAATTTTCTCTGAGCTTTTCACTTTTGACACTGCCTCCTCTCAAATCGCAGCCCATATTGCTCAACCTTCTTTACTTAACGTTTATGCATTTTTACAAGTCGCCTCTATGGTTCTCTAACACCATTAGTGACAGATGGCCAAGGTTTGTTACAGGGATGAGCTGTAGCACTTTTCTCCCCCTGTCTTACTCTCCCCAGTCTGGGGGCTAAAAGTAGTGGCATGTCGTTGTACTGGCCAATGCTTAATACAATCCAGTCGCTAGTCCTCAGAACAGTATCGCTTGGAATTCAACAGTAAGCAAAATCTCAGCTCTGCTGTTGAAATGCATCCCTCTAATATCTTCAAGAGGACTCGATAAGTCTCTTGTTGCAAAGCCGTGTGTTTAGTGCATGATTAACAAGCATTGCCGTCTGCTGCTACTCAAGGTGATAGTGATCAAAGCTGCTCCACAGACACTCAAGTGTCTATATGGTTCTTCTCAGCAGAATGTTCTTATGCAAAACCTCATCACGCACTGAAGCCAATATCCTGTTAACGACCCTCCCTCTCTCTAATTATATGTGAACTATCTCATTTCAGCTATAATGACCCAGTGAAACTAACCTAATTTCATTTAAAACAGAAGAACAACCTTGAAGTTGTCATTGAAAGGCCTCTCTGTGACTCAAACCCCTTTAAAGCTACACTCTGTCATGGCAGCCATCGCTCAACATTAAAATAAACCATAATTTGAGGAGAAAAATATCCTGTCTTGATGTCCAAGATTAAGTTTAGACTGAACCAAATATCTATTTACATGTTAATGTATTCCTTTCCTTCAGAAGGAACATAGAATTGTTGCCTTCAAGAACTTTGTAATAAAAGCCTCAGATCGATGATAATGGCATTTGTGCTTGTGTTTGTCATCTTTGCAAAAGCAACAGTGCAGGAATTTCCTAGATTTATTTGTATACTAGTGCTGTAAGTGCCGTGTAAATTATCCTAACTGTCTTTGTCGCTGTTTATCTTTGTAATGCAGCACTATTAAAGGCTATCCATTAATGCCCATGGCTTGTCTAATCAATGGCTGAATAAAATCAGCTTGTTTTGTGGCGTTTTATGCAGACGTGCTTGTTCTGCTAGACCGATCTTTTCTTCTTGTTACTCAACAGGAATAGCTAAAACACAACCAAATTGATGATACTTAAGTATAGGACACGCCTGCTATGACTCCGAAAAGGCTAGATAACGGAGATATTATTAAGGAGTTATATTTACATTCTATTTGTTTCCATTTGACTATGAATATGTAGCCAGTGTATTGCAGATAACTAGCCAACAAGACTGCTTTAGCTCATGGGTTTTAGTGATGCTGAATTGTAAGGAACTTCAAATTGAGCCTTGTCGTATTCAGTTAATTTACTATGATGTGTAATATACACTGTATTTATGCCATACCTAATGCTGCTCTCTATATCTACACTCTTAGAAAAAAGTGTTCTGTGGCTGTCCCCATAGGAGAACCCTTTTTGGTACCAGGTAGAACTATTTTAGGTTCCATGTAGAACCCTCTGTGGATAGGGTCCTACATGGAACACAAAAGGGTTCGACCTTGAAACAAAAGGGGTTCTTCAAAGGGTTCTCCTATGGGGAAAGCCGAAGAACCCTTTTTGGTTCTAGATACACTCTTAGGAAAAAAAGCATATTTATCCATATTTCACAAAGCAGTTTACAATTAGTTAACAGTGCGGGAATTAAGGAAAGATTTGACTGTGCAAAACTGCAATCTGGTGCAGTCTTTAGTAGCAGAGGGATCAGTGTTTGCAGCAGCTAAGCAGATGTGCTACTTCTGCCCCCATTTTGTCTCTTCTATGGGTGGGAGTGGGGAGTGGTGTGTACGGGCTTACAAACAAACACTACTGGCCAAGGACTAGCAGACACAGAAAACCAACACCCACCACTGGTTACTAACTGGATCACCATCTTTGAATGTGTGTGATATTTATTATCAGTTCATCCTTAAAGGGATAGTTCACCCAAAGTAGTAAGAATATTAAAAACAAAAAAAAACATGTTTTAAGTGAGAATAGGCATTGGTCTGAAGCCGAAAAAGAAAGGAAATTCACTTGAGCACCACAATGCCTATTCCACCCATGCTCTACTAAGGTTTTACAGCACACAGCTTTGAACTACTACAGTAGCTATGTTGGTATTGTACTTCACACTATGCGTAGGCAGGTTGCTTAGGATTCAAACCTTCTCAAACAGCCTAATTCATACTCTTAGAGGAGATGCTTCCACAATGTGATTTTTACCGCATACAAGGTAAAGTATTGGATTCTTCACACACAACAGTAAGACATTATCCCACTACGTTACCTTTTCATGCTTTTTTAAATTAAATGAATCCAAGCTTTGCTTTTATACTTACAAGATCGGCTTGATTGAGCTGTTTTGTCTTGTAATAATGTGGTGTGTGCCTGTATTTCCTTAAACCTTTATTTTAGTAAAATATGTAATTGAAAGAAATATATCATAATAACACCCTTTTTTGTTAAGTAGGTGTCCAACATAACAATAGGTGGTGGTGTGTTGGACACAGTAGCTCAGATAGATAGAGCCTGTCTGCATTCCTGATTTCTGTAACTTAGCTTACCTGTGTAATATTGAATTAAGCTCAGAACTACTGTTCTATCAATTGCTGTGCTGATCAATGGACAGCATATTACCTCTATCAAAATAATATCTAGCTTAAAGTTCTGTTTGTAATTATTTATTTTTGCAATAAAGATGGTGACGCAACAATAATACACATTTATAATAGGCCTATATCTAAAAATACATACAGCTAAATTATACAGTGCATTCGGAAAGTATTCAGACCCCTTGACTTTTTCAAAAAAAAATTACGTTACAGACTTATTCTAAAATTGATTAAATTGTTTTTTTCCTCATCAATCTACACACAATACCACATAATGAAAAAGCAAAAACAGATTTTTAGAAAATGTGGCAAATGTATTAAAATAAAAAATGGAAATATCACACTTACATAAGTATTCAGACGCTTTACTCTGTACTTTGTTGAAGCATGTTTGGCAGCGATTACGGTCTCGAGTCTTCTTGGCACAGCTGTATTTGGGGAATTTCTCCCATTCTTCTCTGCAGATCCTCTCAAACTCTGTCAGCTTGGATGGGGAGCATCGCTGCACAGCTATTTTCAGGTCTCTCCAGAGATGTTCAATCGGGTTCAAGTCCGGGCTCTGGCTGGGCCACTCAAGGACATTCAGAGACTTGTCCCTGAAGCCACTCCTGCATTGTCTTTGCTGTGTGCTTAGGGTCGTTGTCCTGTTGGAAGGTGAACCTTCGCCCCAGTCTAAGGTCCTGAGCACTCTCTATACTTTGCTCCGTTCATCTTTCCCTCGTTCCTGATCAGTCTCCCATTCCCTGCCGCTGAAAAACATCCCCACAGCATGATGCTGCCACCACCATGCTTTACCATAGGGATGGTGCCAGGTTTTCTTCAGATGTGATGCTTGGCATTCAGGCCAAAGAGTTCAATCTTGGTTTCAGCAGACCAGATAATCTTGTTTCTCATGGTCTGAGAGGTGCCTTTTGGCAAACTCCAAGCGGGCTGTTATGTGCCTTTTACTGAGGAGTGGCTTCCATCTGGCCACTCTACCATAAAGGCCTGATTGGTGGAGTGCTGCAGAGATGGTTGTCCTTCTGGAAGGTCCTCCCATCTCCACAGAGGAACTCTGGAGCTCTCTATCAGAGGGACCATTGGGTTCTTGGTCACCTCCCTGACCAAGGCCATTCCCCCCCGATTGCTCATTTTAGCCAGGCAACCAGCTCTAGGAAGATTCTTGGTGGTTTCAAACGTCTTCCATTTAAGAATGATGGAGGCCACTGTGTTCTTGGGGACCTTCAATGCTGCAGTCATTTTTTTGGTACCCTTCCCCAGATCTGTGCCTCGACACAATCCTGTCTCGGAGCTCTACGGACAATTCCTTTGACCTCATGACATGGTTTTTGCTCTGACATGAACTGTCAACTGTGGGACCTTGTATGAACAGGTGTGTGCCTTTCCAAATCATGTCCAATCAATTGAATTTTCCACAGGTGGACTCCAATCAAGTTGAAGAAACATCTTAAGGATGATCAATGGAAACAGGATGCACCTGAGCTCAATTTCGAGTCTCATAGCAAAGGGTCTGAATACTTACGTAAATAAGGTATTTCTGTTTTAGTTTTTTTTTATAAATGTTCACTTTGTCATTATGCGGTATTGTGTGTAGATTGATGAGGATTTGTATTTCTTTAATCCATTTTAGAATAAGGCTGTATAACGTAACAAAATGTGGAAAAAGTCAAGGAGTCTAAATACTTTCTGAATGCACTGTATATAGACGTCTATAATAGTGAAAATAATGTTCTCTACATTTTCAATAAACACGTAGCTACAATCCTATGGGATTACTCTTCTGAAGTGAGTGATATTAAACACCACTGTTTGAGGTAATTTATGCTATTCTTACCTTGTGGTGCATGGTCATAGCTAAGTAATAAAATATGAATCATAGGTGGCAGTCACTCCTGGCCCATATGCTTCTTACAAGGTAAGAACAAGATTGACAAACGATAGAAATTGAGTGAACAATCCCTAGGGCATTGCTTTGCCTGTCTGTCACACCTTTCCCTATGAGAAGGAAACACTAATCATGGTCCTTCCTCTTTCCTTCTGGTTCTTAAGTGGTGGGCCGGCCAAAGCTACGTCCTTCCCACTGCTGAGTTGTTGCTCATCCTCTTCCTCTGCAGTCTGAAGACCTATCTCTTCTAACTGCATCTGCTATCTGCTTGATGATGATAATATAAATGTAAACATTAAAGAGAAATACACCCACTTTAATCCAAAGACATTTTAGCTTTATTTCCTCATATAGATTTTACTGTACACAGTTCATACCAATGCACAGAAGGCATATATGAATAGTTTCAGTGTTATCTTTTTCATCTTTTTCAAAGACACATGGCAATAAATAGCGCTCATGAAACAAGACTGTCAACACCTTTTGAAACTGTACAAGATTTACAACATTTAAGACGCAAAGTTCTGAGGCAACAGATTGAACAAAAAGTATATTGGTGTGTGTATATATTTGCATGTGATTTTTTTTCCTTTTTGTTTTTGTTCGTTTGCTTTCTGGTTGGCATAATGTATGCTCTTTTCAGCTGGTTCGACATTTGGCAATTGACACGGAAAGAAATATAAATTAGCAGACATTGAGATTTTGAGAGATGTTTTTACAGGAATTGTTCTATTCTGTCTGCATCTCATTTTGTTACCTCTGTTTATTTCATGGCATCTTAGATCATTTTCGTTCTTCAAGAGAGTGCCCCCTTGTACACTTATTTTGGTGGTAAGTCTTTAGAAACAACATGAAAGTCTTGAAACCAACACCATCACACAAGACTGAGATTTTGTAAAACCTCTCATCTCACCCAGTAGGGGTCCTAAGATGCAGCCTGTAACGCACGACACAACAGCATATTCAGATACCATGACAATCAGGCCATCAGCTGCTTTACAGTGGCTCTAAGTATTACGTTTGATAATCCCTTTTGCATGTATTTATATAAATGAACAAAAATATAAATGAAACATGCAACAATTTCGAAGATTGTACTGAGTTACAGTTCATAGAAGGATATCAGTCAATTTACATAAATTCATTATGCCCTAATCTATGGATTTAACACAGCCAGGGGCGCAGCCATGGGTGGGCCTGGGCATAGGCCCACCCACTTGGGAGCCAGGCCCACCCCCCTCCCCCCTCCTCAGACAATCCCGCAGGTGAAGAAGCCAGATGTGGAGGTCCTGGGCTGGTGTGGTTACACGTGGTCTGCGGTTGGACGTACTGCCAAATTCTCTCAAATGATGTTGGAGACGGCTTATGGTAGAGAAATTAACATTAAATTCTCTGGAAACAGCTCTGTTGGGCATTCCTGCAGCCAGAATGCCAATTGCACGCTCCCTCAAAACTTGAGGCATTGTGTTGTGTGACAAAACTGCACATTTTAGAGTGGCCTTTTATTGTCCCCAGCATAAGGTGCACCTGTGTAATGATCATGCTGTTTAATCAGCTTCTTGATATTTAAGGTGGATGGATTATCTTGGCAAAGGAGAAATACTCACTAACAGGGATATAAACAAATTTGTGCACAACATTTAAGAGAAATAAGCTTTTTGTGTGTATGGAACATTTCTGGTATCTTTTATTTCAGCTCATGACATATGGGACCAACACTTTACATGTTGCATTTATATTTTTGTTCAGTATATTTTGATGAGTGATATTACAGCTGTTGACAGAGAATAGCAGCTTCTAAGCAGCCAAAGCTACTGGAGCCAGGATGGCTGTTTATGCCTTTTCAGCATTAACAGTGAATGTTTCTCAGTCAAGATTAGGTTGGTGTGTGTTTTCTCAGATACATAAATATACTGCATTAATGAAACATTTAGTAAAACCATTGTTCTGTTCCTGTATCTGTCATAATGAGACAGGATTCCCAATGTTGTCAGCTGCACCAATAAAATAGGATATCAAATGTGAATTTCCACATTGTTGTTGGGTTGCCTTTGCACTTCTTTCTATCCTACTGTCATTGGGTCACGACAACTTCTAGCAGAGAGCATATTCTGGGAGTATGGACAACAGAGTAATAAATACTGACAAAAGTGTACCCCCAGGACTACAGATCATTCACAGAGAAGAACAAGTCAAGCACCTACATTACAGAAGAGAATGGGTTTGAAGCAAGCGACTTCCCCCTCATGTACACAGAAGAATCTGTGGCTCCCACACTGTATAGACAGCCAGACCAACATCCTAAAAACCCAGTGCTGTTAGTTTCAGCATTACATTTAAAAAACGTAGCATTGTAAAATTAGACTTGTGTCACTGTTTGAAATGATTTCTCAAAAGAAACACTGCTGGGTTGCATTGTGCATTCATCTCTCTTCTGTTTGTTGCTGTCCATGTACAAAAGAGGAGAAGTGTAAAGTGCCTTGCCAATGTAAAAGGCTTTTATATGAACAGTGATCCTCCTTATTCAGAAGCATGCAGGAAGCTTCTTTTTTTTAGGGATTCCATTTAGATTGTGGCCCTAACATTGCTGATGGCTGTTTGGGCTTGCCTCAGGGTTTAATGACAAACACCATCCCAATGCAGAAACTCATGCTGGAAATGTCAAATCCAGTTTTTTTAGAGAATGGAAAAAAATATATCCATTAAAAAAAATGATAATACAGTGTAAGTTCAACATTCAGTTGTGTTTCGTCCTGCCATTCTGTTCTGTGTGGCGCCACTGCTCTGCTCAAGTCAGTGGAGGGTCTCCACACATCCTTTACTCTGTAGTGGTGGGAGGGTAGCTGAAGTGTAGCCTGTCTGGCATGGCTACCACTTCCACATCCATTATTGGACAACAAACAATATCAGTTTCAGGGAAATAGAAATGTAAAAAGCCTGCTTTGTCTGTCTCTGTTCCCCAGTCAGTCTGCTGTGTTCATGGTGGAGCTCAGAACTGGGAGTGGTCCATCTCGTCCAGCCATGAGGCAGGGCTGGTGGGGAAGTCTGGGTAGCCCGTGCTGCTTCCCGTGGAGAGGTCAGAGGTGGGGCCTCCTGCCATGGCCCTGAGAGCCTGCCCCACGCCACCCTGCCCCCCCTGGGCCATGACGCTGTCCATGGTGAAGCCCAGGTTGTTGAGCAGCGGGGTGTGGCCGGGCAGCGAGGCAATGGACGAGGGTGACTGGGGGAGGCCGTAGGGACTGCCAGCCCGAATGTCATGATAGGGCTGTCCAGCAGCGTCTAGAGAGAAGCCTCCGTTCAACCCTCCCCCGTCGCCCACACTCCCATACAGGCTGTTGGTGTGGCCCAAGTCTGACAGGATCTGGTCATCTGGAGAGAGAAGGGAGAGAGGGTTTTAACACTTCTATGGTGCTGTCATCAACTATATCAACATTATACAGCTTTTATCTTTAAATAGAATGAAGTGCCGTTATGAAACCATTTTATTGAGGCAACATAATCTGGATTTCATCTAGGTAAATGGCATGGGTGTGTAGTGCTTCATAGTGTTCCCCCAGCGCTTAGTAAGAGGCTGAAAGAGTCGTGATTTACCTTAAGCTCAAACAAAGGGGGTCTGTGCGTGCAATACAAAATATTTGTCTCCGGCAGTCCCTCCAGTGCTGTTTCAATAACAACAATGCCCCAGAGCACTTTCCTTCTAATTGACTAAAAGCTTCACCTCCTTTATAGAGTTTCTGCTACGGGGCTTTCATTTCTCGTTAAAATGGCCTCCTTTTAAAAGTGGCTTGAGACTTTTATGAGTCCCCAAAACAGGCTCACAAACATCAAACATCCATAAAAACATGGGGATGTCTAAAATGTAATTTGCACAGCCGAAGCTTCTCTTTTCATGTGGGCTCCATTTTGGAGAAAGACAGGAATAGGAGGAGGAGTTGAGGAAGAGAGAGAGATGTGAAGTGGAGGTTTGGGGTTGGGTTAGCCATACTGACCTCTGAAGCTGAGCTCACTGTCACTCAGTCCCGCATCGTCAGCTGAACTCTCCTTCTCTGCTTTGTTGCCCCCTCGGTTACGTTTGACGCTTTTGTAGAACTGACCCCAACGGTGCCGTCCTGCATCCTTCTTCAGACGCTTCTCTTTTGCACGACGATTTTGGAACCACACCTGCCATTGTGGGAGTAGAGACGTTTGACTTCTAATTCATGTATATATCTACATATTATCACTAGGATGTTATCTTAAGCTAGTCCAACTAGACAACTGCTCAGCTTGGTATTAGAGATCCTGTTGAGGCACACACCTGCACTACTCTCATGTCCAGCCCCGTCTCTGAGGAGAGCTGCTCGCGGACGTGGCGTGCTGGCTTGGGAGAGTTCTTGTAGGCGATTTTAAGGGTCTCCAGCTGTTTGGCTGTGATGGTGGTCCGTGGTCGCTTTGCCCCTGCCTCTGAATCATCTGAGAAAGACATACAAGGATTCTAGAAGATTTTCTGGAAGTATATTGTTTGCAATATTTGCAACATTTTTTGATTGAAATCAACTTGTGGATTTTCACTTTTGAAAACATCATATAGGTTTTACTATGTATCAACTAGAAAATACATGTGAAGAACTTGCTTGGATGGACTGTATCGTAAGTCAATACCCTTCTGAAACTGTCCCACTCTAGCTGTAGGGGACATAAATCTCCCCAGGGAATGCCAGAAGAAGGGAGTTATTGTGGACCCACTGTAAAAGTACATCGCATCACTTAACATAATCAATCAGTGGGCCATGGAAATCTCCATAAATACACAGGCAGAGCTTTCAGAATCAGATCCATAAAAGGTCACAGCAACTGGAGATTGAATGCCCAAGCAGGACACTGAGAGACACTGAGAGACACTGGAACCCCATCCGGCTAGGTTTATGATGATTCTGTCGCTTCACTATCCCCCTGTCTCTTGTGATTCCTCAATGCTTCAGTATTCTTGTACATACAGGAGTTAATTGCACCTTGCTGTCTGCTGAACTCCCTGTCTGAATGCGTTTGAATGGGCTGCTAATTCCTGCACCTCTCTCCACAGCTCCACTGCTGGACTCTGCTGGACCCATCACTCAGAGCATCACACCAGCTCTAGATAGTTAATGTCAAGTCTATTCCTTGAAGAGGTTCTTAATATGACAGTTTATCAACCAGGGAGATAAGACTGAATTATTCACTCCAAATATTTGGAGGGTGTTTGATGGCCAATTGGCCATAGGACTAGTAGGATGGCCCAGTCAGAAACCTACCATTCTGTTTGGCTGTTTCGTAGTCCTCCTTGCACACCAGCCTGCCATCCTCCATGAGGTAGAACTCATCCCCAGTGGCCAGCTGCCGGCTGCACATGACGCAGGCGAAGCAGTGCAGGTGGTACACAAAGTCCTGGGCCTTCCGCACCACCTGGGTCGGAGGGATCCCCTGTTGGCACGACGCACACTTTGTTCCAAACCGCCTGAAAGTACACACACACACATACACACCTGCCATCAGATATACAAACCCCACACAGAACAGGTGGATGCATCTCCACTGTTCAGAGGCTGAAGATAACATGGCCTTATAACATAGTTATAACGTAGCATGCATAGTTTTAACCGCCACTTCCACCTGTAATAATAGTATCTGTATCACTACTTGTGTTAGTTGTAGAGGGGCAAAGCATCAGTGGTGGAATGTATTTGTGTTGGTGGTGGGCTTGTCCTCAGCTTGACGAATGGCCTGGATCAATGTAGTGGTAGTGGAGGCTATAAGAACCAGTAGAGAGAGCCCTGCACAGTAAACAGGCTGAAGAGAACCAATAAAGCACTGACTCAGGAGGGGCTGTAAATCACAAAGCCTATACAGAGAAATAAATCCTTCCTTTAGACCAAGGAGAAGTTTCATCATCACGGCTGGGAAATCCAGCACTATACTCCAGTTTCCAGCCCAGGCCCAAGCCCCATCATCTCTACTCCTCTCCCTGTCTCCGGTAGCATCCCCATAGTGCACACACAGCATCGCTGCAGTTTTAACATCAAAAATCCCCCCTATTGTCCCCAGGGCCGCCTAATAAAGTTAGCCTCCACTCTCTGACTCGCAAGCTTTTTAGGTCTCATTGAAGCTACTGACATTAAAACCTCTCAAACATGATTTAGTAAAAGCCAGTACTGATCCTGTTTTGGATAAAAGTCTAACTTAATTTTCTTCTTTAATGCCTCAGAAATTCAATCGTAAAAAGATAGAAGCAAATGGGAGAGAAAGAGGGATGAGAAGAAATTCAAAGTTGCTGTTTTGTGTGTCCAGCTAAGGCTGGTAGAGCAGTAATAAATTGAATTTGTTTATAGAGTGTCTTTGGAGTTGAAAGTTTGAGTGTTATGTGTTCTGTCTTATCCAACATAAGTATTCAACATGGACAAAAAAACAGGAGGATGTTGTAGGATGTTCAGCTTGATTAACCTCATTGTGTTGTTCCTGTCACTAAATATTGACACAAGCCTGTTTTATAACACATCCATTATCTCAAATCATTATATTATGATAGTAAACTATGCAAAGAGGAAAATCCTCACTGGCACTAGTCCTGTATGATCAAGTGAAGTCAAACCTAGTCCATGAGTAATGTGGTCACCAAATCTTTCCTCAGACCAAAGCAACACGCAACACAGACCACTCTGATCATGTCACAGATTTTACAAGTCAAACCCAGTGCAATCTTATTGGCATTTTTGAGCTCACAATTAAAGTAAATCACTTTTACATATAATGTCACTTAGCTTGCTACAATCAAATTCTCCAAATTCCCATTTAAACAAGATAGGTGAATGTTTTAAGATGAAGAAGTGGAACTCACTTGAAGAAATCCTCTTTGCAGTACACATTTCCCGCCCGCGAGAAACACTTGTCTGCCAGCAACGCTTGACAGTCAGCACACTTGAGGCACTTGGAGTGCCAGTGGCGGTCCAGCACCTTCAGGATGAACTTGTCGAGGATGTGTTGACTACAGCCCGCACACTGGGGGATTTCTGGGGGGAGAGAGCGAGAGAGCACACACCATGCGTTAAGAGAAAATATTGGTGCTGGAATAGTGCAAGAAGACAGGTGAGCATTGCCCTGGCAGGTTTATAAGATCAGAGCCGGGTAAAATGATGTTAAACAAAATCGGTCATGTAGCCTAATTCCTCATCATTGTGACCCTCGATGAAAACAAATAGAGTAAATTGTGTCATCATGCCACTCATTCGACTTAGATTTATCAAAGGCCTGTGCCAGTGCCACAATATTTAGCCTTGAAGTGGATTTGATTGGATAAGCCCACTGATTCGAAACCAACTAGTATTAAATAGTAATAGTAATAAATAACATGAAGAAAAAAACGGACCTATAAGGAGGAGCAGTAGCCTAGGCCTAATAGTGTTAAAAACAATACACCATCATTACCATCAACATCTTAACACCAGCATAGTGTCACTATTGATGTGATATAAGATTAGGCTATGCAAAAGCAAATAACCAGAGTTATTTTTATATTTATAACACACACACACAAACATATATATATATATATATATATATATATATATATATATATATATATATACATATATATATATATATATATATATATATATATATATATATATATATATATATATATAATGTGATAGAATAATACATATTAATAGTATTGTTATTATTATTATTATTATTATTATTATTATTATTATTATTATTATTATTATTATTATTATTATAGCCATCTTATTTTTTTCATTTGAGAATATGACATTTCGGAAATAATTTCCCTCAATCTCCGTTGTCGTCAGTGCAACGGTAGCGCATGTGAACAATGACAAGATGAAGAGCGACTTCTCATGGTAGACTAAATTGCCTTTTCAATATATTAGAATAGTGGGTGAGGGCATGAAGATTATCGAAATTGAAACTGACCCCTCAAACTCATGAAAACGGATGCAATAAGCACTGTTCTGTGCACAAAATAATTGGGAAGGAGGTGCTGTTTCTTGTGCTCGAGCAGTTTAATATTTTTACTGTATCTACAGTATGTCTGCAATTAGCCTATCTCAAGCTAATTGTTGTTTTAAATAAATAATTATTTAAATCACACTGCCTAATCAGTAATCTAATCACACCCATACCAAGCTGTTTAATGTGCGCTGTGGAGGTCACGACAACATTTCAAAACAATTACAATACAGTAGGCCTACATGTGCATCTTCATACTGTAGCCTACTTTGGGATACATTTTTGAAGAGTAAAACATTTACATTTTTAATTATAGTTTCTGGAGGGCTGCTCAATCAACTACATTTATACAAAAGGCCTAAGCTAAGCATGCACAAATATAGGGTTGATTTTACGATACACTTATGAAGGAGATACGGTAGCCTATACAATGTACAGGAGAGACATTTTGAGATGCTGCAAAGGTCAATTTCTTTAATTTTACTATTGCGATGTGGCATTACCTATACAGACATGGGCATAACAGGTATTTCCCAATCAACTTCACAATCAAATGAGATAACTATGGAGTACATGGCTTTTTAATAATACTTTTTACAAAACTAAAATGAAAGATAGGTGTATTTTACATCCACAAAAAACGAAAGACTTCTTCTGATTTGATGGTGCTTTATGCATTATGCTGTGGTGGAAGTGGTGGTACTGAAAGGATAGCACGAGAGCCAATCTTGGCAGTATTCACGTTCGATGTCTAATAGCCCCTACACCCCCTCCCTCCCCCCCCCCTCCCTCCCTCCCTCCCTCTCTCTCTCTCTCTCTCTCTCTCTCTCTCTCTCTTTCTGCATAACTTATAAATCACACGATTAAACCACTTAAGATCTCTTGTGAGCCTCCTCAAGAGGGGTCCTCAAATCTCAGCAAATGTGATCCTATACGCTTCCTTTTCTCAGTTACAATATATGCATCGCCTATAACATAAATCTATCATGCTCGTTTACTGTATTTCGATTAGCAGAGGCTAAGTGTGTTTTTTAACAGGATTAAAAAAGTGTTTCATATCACCCAAGTCATGTGCTTATTAGCTACAGTATCGTAACACCAAATAAGAAAGCCTATAGGAACAAGCTCGCCTATAGAGCTCAAAGGCCACATTGAGCTCATAGACCTATAGCTCATATGTTTTGTAGATTGCATGAACTACACTTCAAAGCAAACAGGCTGTAAACTCTATTCAGGAAATAATCTTATTTTTCTTGGGGCCTAAACGTCTCTTGTATCCAAACGGTTTAGAATAATTACCCTTATTCATAAGAGCATGCTAACAGCCATATTAATCATGATAATAACGTTTAGATACATAATACTAAATTGCTTTTATTCCTAGAGTAATCCGGTATTAAATCCAGCATGTATGCACGAAGGGGGGTTGAGTGGCAAGATCTTTACACAATCTTTTAATCTGTCTCGATTTACAAAATTAAAGAGCATACACCACTAACATATATTTATATAGGTTAAACCAATTCTATTTCACAATTCTGCATTGTTTCACTTTGTGCATTAAACATTATGGTTCACTATCTTTATCAATAAGGTAGCCTAAATGAAGGTCAATTCAATACACTTTTAAATGGGTTAAATTATCAATTATGCTAGATTCTAAACAAAAATATACTCTCCTGCGCTGAAAGAAGCAATAGCTCGTTTGGATCTGCGTTATAAACTATATAGTATTGCATTGTGGATTAAAAGCAACATTAGAGGTAATAGTCTAGGTCCATCTATACATTTCCGTGGCTCGCATATGAATAATTAAATCAGGAATTTATCCAATTCCAGTTCCATCTTGATTGCACGATCAGATTATATAGGCCTATAGCATAGATTAACAAAACTGAGATAAAGAGCCGATGCGAAGATAATGACCAATTATTTGCTTTGATGCAGAGAGGTAAAGTAGTTACTGCACACACAATGTAGTGACATATTCCACGTTGGTCATTTTTTAAATAAAAATTAAAACTACCTGTTTTAGTAGGCTATAGTATCATATCACAATCTATAATTGTTTTATAGCCTACACCCTATGTGTCAAACAATAATAAGACTGACATAATTGTACAATTATGTAGTCTACAATTGTGCAATAACACAGCTATAACAGAAACATCAAAGCATACGTAAACATTGCCTGGATAATTCCGATATGACTCAGTAATAGCTGTCAGTCAAACTGGTGGGGTATGGAGAGTAGGTGATGAGAGCATCTGATCTCTCGTCCATGGCCAGACTCATTTGCAAATAAACAGCTGTCTCATCTCTGACCAGAAGCAAACTTATCATACAGCTCGAGGGAATAGAATAAGAAAATGCGCTCGAGGTAGAGAATATGAATATTCCTGTATGATAAATAAAAAAGTACAAACTTAAAGTGTTTATGTCTTGATGAGTATTATACTATTATACACACGTCACAACCTAGGCCTATATATGCACATGGGTTCTAATAGTGTAAAACCAGCATGTACAACTCGTGCATAAGGCTGGAGTTTGGAAACACAACACTGTGAGCAGTACAAATGCACACTTTAAACAAGACATAGACCACATGTGATAAAGAATCTCTATCCATACAGCATTCCACAAAATTCCACGAGGACCAGAAGATAGAAATGAAATGCAGAACACCCTCACTTCAAATAACAATATGAAACACAAGTAATGTGAGTAAGTTGAATAATATGAATACATATGATCCAGTAGAATAACATCGCTGCCTTCTTTAGCCTGGCTTTACTGTCCCTCAACCCAGTTTAATTAAACGCTACATATTTTTCTACAGCAGTGCCCTGCAGCATTTCAGAGCTCGCCTGCCAATTTCTGTATGATATAATCAATATAGAAAAGGAAGTGGAAAAGCCTTACGTTGCATTGGCACTCCGAGTATCTCCGGGACACCCTTCACAGGACTCTCTGTTGGTAGAACAGCCGCACTTTGCATCATTGTGATCCAAAACGGGGAATAAACACACACATATACACGCTCAACAAGGTGGGCTGAAGCTCCCGTCTATTTAGTGAGAAAATTAGAATATGTTAAATAGAAACAGGGTCTGAACCCTTCTGTAGATCTTGCTGTCCGGTTTTTTATTATCCTGGAATATTGTCCATGCGTGCGAGATTTCGCCGTGCTCTTTTGATGTGGATCAAACAAGCTGCTTGATTCATTCACACTGCAGGGGCAACTGTGACGTCACCCCAGCATAGGCACCACCAGGGACCAATGGGATCCTCGGACAAGCCTCAAATGGGAGGAAGAATTCTGCTCGTGAGCGCAGGTGTGCAGTGAGAAAGAAGGAAGAATTGGTGACAAGGCAGAATGCCACCAGAAAGACGCGACCTTCTTTAGAATAGTATCAATAAATATAGTCTGGCTTTGCTCGTAGCTTTGTTTTTCTGTCAGTATAACTGAAGGGGTCAAATGTTTTTCAGCTGAAAATGGCAATACGCTTTGATAGACTTTGCACTATCAAAGCGTATCTTTCTTCAAATACGTGAAAGTGAACATTGAGCAACCGCTACTAGCCTATACAGCCGAACCTACAGCCTACCTGTGCTGGTGACAGATATGAAATTAATACGTTTCTACATATTGTCAAGGATTTGACAATTAGCCTATCGGTAAATTGCACGTAGGCTAAATGTTGAAAAAAATCTGCTCTAAACCTTCAGGAAAAGTAGGTCCTATTTGTTAGGATAGGAGTTATTGAATTTGGTTTGCCGATAGCATACGAATAGGCCTACCATCGATGATGTGTAGGCTAAAAAATGATGTGAATTAAATGTTGTTGATTGGACATACAGGACCTTCCACCCGCATCTGGGATATGGATGCCTGATGAAGACCTAAGGGTAGAAACGTTATGATAAAATCACCTGAGAGCATGAGCAGAAGTGTGCGGCGTTTTCCTTTTTATTTTTCGTTGATTGGACATAATCACAATATTTGTGTCTGATCTCTATGAATGGGATGTAACCTGACTGTAAGTAAGACCTATTATCCGAGAGCCTTGACAGGTATTAGAAGTCCATGCACAATCCTTCTGACAGTGTTCATTTCAATTCCGCGTTTGAGAGACTGCTCTCGGGTTAAGATATTCCCCCCGGAGAGTTCGTAGTTCAAGCTAGATGAACTCAATCTTCGCTTCCAATTTGCTTCAAGCATGTACAGTGTGGTTGCTTGGTCCGCGTCCCAAGCGTTCAGGTGAACAATACGATCCTATTCCACTCACACGTTGAACGAAATCGTAGCCTACAAGCAGCCGACCGTCTGAATCTCGGGAATATCTGAACACAAAAGAACTACAGCATATGGCCCTATGTCTGCTATTACCCTAACCCGTACCACCATTCCTACTATAACAACAAGTGTTTACATGAATGATCATGAACATTGAACATTTATAACATTAAATAATATATGTAGGCTATGAATCATCATTGAATTATTGTATTACGATATAACAATACTAATAATAAGAATATTAACAATACTACTACTACTGCTACTACTACTACTAATAATAAAATGAATAATAGCCTAATAATATCAACAGAATTTTGATAATGAGCACAATAACTGTAGAATATGATTTTGTGCAGACAACAATTGAAAGAATAAAATATTAATTTGGGGCATAAGAAATATCAGGGGGAGTTTCTATTCACCATGCGTGCTTCCACTGGCACAGACGTCAATTCAACGTCTATTCCACGTTGGTTCAACATACTTTCGTTGAAATGACATGGAAACAACGTAGATTCACCCAGCTTCCACCATACATAATTTCGAGTAAATCGGAATAAAACTGACACAACCTTATATCTAATTACAGCTAAACGACTGTCATCTCGTTATTTGGTGGACATTCCCTGCAAAATCAACTATAACATCAATCATTATTGGATTTATACACAATTTATGGATGCACAAAGATAATGGATGCACAAAGATAAAGGGAGTCAAATAGAAGCCTAATTCCAAATGGTGTTGTGTCGAAGTAGTCCAGCTAATGTTGGTAAGCTTAACACTATCCTGCCCCTTAAGGTTAGCCTATATGTCTCTATACCTGTCTCTGATATCTTCTTTCGTTTTCTGTTTATGTACAACTACAAACTCTTTTTTTCAATATCAATACAAACTAGCCTAAAGCCTACTCACATGACTCAAATTAGTTGGGTTATCACTTGCAGACTGACAATATAGGCCTACACGGTTATAGGTGAATCAATGTAAAAAAAGAGAAGATATTCGGTTTAATTTGCATAATGGGGATATGATGTTGGATATTTCAGCTAAACCTATAGGATATTTAAAACTTAGCTGATGATTCCATTGTTTCACATTGCAATGCTATGGGGACTATACAAACCCCATAAGCCGTTGTGTGTTAATATTTCAAATGTAATTTTGTAAAATGAAAACACTCATCAAGCTGATTAAATGGGAGCAGCAGGGATATTACGGGAATACTCCCCACACCAGCGCTAAACCCTCCTTCATGTCTTTATGCCAGGTGTCCCAGTTATATCCACCCCTTCATCCATCCCCTCATCCAGGCCAGTGCTGCAAGGCAAGGGAATCATCCCGTCATACACTTTCATTTTAATATTCCCTTTTCCCCTAAGATTATTAAATTACTTTGATTGTCGAGTGCATTGAAATCATGCATTTGGCTTTTAAATACAGTGTGGAGAAAATGCTCTTAGACTGTCAACATTCGGTCATACAATTAGATTAATTGATGGATGTAGTAGGCCTACAGTTGATAAAGGCAGAGCACATTTGATAGTGAAACTGTGGGACAAAATTAGGATGTTGTTTATTTTATTCATATACCCACGGACGAATATAAAAAGTAAAGCAAGCGATCAAAATATCTGAAGTGAAATAGACCTATTGAAATAGTATAAACTTCTGCATTTGTTTGATCCCCTGCTAGAAGGTACACATAAATGGAAGTGGGTAGTACACCTCCTCTTGTGTGCTTGGGGGGAAAAGTAATTGTGTCATTGTAAAATCTAATGATGCATCCCTTAGTATAGGACAATGAGTCCTAAGCGAGAAGCTATAACTCAAGCAAAGGGCAACTTTTCTGCCACCGCTGTTGACCCAGTCACCTCTAATTAGATATAATATTTCAGTGTAAGAGTTCATTGACATCTGCGATTCACAAATCCATCTTATAGGTAAAGCACAAGGTCCAAGAGGTCTCGCAATACAACCATTAATTCTCACCACTGGACCGTTATATTGTTCATAGGTTAACCAGGCCTTCCCCAATACCAGCTTATAAAATAATGTTACACGTTTGCACCCAAGAGGCTAGCTTGATTACCTTCAACGAAATAAGGCGTCATCTATTCTTATTATTTAAACCAAGACACACTGAGGGAAGTGATTTGGTGATTGACAGAAAGCACAAATAACTTGAGGACCTATAGGCTATGAGTATCTTACTTGAAATGCAGTTGATAGTTGTGGGTCAACGACAGAAATATAATCACCTAGGTCTATATCAAGCCATGTTGTATAGTTGAACAGGTTTAACCAAACTAAAATACACATAGGTTGTCCAGTAGGCCAGTAGATTCCAGTAAGAAAACACACACAAACACACACTGCCGAAAGCCGAAATGCACACTAAAACAGTAAGCTGTGATTGGGAGAAGCATGAATAACAATATCAATCGAAAAGCCAATGGTTTATTGCTAAATCATTCAAGGAGGAATAATATTTTCATTTGTTCTACATTGTGGTGGATTTGTGCATTTAATGCATTTGCACAATGGAACTTAAGCTACAATAGCGATCAACTTCACTCGAGTAGAACCTGGAACACTGTGTGCCGTAGGAGAAATATCGAAATCTCCTTCTTATCCTTGTCCAGTTACTTTTGATAAGCCTGCGTTGCCTACTTGTCAAAATGACACAGACACGACAATCACAATGAATGGACCCAGACAGTCAATATACAGGTTTTAACATCACATGACTGAATGAATTTAACAAATTCAAGATGCATAATAACCATAGGGAGCATCATACTTCGTATTGACCAAACACGTACAACGTCATGCAAACCTACCTACTCAGGTGGATTGCAGGCGTCATGTTAATTTCAGCACTACTCCCGAAGGACAGCGCTCAACGTGGCGCGAGCGTGGCAGCGGGGTCGCGGCTTTCTCTCTTCATGTTAACTCCAGCTAGGTTCTGCAAGCACGAGGAGAAAGCTGTAGTATTTTAATAATATCTATCTCTGTTTCCCTAAAAATAGAGACAAAAATAGAGAGAACCATCGTGGCTGAGCCATGTCAGAACGTGCTCCCCCTTTCTTTGCCAGAAAAAGACAGTGAAAGAAAGGGGACCTTTAGGCGAGGGCAAGGAGAAAATTAAATTGCACTTGGGAGCAAATTCTATTAGGGAATAGTTATTGTCTCCTGACAGGTCCTGTCCATTTAGGTAATTAGTGGAAGAGATTGCTTGAACAAACGAGCTGTATTTTAGTCAGAAATCAGGTTTTCCACCGTGATCTGATTGACTACTATTTTGTTGCTTAGTAAGTTATATTTTCCATTTGATTTTATTATCTGTTGGCTAATGTAATCAATCCGTTGTTATTATTAGACCACAAATGTGGACCACAACCAGCGGTATGCTACTTACTATGTATGGTTCTGTGCATAACAAAAAGCCCTTATACAGTAACTGATCATCTGTGTTGTAATGTCTGGTAATGCATTTTAAAGATAAAACAAACAGCTGAATGGCCACTATATTATTTTAGTTAAAACAATTTTTTTTAATATGTCGTTACAAATACTGTATGCCGTATGCACAATATGGGGAGCTTATATGTCTTTAAATGTGACCGAACTGAAGACTTAAAAAACAAACCTCACAAACGTTTGTTTTGCAATAATGGCTATCTACCTCCCCATATAACAGGCCTACGTTTCAATTGAGAACATTCAATAGGCTAATATTTTGTATAAAATCAGAATTTCCTTGTTGGCAAATGAGAACACGCAGCCTTGACACTGATGATCTTGAATGAACACCGATTGAAATCTTGTAATAAACGCAAGAAACAGAAAATATTCCCTCTTGGGTGAAAATATTTGGGTGCTTGGGTGCATTAAAACAATGTGATCGACACATCCGGGAATTTGTCCAAGTTCATCATCCATATCAAATGTTAGACACTGAGGTTTACCAAACTTTCTGTCCTTTCAAGTTGAAATGGTCCCTATTTAAACTTCAAAATTAGTATCAGGGCCTGATTCTGAAATGTATTGCTCAATTGTTCCTCCACTCCACTCCCCCCACCCCAGCCCACTCCTTTATCAAATAGCATCCCACTAGGGTACACTGGAGATGGACTGCAAAATATAAATAATCATCTTATAAAGTAATTCATAGTGCTTTATTTAGAATGTAATTAATAGACTACTGAGATATTCAAGAAAACGTTGCAGGTCCAAGCAGGAATGCATGACTCAAAATTTTCCAATCCAGTAATTGTCATGAATTTTGGGTTGACAATTAGACTGTAGATGCTATATTTTACAGTCAAAATAGGACTTTTTGTTCAATAAAGATGAATGACATATACAGTGCATTCGGAAAGTATTCAGACCCCTTGACTATTTTCACATTTTGTTACGTTACAGCCTTATTCTACATTTGATTAAATTGTTTTTTTCATCAATCAACACACAATCTACACACAATACCCCATAATGACAAAGCAAAAACAGGTTTTTAGACATTTTTGCAAATGTATTATTTAAAAAAAACAGAAATATCACATTTACATAAGTATTCAGACCCTTTACTCAGTACTTCGTTGAAGCACCTTTGGCAGCGATTACAGCCTCGTGTCTTCTTGGGTATGATGCTACAAGCTTGGCACACCTGTATTTGAGTAGCTTCTCCCATTCTTCTCTGCAGATCCTCTCAAGCACTGTCAGCTTGGATGGGGAGCGTCGTTGCACAGCTATTTTCAGGTCTCTCCAGAGATGTTCGATGGGGTTCAAGTCCGGGCTCTGGCTGGGCCACTCAAGGACATTCAGAGACTTGTCTTCCGTCTGGCCACTCAACCATAAAGGTCTGACTGGTGGAGTGCTGCAGAGATGGTAGTCCTTCTGGAAGGTTCTCCCATCTCCACAGAGGAACTCTGGAGCTCTGTCAGAGTGACCATCGGGTTCTTGGTCACCTCCCTGACAAAGGCCCTTGCTCAGTTTGGCCGGGCGGCCAGGAAGTGTCTTGGTGGTTCCAAACTTCTTCCATTTAAGAATGATGTAGGCCACTGTGTTCTTGGGGACCTTCAACGCTGCAGACATTTTTTGGTACCCTTCCCCAGATCTGTGCCTCGACATAATCCTGTCTTGAAGCTCTATGGACAATTCCTTCAATCTCATGGCTTGGTTTTTGCTCTGACATGCACTGTCAACTGTGGGATCTTATATAGACAGGTGTGTGCTTTTCCAAATCATGTCCAATTAATTGAATTTACCACAGGTGGACTCCAATCAATTTGTAGAAACAGCTCAAGGATGCTCAATGGGAACATGATGCACATGAGCTCAATTTCGAGTCTCTTAGCAAAGGGTCTGAATACTTATGTAAATAAGGTATTTCTGTTTTTTTGATTTATTGATGAGGAAAAAAAACAATTTACAAGGCTGTAACTTAACAAAATATGGAAAAAGTCAAGGGGTCTGAATACTTTCCGAATGCACTGTATCTTTATGTGCAGTAACTGATATTATAGGCTCATTAATTTGGGGTTCAACACCTGAGGAAGTGGAAACTCAAACACACATTAACTAGATCGCTAACTCTAAGTATAATACCCACTGCAAGCCATGTATTCATCCAACAGTAAATGTAATGACCTAAAAAAAAGCTTTGTACTTGGAGGATACTATATGAGACCTATTGGCCTATGCCCTCATGACTCCTGCGCATTTCGCGCGTGCGCCGCTCCATATCTCAATGCCATACCAAATATCTTGGTTGTAAAATAGTTGCTATTGACCGGAATATTGAGAGTTGTGAAATAAAAATGATGCCTAGAGAAAGCTGATGCCCTCCTCTCTTTGACAGGGTCAAGGGGGTGAAGCTTCAAAAGCTGTGTTTTTCGCCGAAATTTCATTTAGAAATTTTATAAGATCAGAACACATTTTTCCCTCGAGCGCATGGCGGGAGAGGGGAGTGTCGCTCAATACAGCAGCAGGCCCCAGTAAAACAGGCACAGGGAATGAGGTGAGACACACTTTCATTACAGGAGTCATGAGGTTAATTAACTTTACTGTTTGGTCAAATCATGGTTTTAGCCGACCAAAAAACAGGACGTTTTGAGTGAGGTGACAATGTAGAATGTGGTCTTTCTACTTTATAGGCACCCTTTCTGTTTTTCATGATCCATGATCTTGGCTGTCTCTTTGCTGATGCCATGTTTGACTTTGAATGTGAATTTGCGTGACCTCAGCTCAGTCTATGAGAAAACCTGGCCAGCCATTGCACACTGATCAGCCAAAGGCTCATTATACATTGAGTATACCAAAATTTAGGAACACCTTCCTAATATTGAGTTGCACTTGCACCCCCCTCTTTTGCCCTCAGAACAGCCTCAATTCGTCAGGGCATGGACTCTACAAGGTGTCGAAAGCATTCAACAGGGATGCTGGCCCATGTTGACTCCAATGCTTCCCACAGTTGTGTCAAGTTGGCTGGATGTCTTTTGGGTGATGGACCATTCTTGATACACACGGGAAACTGTTGAGTGGGAAAAACCCAGCAGTGTTGCAGTTCTCTACATAAACTGGGGCGCCCGGCACCTACTACCATATCTTGTTCAAAGGCACTTACAGTTGGGAGAACAAGTATTTGATACACTGGCGATTTTGCAGGTTTTCCTACTTACAAAGCATGTAGAGTTCTGTAATTTTTATCTTAGGTACACTTCAACTGTGAGAGACGGAATCTATAACAAAAATCCAGAAAATC
The DNA here is from genome assembly GCF_964263955.1 of Coregonus lavaretus. Taxonomy (NCBI): domain Eukaryota; kingdom Metazoa; phylum Chordata; class Actinopteri; order Salmoniformes; family Salmonidae; genus Coregonus; species Coregonus lavaretus. The sequence goes on along the minus strand of NC_139993.1, from coordinate 42,315,950 downwards.
ACATTGTATGATTTTTAAGTAATTAATTTGCATTTTATTGCATGACATAAGTATTTGATACATCAGAAAAGCATAACTTAATATTTGGTACAGAAACCTTTGTTTGCAATTACAGAGATCATATGTTTCCTGTAGGTCTTGACCAGGTTTGCACACACTGCAGCAGGGATTTTGGCCCACTCCTCCATACAGACCTTCTCCAGATCCTTCAGGTTTCGGGGCTGTCGCTGGGCAATACGGACTTTCAGCTCCCTCCAAAGATTTTCTATTGGGTTCAGGTCTGGAGACTGGCTAGGCCACTCCAGGACCTTGAGATGCTTCTTACGGAGCCACTCCTTAGTTGCCCTGGCTGTGTGTTTCGGGTCGTTGTCATGCTGGAAGACCCAGCCACGACCCATCTTCAATGCTCTTACTGAGGGAAGGAGGTTGTTGGCCAAGATCTCGCGATACATGGCCCCATCCATCCTCCCCTCAATACGGTGCAGTCGTCCTGTCCCCTTTGCAGAAAAGCATCCCCAAAGAATGATGTTTCCACCTCCATGCTTCACGGTTGGGATGGTGTTCTTGGGGTTGTAGTCATCCTTCTTCTTCCTCCAAACACGGCGAGTGGAGTTTAGACCAAAAAGCTCTATTTTTGTCTCATCAGACCACATGACCTTCTCCCATTCCTCCTCTGGATCATCCAGATGGTCATTGGCAAACTTTAGACGGGCCTGGACATGCGCTGGCTTGAGCAGGGGGACCTTGTGTGCGCTGCAGGATTTTAATCCATGACGGCGTAGTGTGTTACTAATGGTTTTCTTTGAAACTGTGGTCCTATCTCTCTTCCGGTCATTGACCAGGTCCTGCCGTGTAGTTCTGGGCTGATCCCTCACCTTCCTCATGATCATTGATGCCCCACAAGGTGAGATCTTGCATGGAGCCCCAGACCGAGGGTGATTGACCGTCATCTTGAACTTCTTCCATTTTCTAATAATTGCGCCAACAGTTGTTGCCTTCTCACCAAGCTGCTTGCCTATTGTCCTGTAGCCCATCCCAGCCTTGTGCAGGTCTACAATTTGATCCCTGATGTCCTTACACAGCGCTCTGGTCTTGGCCATTGTGGAGAGGTTGGAGTCTGTTTGATTGAGTGTGTGGACAGGTGTCTTTTATACAGGTAACGAGTTCAAACAGGTGCAGTTAATACAGGTAATGCGTGGAGAACAGGAGGGCTTCTTAAAGAAAAACTAACAGGTCTGTGAGAGCAGGAATTCTTACTGGTTGGTAGGTGATCAAATGCTTATGTCATGCAATAAAATGCAAATTAATTACTTAAAAATCATAATGTGATTTTCTGGATTTTTGTTTTAGATTCCGTCTCTCACAGTTGAAGTGTACCTATGATAAAAATTACAGACCTCTACATGCTTTGTAAGTAGGAAAACCTGCAAAATCGGCAGTGTATCAAATACTTGTTCTCCCCACTGTAAATCTTTTGTCTTGCCCATTCACCCTCTGAATGGCACATAAACAATCCATGTCTCAATTGTCTCAAAGCTTAAAAATCCTTCTTTAACCTGTCTCCTCCCCTTCATCTACACTGATTGAAGTGGATTTAACAAGTGACATCAATAAGGGATCATAGCTTTCACTTGGATTCACCTGGTCAGTTTATGTCATGGAAAGAGCAGGTGTTCTTAATGTTTTGTATTCTCAGTGTTAGTATAACAGAGAAATTGCGCAAAAAAACAAAAAACGAATCTTAAGCTCCGGCCATGTCAAATCTTTTTGTGTGTGTCTCCCACCCAACTAAAAAAACGGTCCAGCCCATCTAGCATTTTCCAGAATTGCCTGATGGCCAATCTGTCCCTGGAGGTATCCTCTGCTATCATCTCTCTCAGGAAGAGACATGTGCCTGCTCCTGGGATGATCTGGTGGCTATGGTGGGGAAGGTGAAGATAAGATGCATGAGAGATTAGATGTGTGTCCAAGGAGATGGGTCCAAGTGGAGGAGGTGGAGCCATGGCAGTAAATTGAGATGAATCTGAACCTGCTTGACTCCCTCTTTAGAGGCAAATGTAAAAACCCTGGGTAAATGGGTGAATGAGATGTGATAAGGGTATCATATAATAACCTATTTTTTTCTTTAATTTTTTAAATTAAATTACTGTTTCCACATGCTAAACCTGTATAGGAGAACAGCTTTATAGTATTATTAAAGTCAGAGTGAGATGACAGAACATGTATCAAATCTGTCCTGCATTTTAATATCAACACACAGGTAACAAACATGCAGGCTGTGAATACAGGAGAGGCCGACAATAAAACTGAGCATTGTCTACATTTATGGAAGATAACACCATAAAGGGCAGCTAGGTGATTTTTTTTACCCTTGAGTTTTGAGCTTCCATAACATTACCATTTCCATTCTTCTAATGTAGTGCTACAGACACAGACCTCACTGCCTGAGTCTGGCCACGTTTTAGGACCAGTGCAAGGAGAGGCTTTCTCAGTTTCTAAAAGATGTTGAAGTGTCCCTCTGTGATCTCGATTCATGAGCAGGGATATCAAGTGGATGGCTGAGAATATACGACTGGATTAGAAACCCTTGTTCTCAGTGGGCACTTTTCACCTTCAGTATTGGCAAAGCCACAGATGTATATTGCACTGCAGCCAATTTCCTCATTAACTCTCATTAGTCTCAACCCACATAATATCCTGGGCTCGAGGGCTCAAAGCACCTGAGGGTTGCCACAAGCAGCAGGGAGGGGGTCAACAAGCACCTTTACCACTCACAATCCAATAGCAATTAAACAAATAAACAAGTCAATTGAGAAAGATTAGTAGGTAAGTAGTAACAGGTAAGTAGTAACAGGTAAGTAACAAAGCAAGTGATAAAGCAAGTAGATAAGTACAGTTAACAAAAGTTTGTTTATGTCATCATTCTTACACCAGTTTGACGAGCCAAAGAAAGACCGCTCGATCAAAGACATAAACCTCTCCGGAATGAGTATTATTGATGATACAATGGAGGCAATCAGTAAAATGTCTAAACCTTGCAGTAATTTCTGCATAAAAAACTATGCTTTTCTCAGTCCATTCTACAGATCATAAACTGTAATTTGGCTTAATTCACAATTCTGAAAGGTTTGATTTAGTCAGAGATCACAGCTGCTCAGGTTTGGTGCTCAACTGTAATGTAGGGCCATTAATCATGTTATGTGTTATTGTGGAGACAATTGGGGGCACCATCACCACACTGCTGGCTGCTGTTACTGCTGCGACCATAGTTCTGCTCTGCTCTGCCAATGTGAAAGCCAGGAGACAGGGAGGGCTTGGAGTAGAGAGGGGGCAGGGACATGGGAAGGGTGAAGTGCAATGTTCCAGGAAAACACAAAGCTCAAGATCAAGCGTTAGTGTCCTTCATATGAGCTTGTAATCTGGACCACATCAAAAACCTCCTATCCCCCAAGGTACCCACCCGGCCTTCACATCCACGGTTGAAACATCCCCAACGGAGCCCACTTCCAAATGTGTAAAGGAAGAGACCCTGAAAGCCGATTGCGTTTTAATAAAGTTTATTATCGGGTGGGAGCTAATCCTCACAGTAATCTCCCACAGCCCAAAGGAAAGCTGGATTACTCACTTGCTATAATCCCAATGAAATTGTTAGGATTTAGCTAGCGCAACAGACCAGATGGCAACAGGCTTTTTCCTTCAATCTACAGACACCCCCACACCCACCACTCCTTACCCCACCCCCTTACTCAAAACAAAATATTATAATTTTATTCATAAGGCCTCATGCAAAACATCAAGTGGGAAGATGTGGAGGGACAGAAAAAAGCATAATCTGGCATCTCATGTACTTTGGATATTGATGGTATACTGTATGTACATTTGATTTACATGAATCTATAGTTGAAGAGAGATATAAAACAGCAGAAAAGTAGTTAGAATATACACTATAACAGTGCCACTTGCTCCAGGAGAACTATCAAAGTCAACAAGTGAACAATCATGACAACAATGCACGATTTTTGCAAAAATAATTTTATTGATTGAGATAAGCAAAGCAAAACACAGTATATTGAGTTGAATGAGACCAGTAAGCCTAATGTAATGGACACCAGCCAAAACCCCAATCCTGCTTATTTTGTACCCTGTGAACAAGTGCTGCTCTACAACACTTAATTAATGTCTAAAAACTCTATTGTGCAAAGCTAATTGGGACATGTAACATGCACTAGCCAATCAGACAATAGCATAGCATGGCCAGTCACAAAACAGACCACTGTGGAACAGAATATGTGAACCACAGAATAAGAACTAATGTGTGAACACTAAGCTACACAAATCTGAGCACACACACACACAATCTGAACAGGGCGTATATATATATATATATATATATATATATATATATATATATATATATATATATATATATATATATATATATATATATATATATATATCTGTTATCATATGGCATCTTTGTTTATTTGGAAGCATCCGCTTGCTTAATGCTAAAATCAATATAGATAATCTTCTTGCAGACACTGTTTTTCCAAAATGACATTCAAAGCACATTTATCTTTGTAAAATCACATTTTCGAATGGAGGCTGATTTCTTTCTAAGAATATAAAATAGTTGTTAGAGTACACAGCTCATAGAACTCTTTGGAAAGGCTTGCAATGACAGGCCCATGAGAAAGAGCGGTGTTTCTCATATTGCATTAGGGCTTTTATCCATAAAACTATATACATACAGTGATTATCTTTTCACATAAATGAATTTGTCATATGGCATTATATACAGCCTAAAAATTACAATACATATCAAATAAACCCCTTGTGTTGTATTCACAAAAATCATTAAAATCCCATTAATTCCCTCATGTTTTAATTCATCCTTCAGAAGTGGTAAAAAAATACAACATTTTTTGGGTCATAAATTATTATCCTGAATGCAAGCACCACGAAGCAATCCATTGATGCAGAATATTACAGATCCTTCAGTTGGAGGGTTTAAGAACAGACCACAGCATCACTGTATGGGTAAATCTACAGTAGCTCTGCCAGGTAGTGTTGACTCAGGGCAGCGCCACCTTGGCCCGGCGCAGCCGCCAGCGGTTCTTGAAGAAGAGGTACATGGCCAGCAGACACATGGAGGACATGAAGTAGAGGAGCACACACAGGCTGATATCCAGTCTGGAGAAGCCCACGCTCAGCAAGGACATCCAGCGCCTCTTGTTAGGGCGGGGGTACATCTCCAGAGTCCCCTCCTCCTCTGACCCAGTGTACTGGCCCGTCAGGATCCTCTTCTGCAGCGTGTTGTGCTGCCCTAACAAGTCCTCTGGCTCCACGGGCTGCATCCCCAGCCACAGCACCGGCCCCTGTTCCAGGCCGGCTCCAGGCTGCGGCTTTTCCTTCTGCAGGGTCCTGCGTTTGACACGGGAGGACACCGCGGCTGCAGCGTGGAGGGCCTTGGCCTTGTACTGCTGGTTGATGAAGGAGTCCAGGTCTACAATCTCCTCCTGGTGGGGCCTGAACTTCAGCCCCACGATGCTGGCCCTGCGCTGGGGTTGGAGGGACACTTCTGCATTGGGCTTTACCCAGGGTGGGGGTTCAGACATCTGCACCTCTCCTCCTGCCCCTGCCCTCCGCGCCACTTCCTCCTCCTCTTCTTCCTCTTCCTCCTCCTCCTCCTCTTCTTCCTCCTCCTCCTGGCCTGGTGGTGGTTCAACCAAGGTGTCCTGAGCCTCCCTGGCCCTCCTCTCTGCTCCTCTCTTGGCCTCCTGCCCCTGCTGCCTGGCGACTAGCCTCTCCTTCTGCCTGCTGAGGAGCTGGGCCTCCTCCTCCAGGTAGTCAGAGAGGAGGTGTTCAGAGGAGAAGTGGGAGTGGAGGAAGGTGAGCAGCTCTTCCTGGTTCCAGGTGTGTTCTCCACTCCTCTTAACCCCATGGCAGCTGGGACACAGCTCTGGGGACGGCCACTGGATCTTAGGGAAGTGGGGATCCTCACTCAGGGCACCTGGTCAGCAGGAATGAGACGGTTACTTAGGATGGATGTGTGTGCTTACTTATCGGAGCTAACATAAATAAATGATACAGATAACAACAGTGATGTTGAGAGGGCAAACTGTTTTGGTGGAAATTTAAATGTATTAGGTAAAACAGACTGGTTCCATTGAAGGACTTACTGACGACATCTCACACAATAAAACTCAACTGATACCAAGAAAACACAGAGGTATTTTTGTATGCAGAATCTATGTTGATGCTTGAATACATTACATAGATCAATTTCCCCACATGGCTCATAATAAGCAGTAAGTGTAGTGTGTTTGCATCATGTGTGTGGGTGAGTGTGTGATGTTTAGCTGTGTGAGTGTGTGACAGGGTCTAACAATGATCAATGGGCTTCTGGGACATCCCAGAAGGAGGGGTGGCGAGATAATAGACGTGGTCCAAGCAGACAGCTACTCCCTCCTCCCCATCCCCAACCTCTCCCAGACCCCAAACCTCCACACCCCTTTGAAGACGGCCCAATCTCCAAATTGAATATGAAAGCAGGCACCTCCAGAGGGGAGCTCTCCTTTTAATGAATTACAATTTTTTTTTCCTTTGCATGTTTTCTTTAGCCCCCCAAATGGAGGCATCTGCTAATAAATTGCTTGTCGTCGCCCATGCGAGAGGAAAGTCAAAGCTGCAGCAGTTCTGTCACTTTACAGCGCTGTCAATTTACATCCCCCGTCTCTCCCCCAGATTAATCTCAGTCATATGCATGTGTGTATGTACTCTGCATACAGCACTTTACATAAGAGATACATCAATTTTACTATGTCCTGCTGGGCTTGGGGCGTTTTATACATTTCACCAGCGTGACAAATTTCATATCCCGTCCCCTTATGACGACATGCCTCTGATGTCTCTATTCTCATCACCTTGCCTTTCATTTCCAGGGGTGACTTTAGCAATAGTACCAATACTGATATTGTAACAAAGGCTTGTCAGGAAATGTCATTCAAAGCATCGCATAAATATTAATGGAGTATAAATACATATCTATTGTTTACCACACCAAAATGGTTTCTTCGGCACTAATTCTGAATGTGGAGATCTACTGTACAGAACACAGGAGCAGTAATAATGTAGGCAGACTACATAGCAAACCAACAACATGAGGCTGATGCACTACAGTATGAGCTGCTCCATCTCCAGCAGCACTACTGAGAGAGGCTCTGCTGTCTGTAGACATGCGTCTCTATCTCACCCTGTTGACAAGTGGCAACAGGACAGGTCTGCTGTTGCTGCCGCACCGGGCTCGGCTCAGAGTCCCTTTGTGCCAGCTAAATTAATTGTGTTGCTGCTTTACAAATAGGCCCTGCTTCATGCATGGCTGCCTCTGAAAGGAGGGCATGGGGAGCTGCTAAAGAGCCCCACTTTAGCGAGGAGGCGGAGAGGGAGGGGTGAGAGAAAGAGAGGGGGAAGAGGAGAGTATGTTCCCCCTGGGGAAGACTGGGATGAGAAGCAGAGGCGTTTGTGAAGGGGGTGGGCCGACAGAGGAGATACTGCTACTCATTGCTACCAACACCCCTGCCCCATCCCCTCCCCACCAGCCCAGCCCACCCTCTGAGGCCCTGCCCCCAAACCCCACCACACGTCACAACTTGAACCACCCTTGTGAGGGATTACAAAACAGGGGGAAGCGTGATGCCGGTGACATGGCGTGTGCCACCTGCGGTCACAAGCATCTTGGAAATTGAGCCTGGGCCCCTGGGCTCCTCTTGGGCTGGTGGTCCCCGCTCTGGGAGATTGTTGCCATATCAATTGTCAAGCGGAGGATATGACTCTCTGGGGAGGGAGGGACAGACATGCAGTCCTAATAGGGAGGAGTGTCTGGGGACCAGGGACAAGCACAGAAGGGGACGCACACGCCCCTCTGTCCTGTTATTCAGGACACAGGCTGTCCAGGAGATTGAGGATGGGGGAGTCACCACCACCAAAAGACAACAATGCGATTTAACAAAGGGAGGTGATAATGACAGGTTTGTGCCTAATAAACTCAAATGATGGCCCTAACAGCCAACTCAGCAGCCATATAGCCCTCATTAAAATGACACGGACGTCAAGGCTGAAGTCTTTGGTGTTTGCAGTCTTTGCCGTTTCCAGTCTTTAGCATTACAGTTAAGGTCATAGATTTAGTATTTACTGTTGACCTGTAGTGAGCTCTAGACAGGCTGGGGCAGGGAATCTCAGTCTTCTTGAAGGAGGGCTAATCTCTGAGAGGAGGAAGAGATGGGGGAGACTGGGTGAGGAGGAGCGAGGAGGGACAGCTGGTGTCTGCCCAGAGGATCGCCAGGCGTATTATAGGGATTTAGGGGCTAGGAGCAGAGTTGGGACACTTGGGGGGGAAGGGGGGTTGGTCTGTATGAGATCGTGAGAGGCTGAAAGAGATCCTCTAGGGGGGAAGTGGGAAAGGGAAAAGTACGGTTGCCTGTGAGGGCCACATTTATCTAATGCTACTGTATGGACAATGGTGACCACTGTAGGAGACGTTTCAATTTGTCATACTACTCTCTATAGTAGTATGATATATGCAACTTATTTACTAATATAATTAGCATATTATGCTTTACGTGTTGGAGGTTCAGTCTAAAATACCAATCATACTCAATGGAAGTTACAGTAACATTTGTCATGTGTCCTTACCTGCCAGTCTGCTGTTGACGTGGTTATGGTGGGACCAGAGCCACAGCACGGCGGAGGACAGTGTCCTCACATGGGACATGCTCTCCTTGGCCATGTTCTCAAAGTGGGTGGCACACTCCCGACAGCCAAAGAAACTGTGGATGTATGACCTCATCACCTGGAGCACCTCCTGGGGGTCTGGGGAGAACAACGCACAGGAGGAGGAAGTCATCAACAAGATGAACCATACTTGTTATACACATCAGTGTGACGTGTACTGTTGAAAAGTAGTCTGTAATATTGTACATTTGAAAATCACAGCAAGTAATGTCTATCTATTGTTTCGTATACATTTAGTATGGGCTATGGACATATGGGTTTGACACAATGTAAAAAGGTGCAACGGTCCCTTAAAATGTTTTGCCAATTATTATGAAAGGCTAAAAACATCAAAACATGGACAATGGACATGGATAGAGAGGGCTTTTTCAGTATTAAACTATTAGTTGTTAATAACAGGGCAATAAGGGCATGCATCTTGAGTCCGCTGGGCATTCCCACGGTGCTCTGATGTGTTCCATGAATAACAGTATTTAGTCAATGTGCTCTGAAAAACAACCAGGTTGGCAGATGTCACCATCAGTACCAGCACCGTACCAGTGGCGAAATTTCTGCTGCAGGTTTTTGTTGTGTTTAATACCCTACAGTAAAGCCTTATTTTGCCCTCAGATGAGCCGTGGTGGTAGGGTGGAGGCCTAATCCAGAGGTCCATCCGCAGGGGGCCAGATGGACACCCCTGGTCCCCTGCTGGCCCATCTGCAGGTTATGTGCCCCCTCTCCACCCCATCCCATAAGCCCTGGTATTAAGCCCTCCAGGAGAGGAGTGCTGGTCAGCTGCCTCTTATTAACTACTCAAATTCCACTAATCTAAAGAAATCCCTTTTTACCCACCCACAATTAGGGACTGTTTCAGATGGTGGTGTGTCAAGAAAACAGAACAATAACAAAATAACAGAGCTTTGTATAGGCTACTCACGGAATTTGACACTGAAGTAAGTGTTTGAGTGGTTGTGGGACTGTCTAAATGTTGTGCAAGTGTGTGCAGTTACATATGGTCAATGCAAAACATTCCTCTAAACATTCCAGGCTAATTTGTTCACAAAGCACTTGTCCCCGGTTGGTCACCCCCCACCCTGCCCTACCTGGCCCATATCCCTGTATGAAAGCAGCAGCCCCTGTGTGAATGCTGTTCACTCTTCTGACTGGCTCAATGACCTGGAGGGATCTGTCCCCAGAGAGCCATAGGGGTTCTAACAGACTGGAAACACTTGTGTCATGGTTCATCGCCTGGGCACACACTCACTCCTCCAAGACTGAATGGCTGCTGACTTCTGGCCAATTTTCTAGGAGGCGACGGGCTCTACAGGCCGCATCAACAGGCCAACATGGCAGGAGGGCTTGTTTTAGCTTCTAGTAACATCCATTTTCCACTTATTACCATTGTCACAGGAACATTCCTATTGAGTTTAGTGATAGTATAATCATAAAGACGTAAACAGCTGGTGTTTAGTGAGTTTTTCCTACCTTTGCCAGCAGCTTCCTCGGCTTGTACAGTGAGGACATGGAAAAGGGTCCACATGCCACAGGGGAACCCTCTGAAGTGGGGCTTGGAGCCCTGGCAGCCCACCCACCGCACCCCCTCAGGCAGCGCAGCATCAGGTACCTGATCACACACAAACGCACACATTAACAAGCATTTACAAGAATTTCGCTACACCCGCAATAACATCTGCTAAATATGTGTATGTGACCAATAAAATGTGATTTGAAAATGTGATGATTTATTTTACTTTAACATTTTTCTAGATAGGGCCACATTGATCAATCTTCTCATAGAGCAGGTTACAAGGAAACAGCTTTATCTGAGGATTCTTAATAGAGGTTAGTTTACATTAATGAAAACAGGCCCAGTAAGTACATGGAAAATATATCTATGATCTATTTTATTGCAACATTTCATGTTAAGTGGGAGAACGTTCTGTGCCATACAATTCTCATTCTATATCAATTTTGATTCCAGGTTAATGGAAACACCTCAACAGAGTGGTGATATTGTGTTCAGGTCAAGGAAAGGAAACACTGGTGAAACATGCTGATCAAACAGCATATTGTCTTTTTGTCCCTGCCACTGCCCAGGATAGCAGAGTCTGTGATTAACAGAATTACTCCAAAGTCGATAGTAAAGATTCGGTGTGTGTATACTGTTCGACACCAGTCCATTTCTTAGAGGAGCTGGTTCATACCTCTTCATTGATTCATTGATTCAGCTGCTAAAAGCTAATGATTTCACTAAGTGACTGGTCCAATTGGTGAACCTATAGGCATGTAGGCTTTCATCCAAAGTCAATATCACATACATTTTCCAGTTATACATATGCTGGCACAAGGCTGTGAGCAAAGATTAATATCGAGACATATAAACCTACTTCCCTGTGTGTTGATATTCTATGCCTGCAACATTTCAGCTATCATCTATAAAATCACTTGACTCTGGCTCATCAACAATATGGTGAGTGGTTCTGCCTCAGGCTTGTCTGATTGGCTGGTGGCTGTGGGCTGACCCCTCACCTCTGCAGTGTTGTCCAGAGCATCCCTCAGAGAGCTGTAGGAGAGCTCTGTGTCCTTCTGACCCTTCAGCCACGTGTCCACTGACTTCAGCAGGTTCTTCACCACAGGACGACCAGGGAAGTACTGCCCAAGACAACATTACAGATAAATATCATCATCATTAACTCTCCTCGTATTTCATACAATAGACTCTTAAACAGTATATTTTTTACTGTGTGATAATAGATTATTATCACTAGGAGTTGGAAATCCATCTGTTATGACATCTGTCTGAGGGTAGAAATTTCACCTAAACCCGCTTTTGCAGTACTTAACGTGTAATGTTGTTTCCCTTAATTTAGTAAAAACGACAGTGAATAAGTCACTGGAGGATTTGTCATGATTGTCTCTTCTACTGTTTGTTTCCATTCTCTAACCTCTGTAGTTGTCAAGAAGTAGGTTGAATTAGGTTGACATTTTGGGCAAACGGGCAAACTCAGCTCCATCATTCATTGAATCAGACAGCTCATTCATCACAAAACCCACTGATATTGCCAACTACTTTAATGATTTTTTTATTGGCAAGACTAGCAAACTTAGGCATGATATGCCAGTAACAAACGCCGACATTACACATCCAAGTATAACTGACCAAATTATGAAAGACAAGCGTTGTAATTTTGAATTCCGCAAAGTGAGTGTGGAAGAGGTGAAAAAGTTATTGCTGTCTATCAACAATGACAAGCCACCGGGGTCTGACAACTTTGATGGAAAATTACTGAGGACAATAGTGGACAATACTGCCACTCATATTTGCCATATCTTCGATTTAAGCCTACTAGAAAGTGTGTGCCCTCAGGCCTGGAGGGAAGCAAAAGTCATTCCGCTACCTAAGAATAGTAAAGCCCCATTTACTGGCTCAAATAGCCGACCAATCAGCCTGTTACCAACCCATAGTAAACTTTTGGGGAAAAACTGTGTTTGACCAGATACAATGCTATTTTACTGTAAACAAATTGACAACAGACTTTCAGCACGCTTAAAGAGAAGGACATTCAACAAGCACAGCACTTACACAAATGACTGATGATTGGCTGAGAGAAATTGATGATAAAAAAGATTGTGGGGGCTGTTTTGACTTCAGTGCAGCTTTTGAAATTATTGATCATAGTCAGCTGCTGGAAAAATGTGTGTTATGGCTTTACACCCCCTGCTATATTATGGATAAAGAGTTACCTGTCTAACAGAACAGCCTCGTCAACATAATCCAGGTAGAATCAGGAATTCCCCAGGGCAGCGGTCTAGGCCCCTTACTTTTTTCAATCTTTACTAACAACATGCCACTGGCTTTGAGTAAAGCCAGTGTGTGTATTGTATGCGGATGACTCAACACTATACACGTCAGCTACTACAGTGACTGAAATGACTGCAACACTTAACAATGAGCTGCAGTTAGTTTCAGAATGGGTGGCAAGGAATAAATTAGTAATACATATTTAAAAACTAAAAGCATTTCATTTGTTACAAATCATTCACTAAACCCTAAACCTCAACTAAATCTTGAAATGAATAATGTGGAAATTGAGCAAGTTGAGGTGACTAAACTGCTTGGAGTAACCCTGGATTGTAAACTGTCATGGTCAAAACATGTTGATACAACAGTAGCTAAGATGGGGAGAAGTCTTTCCATAATAAAGTGCTGCTCTGCCTTCTTAACAACACTATCAACAAGACAGGTTCTACAGGCCCTTGTTTTGTTGCACCTGGACTACTGTTCAGTCGTGTGGTCAGGTGCCACAAAGAGGGACTTTTAAAATTGGTTCAGAACAGGGCAGCATGGCTGGCCCTTAAATCTACACAGAGAGCTAACATTAATGATATGCATGTCAACCTCTCATGGCTCAAACTGGAGGAGAGATTGACATTATCACAACTTGTTTTTGTAAGAAGTGTTGACAAGCTGAATGCACCGGACACCCATGCATACCCCACAAGAAATGCCACCAGAGGTCTCTTAACAATCCCCAAGTCCATAACAGACTATGGGAGGTGCACAGTACTACATAGAGCCATGACTACATGGAACTCTATTCCACATCAGGTAACTGATGCAAACAGTAGAATCAGATTTTAAAAAACAGATAAAAATACACCTTATGGAAGTGGGGAATGTGAAGAGACACACACAGGTACAGACACATGCATACGAACACAAACACTAGCACACACACACACGTACATTGTAATATTGTTGTATGGTGGTATTATACATTTTGTATTGTAGATGTGTAGTGGTGTAATAATGTTATATAATGTACTGTTTTATATTTTGTTTTATGTGTAATGTAAGTACCTTAATGTGTTTGGACCCCAGGAAGGGTAGCTGCTGCCTTGGCAGCAGCTAATGGAGATCCCTAATAAATACAAATACAAAGACAACATGGCGTGTGTGGAAATATGACACTGCAACTAACAGTGGGCCGCTATGGGAGGCAAGGAGCAAATCCCAGTGCCTTGTGTTTGAGATGGGTGGTGACAGGAGAGTGTCAGCTGAAGACAGGGAGAACAAGCTGATTGGAGGTGTAACAACAGAACAAGCTGATTGGAGGTGTAAAGGCACTTCCTATCCTTAAAAGAACCCTTACAACAGCCACCCTGGAAGACCCACCATTATACTGCTATGATGACTAGTAATGACTAGATTCTACAGGTCGGCCTGGATTTAACACTAACGACTGAGAGACGACCAAATAAACAGTAGGCTGTCATGGCAACCTTCTCCCATTCAAAACAGAGAGGTAAGATGTCTCAGTCACGATGGACTATTTAAGTTCATTTAAGCATTTTCTGGCATTGAGTCATGGCGAAACCGTGACTATTTATGAGGAGCCTGTAGATAACAATCAAATCAGATGCACACACACATGCGCAGGCATGTATGCACGCACACACCCGCAAGAAACAGTCAGTGTAGTAAGATCCAGCAGTGTGAATATGGTTGACCTGGAAGTGGGCCAAGTGCTGCCCTTTTGGGGCACAAACCCATCAGTACGACACAGAGGCAGGAGGGGCCTGGCCCAGCCCGGCCGGTGGGACAGCATCCCAGAGGTGCACCTTTTTGATTTGTGCTGCGGAGTCTTTTCAATTTGCCCTGGCCATCTGTTCAGCAGCGTTTGGGTGCCTCGCTCATGGTTCTATTCATCACTCTCTAACTGGATCTCCATTACACCAGACCCATTTAAAAAGGCTCCTGGAGATTTACTTAACCCCTGTGCCCCACACAGCCCCATACAGGGTTTGACTTGCTCCCTTAATCTGAGACATTCAGCCAAAAAAGATGGTGTTTGGGTATTTACAGACACAGATACCCAATCCCCTACTACAGGTGGGGTGTTAACAAGATACAAAGAGGTCCCCCGGCTGCTGCTGAGGAGGACAATTGGTTTATCGTCCGGGCGGCCGAGAAGCCTAGGTCTGGGGACTACTGAGCACTAACCAGGCTGAAAAGCTCATTAACACACATTTGAATTTAACAGTGAGGAAATTGGGGACGGGCAGGCAAATGGGCTCTGCTCACCAGAGCTAAACACTTAGCATGTTCTGCTCTCTGCCAGCGCATCTATTTCCCAAATCATAAGCAAAGGCCAACATATATGGCTGGGAAATTAGTAGTACTTCAGTCTGAAGTATTTGCAGACGTCACTGATGCGCAAACATGAACATATCAAGTGTGATGAATCAATGCTACAGTATACTGTATCCCCATCATGAAGGAACTCTGAGTGACCTCTTCTCTGGTAGCGTACCTCTAACCACTATCAGAGCCCCCACCTGACCCCCCAACCTAACCCCCTGCCCCTCCCCCAGCCTCTCAGAGGACCATGACAATCCACTTCACCCGGTAATATGTCATCTTAAATCCGATTAGTATCAGCACTTGAGAAACCGCAGTTTCCTCAGAGAGACGTTCAAAAGAGAATGCATCTGTCGGCCTTGCCCGGGGAAGCCCTTTTTAATCCTGCCTCATTCAACCTCAGGGACCAATATACATGCCACTGAGTAAAAGCTGCCTAACTGCTCCCCTGCTCCCACTGCAGGCAGCAGCCGAGTGGACCTATCTGTCATGCCCACAGCCCAGCCACAACCCGACAAACAAAGGCCATTGTCCTACTGGTGGAGTCCAGAGGTTGGTGGGCTGCCTATACAGTATCACCGAGGCCAAGCAGTTGCCACAGCCACATTCCACCACCATGCACCTCCGCTAACTGCTAACCTTAGCATGGGCACACTGAGCCACGCGCCACGGGAGAGAGATGGATTTGGGCTCAAGTGCCCCCCTAAATCCTTGTTTTATTCCCTGGCCCTCCCTCCCTTGCTGCTGGAGGCTTC
This sequence comes from Coregonus lavaretus, assembly GCF_964263955.1. NCBI lineage: Eukaryota > Metazoa > Chordata > Actinopteri > Salmoniformes > Salmonidae > Coregonus > Coregonus lavaretus. The sequence continues at coordinate 42,300,281 of NC_139993.1, read as the reverse complement.
TTTCAAGAAAGCAGGATAGAAACAGACATCCTAAAAACCTCTTTGTAATGCTCTCATGCTTCCCAGATCCACTTTTTTAAATCCTCATATACATGTAGGGATTCATAAATCTGGATTCTGGTTGACAAGACAGTAAATCTAGTAATATTACGGCGCAGGAAAATATAACTCGTTTACGTCCTGTCTGGGACAGAGATGCATTGTGATGTGGGAGCACACAGCACACCACAGAATCTATTGACAGCGGAGTGTGTCAGGAGTGTGTCATCGGTATGACACCAGCTGTAGGTTCTGTGCACAGTGACTCATTCTCAGGATGATCCAATTACACCAGTCAGTCACTCTGGAAGTTTAAGAATCGTATTTTGCTGTGACATGCCGTGCGTGTTCTCTAGTAGACGGGTAAACAGTAGACGGGTGAACAGTGCTGTGCGGTCCGCCATTTGGTCATAATAACGGTTGAGGGGATACGAGAGAGTGAGCATGAACACAGACCATGGTTATATACACATGGCTCACTTGTCTGTATTGGTCCAAACCAGCCCTAAGACATGTTGAATACAACCCCTTTGTTGAGGCAACGGTCTGACAAACGTCAATAAATACTGCTGCAAAGCCTGCTTTCTCTGCTACAGATTCAGCAAGGACATTGTGGTGGGGCACTGACAGAAATACCACAGGGAGTTTAAGGTATTGACAAAACAAACTGGAGTTAATGGGGGGCTGGAGTAAAACCCTCCCACCGTCCCTTCAACCCCTCCCTAGAGAGTCTGAAATAAATCACAGAGATATGTGGTGGAGAGGCTGCCTGATGCACAGCCAATAAGAGCCTGACTGGGGAGGTCAATGTCTTGGAATCCCTGCCACAATTCTGGGTAGGATAGAGCTGGGAGGGGAGGGGTTGGGGCAGGGGGACCCAGCTCTAGGAAATCCTAATCAGGGTATGTCTGCATTCAAGAAAGAGGTGGGGAACCAATGGGAAGCAAATAAAGTATTTCCCCAAGAGAGCCTTTTGAATCCTGACAAGTCAATGGCCTCCAATTTTGGCCTCACCATTGACATGCTTATTTTCGTTAATAAGCATGTAAAAACTACGTAATAGTGTAGTTATTGTACACTTACCGGTATAACATTAAGAATTTTGAACCAAGTAACATCAGCACTATAATTCAATTTGGTGAATTATATGGACCATATTGTCATAAATAAAGTACCAGTCAAAAGTTTGACACACAAACTCATTCAAGGGTTTTTCTTTATTTTTACATTGTAGAATAATAGTGATGACATCAAAACTATGAAATAACACATATGGAATCATGTAGTAACCAAAAAAGTGTTAAACAAATTTAAATATATTTTATATTTGAGATTCTTCAAATAGCCACCCTTTGCCTTGATGACCGCTTTGCACACTCTTGGCATTCTCTCAACCAGCTTCACCTGGAATGCTTTTCCAACAGTCTTGAAGGAGTTCCCACATATGCTGAGCACTTGTTGGCTGCTTTTCCTTCATTCTGCCGGACGACTCATCCCAAACAATCTCAATTGGGTTAAGGTCGGGGGATTGTGGAGGCCAGGTCATCTGATGCAGCACTCCATCACTCTCCTTCTTGATCAAATAGCCCTTACACAGCCTGGAGGTGTGTTGGGTAATTGTCCTGTTGAAAAACAAATGATAGTCCCACTAAGCCCAAACCAGATGTGATGGTGTATCGCTGCAGAATGCTGTGGTAGCCATGCTGGTTAAGTGTGCCTTGAATTCTAAATAATCACAGACAGTGTAACCAGCAAAGCACCCCCACACCATAACACCTCCACCTCCACCTCCATGCTTCACGGTGGGAACTACACATGCGGGAGATCATCCGTTCACCCACACTGCATCTCACAAAGACACAACTGTTTGAACCAAAAATCTCCAATTTGGACTCCAGACCAAAGGACAAATTTCCACTGGTCTAATGTCCTTTGCTCGTGTTTCTTGGCCCAAGCAGGTCTCTTCTTATTGGTGTCCTTTAGTAGTGGTTTCTTTGCAGCAATTCGACCATGAAGTCCTGATTCACGCAGTCTCCTCTGAACAGTTGATGTTGAGATGTGTCTGTTACTTGAACTCTGTGAAGCATTTATTTGGGCTGCAATTTCTGAGGCTGGTAACTCTAATGAACTTATCCTCTGCAACAGAGGTAACTCTGGGTCTTCCATTCCTGTGGCGGTCTTCTTGAGAGCCAGTTTCATCATAGCGCTTGATGGTTTTTGCGACTGCACTTGAAGAAACTTTCAAAGTTCTTTAACTTTTCCGGATTCACTGACCTTCATGTCTTAAAGTAATGATGGACTGTCAATTCTCTTTGCTTATTTGAGCTGTTCTTGCCATAATATGAACTTGGTCTTTTACCAAATAGGGCTATCTTCTGTATACCACCCTTACCTTGTAACAACACAACGGATTAGCTCAAATGCATTAAGAGTGAAATAAATTCCACAAATTAACTCTTAAGAAGGCACACCTGTTCATTGAAATGCATTCCAGGTGACTACCTCATGAAGCTGGTTGAGAGAATGCCAAGAGTGTGCAAAGCTGTCATCAAGGCAAATGGTGGCTATTTGAAGAATCTCAAATATATTTTGATTTGTTTAACACTTTTTTGGTTACTACATGATTCCATATGTGTTATTTCATAGTTTTAATGTCTTCACTATTATTCTACAATGTAGAAAATAGTAAAAAATAAAGAAAAACCCTTGAATGAGTAGGTGTGTCCAAACTTTTGACTGGTAGTGTATATATTTTTAAAGTAAAGCTGAATTAGAACTAATTATGCAGCTAAATCGTTTAGAAGGCCTCTGTTTCACAACTGATATAACAACTCCCAAATACTGTCTCCCTCTCCCTCTAGTGGTATGTCATCATAACTGCATAGCCATGACAACAGCTGATATGAACAGAGAGAGGATGAATGGGTGCGGTTAGTGTTCAGTATGGGTATGGTTTAGTTTCAGTGTGAGCAGCAAACCTGTCCACTCACCTTCGCTAGTACTGAGATGTAGCGTTGTAGTGTGCTCAGAGCCTCTCCTTTGATGACAGGGTGAGCTGCCAACTCCACGCGCAGAGAGTAGTGCAGAGTAGACTCCAGGTCTGCCATATACACACGAGACCTGACGACACACAGAATTCAACATTTTTGTCATGGAATCAATGGGGTTACATTAGTAAAGCTTATACCTAAAAATTAGGAATTCCTTTTTCTGGACACTATTACTGCTTTGTCAAGTTAAAATGCTTTACCTGTTGAATGGTCTCAATTGGTCCTCTGTTGTGTTTTTCGCAAGGTCAGAGGTCACTGGCAGTGGCTTTCCGGCCCGCACTACCCCAGGAAGCCTCTGGAGGGCGTAGGAGTAGAAGGTCCGGGCCTCAAGTTGTCTGGAAGACAGCCAAACAGACAGTTAAGTTCACAGGTAGGACTGATGAATTTCCATTGATCTGGCAGCCAGCCACAGGAGGATTTTAACCATGGAAACAGGTGAAAAATCCTTCCCACTAGAATACAAACACAGACCTCACAGTATATTTTATCTACAGTGGAAGAATAAGGTTTTTGGCTTCTCTGTCTAGGAATAGGATACAAGTGGTTGCCTGTGCCAGGGCCTGCCCTCATCAGAACACAGGTGGGCTCCTGGTCTCCTCACTAAGCCCTCATGGCCTCCTCTCTCCTCTGGTGAACAGATGGTGCTGAGATACCATCGCTGATCATTTCCCTCTGTTAACCCTGGCAATGGAACAAAAAGACTGCTACCCATCTCCCTGTTCCTACCAGCCAGCCAAACTACCCTGTGGACCAATGAGAGCAGGAGGATGGTCCAGGCCTGAGCGCGTCCGGCCCACCCCTGCCTGGAACTCAATTACACTAGACTTTCTGGGGCGCTATTCATTGTGGGGTCCCCAGAGCACAGAGGCACGAGTCGGAGGGGGGAGAGGCACGTGTTGGAGGGGGGAGGGAGGGGCCGCGTTCACCTGGGAGAGGCACACGCATGACGGATGTGCGACGCTACCCCCCCCCCCCCCCCCCCCCCGGATCAATCACGCACTCAACTGTGATGGGCGACCATCTGTCGCAGCACAAGGCGAGGTTGGGGTGGTTTGGCAGGTGAACCGCAGGAAAGGAAAGCTATTGTATCCATGCAAGAAATTAAAAACCCCTCTGTACGCCCATGAAGAGGAGGGGGGAATAAATAAATCAGCAATAAATCATTTCCTTTTTTCATTTGTCAACTAAAAAGACTCTTCTTGCATGCCAAGTTATGGAAATAAGCAACACAAAGCGAAAGATACAGCAGATTAATTCACGGGGTGAGGAATCATCGTACAAAGTATTATGATATTGAATAATGATAAAAATGAATAATGAATATTTTAATTCCATGATCCCATTAAGAGGCCAGATGTTAAAAGGCATCCTATCATAGCTGTGGATAACACAACTGAAATAAAGCCTTTCACAACAAGATTGTTGAGTATTGAATCGTGAAAATTGAAGAAGAAAAACTCTTGAGTAGGTACATTAGGGTCCAGACTGAGGAAAGCTGAACGTGATCTGCAGTTCTGTCACATATTGTGATGGTATTAGAGCAGCCACTCACACATGGAGCCTGGTGGAGATCCCACTAGGATAGTACAGGTAGCAGGATGGGAAGTCGGTCACACCCAGTTTAGCCACCAGGGCGTCCTCAGTGCTCAGGACCCTCCGCACGGCTATGTTCTCATACTGCAGTAGGTCCAGAGTCACCTGGTGAGGAAGAAAAACCAACACACAGTAATGACCGACTGTCTGTATGTTGTTTAAACTGGTTGTACTAGACACACACGTACACTGTTGACATAGTGACACACTGTTGTTGACACAGTCCCATAGTCAACATAATGTTTGCCTTCTATACAGCAGGGGTAGGCAACTAGATTCAGCCAGGGGACGATTTTTGTCAGAGCGGATGGTCGGGGGGCCCGAACACAATAATTTGTACACTGCAAATTGACCACAACTAAGCCCAAAAAGAGATTGTATTAGAAAATAACAATAATGTTATACCTTGATTACATTGAGACACTCTCACATGTCTCTTTTTTTAATTGTGGGAATACTTGGGAACAGATTTCCTAAAAAAAATTTGGGGGAGGGGCTGAATCAAAATTTAGTGGAGCCAAACAAATATCACTGTCTGATGCCAACCCCTGCTATACATGGTCAACATTTACAAGCACACTAAAAACATTTTCTATTTGACCGCCCTCAGGCTTTTTTCTCCTCCATTTCCCTCTGAGGAGCATGTAGCTTGACTGACGCTAATGGATTCTTACCTCTCTGCCCACATATGAGTTAGAGGTCTCAAAGATCAAGGCCAGGTGTTCCACATTGTTAGTCTCAAAGAAGTTGTCAAGCTCTGCTTTGCTGTGGAGAGAGGAGGATAATACATTTTACATAGTGACCACAACATATCACTAATAGCTGACATTTGAAACATCAAGTACATTTCTATTAAGTCTTCATATAAATTGAACAACATCCCAATCTGAGCATTGACATGTAACTCACATGACAAGTGGGATAGCGCCTTAAGTTGTTTTCTTCAAAAGAGGAAGACCTCATAATCTAACGCTTTCATTCAGAAAATAGGAATCAACATGTTCTACTTCCTATGTTATCAACCATTATCTTGTAAAGTCCCTGTGATGAATAATGCGAAAAGTAAAGTGTCACTTATGATGGTTTGGAGCAGTGTGTGAGTTTATGTGCTGTGGCACAACCCAATAGACACCCTCATTTATCCATGAAAACCTTAAAACCAAGGGTGGTATTGTCACAATATAAATGGAAGTCATGATGGGCTAGGCCCTAGAGGTAGTGGTTGTGTGTGTGAGCTCTAGGGTGGTTGTGTGTGTGAGCTCTAGGGTGGTTGTGTGTGTGAGCTCTAGGGTGGTTGTGTGTGTGAGCTCTAGGGTGGTTGTGTGTGTGAGCTCTAGGGTGGTTGTGTGTGTGAGCTCTAGGGTGGTTGTGTGTGTGAGCTCTAGGGTGTTTGTGTGATCAGAAGAGGCTGCCTCCCTTGTGTGTTTGTTTAAAAAAAAAAAAAGATTGAGGCTGCCTCACCTAGCTGTCTCCAGAGGGGGGCAGGCAGGGGGCCACGGCTCCTCATGGGTCTCCATCTTATCGATGATCTTATGGCGTAAACCACTCACATCACGAGAAAATCCTGGGAGGATTCAGGCACACAGGATTAATAAGTGAACATGTAGAAAAACACAGTTCAAAACTTCTCGTACTAGCCATTCATATCATCACCATCTGCCCCAGGAATTATCTAAACATTTGCATTACCTCTGAAACCTTCTCCCTTGGAGTCAGGTTTGGAGTAAGCGTGGAAGAACTGTCAGAGGGAGAGAGAGTAAGAGGATCAGATATCAGGTCGCCACATGTTGACCACTGGGAGGAATAGGTGACACCCCTACCCCGTTAAAACACCTTCCTACTTTAAATCACCTGCAGATGTTGCAGCTCCCTCATTAATTTAGACAAATTATCTCTTTCATTTGACTTTCACCGGACGACAGCAAGAAGAACTCAGAGATTTATTGCCGACTAATCTAAAGTGAGTGTATTGCTAACTGAAATGTAACTGTTAGGGGTTATGAGTTTTTGTATGGTAAAGTTTTAGTGTCAAAATAGCTGATAATGACTCACAATCATTTTTTTACATTGGATACATTGGTTCCTGTGAGATAAGACACTGAAAATCCATAAGGCTGGTGGAATATAACAATTGAAGTACCTTCAGTGTTGGGTACCCCCTGACACCAAAACGGGAACAAATCGGGCCATTATCTTGATTAGCACAGTCTATGGCAGCTAAATCCACAGCCGGTTTCCATTCTAGGAAGAGACATTATAATTAGTGTCAAACTCAATGCACAACTACATACGATACAGGTTATATGCAGGAAAACAGCTTTTGATTTTAGTACCAAATATTCCTCTGATTATTACAACTCCTAAGCATATACAATTATTCCGTATGATCAACTGGAAAGCAGGCCAGAGGCTGGTGGCTTCTCTCTAGATCTGAGGCTTTAAAACCTGCCTCATAGTTTGGGCCTGCTGCCAATAGGAAACTATGTCAATTTCAAACTAATTGCATGGGATTATTTTCCTGTTACACAGTTAATTGGATCCCGCTTATAGACTGAGGCCTGAAATGCCTAAATGTATTCTAATTTGGGATTCCAAAGGATGGTGCTTGAACAAGAGTAGCTATGAGATGGACAGAATGTGAATTCCTAAATCACATCATATGCTCCAATAATCAAATGTAAAGGCTGCCTTCTGGGAGGGGAGGAGGAGGGGGAGGGCTGAGATACTGGCTGTCCTGAACTCTGGAAAACAACAAGGTCAGAATCACACTGCTTTTTTCTCGTAATTTACATGTTAAAGTGGAATAATACAGGAATATAAAATAAAACAATTGTTAATAATTGTTTTATTTAAAAAGTCTAGAAATCATTTTTAAAAGTCTGCATAGGCTAATACATTTTGGTTTTATAAATTGGATACTACACACTGCCTCAATTTGCACTGCAGTTTGATGGGCATATAAAACATGAATACATACAGTGCATTCGGAAAGTATTCAGACCCCTTGACCTTTTCCACATTTTGTTACGTTACAGCCTTATTCTAAAATGGATAAAATTGTTTTTTCCCCCTCATCAATCTACACACAATACCCCATAATGACAATGCAAAAACTGGTTTTTATAAATTTTTGCAAATTTATAAAAAAGAAAAGAGCTGAACTATCACATTTACATAAGTAGTCAGACCTTTTAGTCAGTACTTTGTTGAAGCACCTTTGGCAGCGATTACAGCCTCAAGTCTTCTTGAGTATGATGCTACAAGCTTGGCACACTTGTATTTGGGGAGTTTCTCCCATTCTTCTCTGCAGATCCTCTGAAGCTGCAGATCCTCTGAAGCTGTCAGGTTGGATGGGGCGCGTCGTTGCACAGCTATTTTCAGGTCTCTCCAGAGATGTTTGATCGGGTTCAAATCCGGGCTCTGGCTGGGCCACTCAATGACATTCAGAGACTTGTCCCGAAGCCACTCCTGCATTGTCTTGGCTGTGTGCTTAGGATCGTTGTCCTGTTGGAAGGTGAACCGTCACCCCAGTCTGAGGTTCTGAGCGCTCTGGAGCAGATTTTCATCAAGGATCTCTCTCTCTGTACTTTGCTCTGTTCATCTTTCCCTCAACGCTGACTAGTGTCCCAGTCCATGCCGCTGAAAAACATCCCCACAGCATGATGCTGTGACCACCATGCTTCACTGTAGGGATGGTGCCATGTTTCCTCCAGACGTGACGCTTGGCATTCAGGCAAAAGAGTTCAATCTTGGTTTCATCAGACCAGAGAATCTTGTTTCTCATGGTCTGAGAGTCCTTTAGGTGCCTTTTGGCAAACTCCAAGCGGGCTGTCATGTGCCTTTTACTGAGGAGTGGCTTCCGTCTGGCCACTCTACCATAAAGGCCTGATTGGTGGAGTGTTGCAGAGATGGATGTCCTTCTGGAAAGTTCTCCCATCTCCAGAGAAACTCTGGAGCTCTGTCAGAGTGACCATCGGGTTCTTGGTAACCTCCCTGACCAAGGCCCTTCTCCCTCGATTGCTCAGTTTGGACGGGCGGCCAGCTCTAGGAAGAGTCTTGGAGGTTCCAAACTTCTTCCATTTAATAACGATGGAGGCCACGGTGTTCTTGAGGGCCTTCAATGCTGCAAAACATTTTTGGTACCCTTCAGGTGGACTCCAATCAAGTTGTAGAAACATCTCAAGGATGATCAATGGAAACAGGTTGAACCTGAGATCAATTTCGAGTATCATAGCAAGGGTCTGAATATTTATGTAAATAAGGTATTTCTGTTTTTATTTATTATACATTTGCAAAAATTTCGAAAACCCGTTTTCACTTTGTCATTATGGGGTATTGTGTGTAGATTGATGAGGGAAAAAAGTAATTTAATCAATTTTAGAATAAGTCTGTAAACGTAACAAAATGTGGAAAAAGGGGATGGGTCTGAATACTTCCAGAATGCACTGTATGTGGAAAATGAAGACAAATGTATGTTGCAAGAGAGAACATTTTAATTTGTTTAACCCATGACTTGTACATGTCACACACGACCAGTCAATTATGATTGGTTTATTAACAACAACCCGTTCATTTATGAATGGGCTTCCAGTTTCTATAATCAAATTCATTAAAATGTGGTCATTTAAGATACATGTCAAATTATATTCGTATTCGGGGCTAAATGTACTTCTACCTGATGCCTTTAATGAAGGTTTTCGATTGCGTTTTTCTCTTCGTAATCGAAACCTTCATAAAAGGCATTGGGTAAAAGTAAACGAATACACGAATACGAATATAATTGTACATCTTAAATGACTAAATATTTATGAGTATGATGATATAAGCTTGAAGCCTATTCAAAAACAATACGAGCCGTTAACCAGGAAGTAGGCGAGACTTTCATAGGGCAAAACATTCTATATTATATTACGGGAAAATGCACACCAACCTTTAATATCTCTTGCGAGACTTTTCCATACGGGAGAAAATGCAATACAATGCCCGCACCAAGAGGCGTAAAACTCAACCACCTGTGCGGCCGTAGAATTCACCAAAACGCTGTCTACATTATCCGGGGTTAAAACGACTACCTGATCAGAAGCGGTGTACAAGCCAGCTTCGGTGGTAAAAGGAAAAAGTAAACACACAAATAAGAACATCGTAGATATGAATGACTCTCTCAAATTTGCGTGTATTTTCCCTGTAAACCGACATGTTGCACCGCAGCAGCGCCACGCCATCTTCGTGTGTTTTTCTGACAGCCAGCAGCTCCGAGCAAGGCAACCACTGTATTAGAAAGTTATAAAAACTTTTTTCACTCGTCCAATTCCCTCCCCCAACCTCTGACCGCCGAAGAATCAGGGCTACATTCATAAACTAGGACGGAGGTGATATTGTTCCATATTAATGGATTGGAGAGTTTTGTTGATGGGAGTTCATGTATCCATATGTGAGAATACTTGTGTCTATGTATTTGAGAGTGGTTACATTTCTCCCCATTACTCAGCTGTTTACAAAATAAAGTGGCAGGGACCCCGCTTTGTTATTGTTGGAATCACAGATGGCCCCTTTAAAAGGGGTTAGCCTGCAGGACTATTCAATGTCCATTATCCAGATTTACTATCTGATAATTGTGACTTAAATATCTCATAATGACTTCTCATAATTATGACTTAGTAAGTCATAATAATGAGATACTACCTCATAACAACTTAGTTCTCAATTATGACTTAGTAATTCATAATTATGAGATAATGATATACTATCTCATTATTATGAATTTACTATCTCACAATTGTGACTTAGTATCTCAAAATAATGACATCTCATAATTATGATTTACTACCTCATGATAATGACTTACTATTTCATAACTCGTAGTCAGACTTCCAAATGCTATTGTACATAAAAAAACATTGTGACAAGGTGTGGGGTATGACTCTGCCTATTGGGAAGTTCAAGGTGTAACAGCACACAGTGAGGATGTCCTGCAGCTTTGTTTATAATAATACACTTAGGAAAATCACTCAAACAGCTGAAAGGCAAGCCACATTTGGCAAACCACACTTGTGGCACTGAGCTCCAAAATTGCAAGTGTTTTTTTTGGCAGGTAATACAACATGTAAGATGTGGAAATAATGAAAGCTTTATTTACAATTTCAAAGTTCAATTTAGTTAACAAATATATATGTATACTATATACATATCCGCAAAGTGAACAATGTTTATTTTACAATAATCTTCTAGGTTCAATAGTGATTAAGATCCAACAGGAGACTGTGAATATACAAGAACACCCCATAAAACACTGTACAAGTCTTCAAGTGCACCTGTGTCTCTCACAGTAGTACATTATAAATATTCATACACTTTAAAGATGCAAAAAGATTTTGCTAGTCTACACCTAATTTGATTATCGAACCATTTTTGCCTAATATACATTTTTGTTTTGGAGTTGAAATCCCTGTCCTCATAGCAACGGAACCCTGAAGAAGGCACTGCGTGCCGAAACGTTGGTTGTTATTCCCATTAAATGTTTGGGAGCACAATTAGTGTGCAACTTTTTATTTTTATCGTTTACTCTCCATTAGTCAGCACGTCTATAAAACATTTTTTGGTGTGCCTCAGCTTATGCCTTTCACAGCAAGGGCTAACACAATCCTACAGACAGACAGCAGTTCGAAAACTGCCTGGAGGCATTTTGACCGTCCTATGGGAGGTCCAAAGAACGTCATTGTTATTCAATGAGACTACAAAGCTGGCTTGTAAAACAATGTATCCAACCAACAAATACTGCATAGATATAAATGGGACATTCCATCCCCAAGCTACAATCAATTCAGATTTTTTTTGACCATTCTAGACCACCAGGGATTAACACTAAAGTCTGAAAGGCACTTGCCCATTGGGCAAGTCAGGAGTATTTTTTGGTTGCCCGAAGATTATGATCACTTCCCAGAAAATGTAAATGAGCTATTTCGTTTTATTACACTCAGAAGTGCCATATTGCCTGCCTTTCACCTACACATATGGGAGGAACCAGAAAGATCAGTTTTAGGCTTATGAAATTCTTTGCAGTTTGGTTGCCCCCCCAATAAAAAAAAAAGAACACCTGCCCAATGGGGCAACCTCAGAGCAGGCTCAACTTGCGCAACTGCCCAGTTCCCTTGCCCCAGGTAAGAGGGCATCCCTTAATGTCAATCCATTGGGAGGTGTTGCAATACACAGCCTTGTGGAAATGCATGTTCCTATGTACTAATCACATCACTGTTTTCTCATTACACACAGCTAGGGACTGGAAAACGAGGCATATCATGGATAAACAGATAAAGGAAAATGTACAGTCAGAGGTCTAGCAATAGACAGTTAACAGTTTAAATATCTACCCCTTCGTCCAGTAAAAGAACAGTGGTGGTAAATGCTAATTGGTATACAAACTTTCATTACCACCATTAAAGTCACTTCGCTAACAGACATTACAGTTGACAAGCATAGTCATGCATGTTAAATTCATCTGTAGCTACATCACAGTATCCTTGGACTGAAGTAGCTAATAAAGAGTAAGCCCTTGAACATCGATGTTGAATGCTACGACCCACAGTTTAATCCATGACTCACACTTGTTACCATGATGCAAAAGCCACTGTTTACGTGACGAATGGCGAGAACACTTGGTTGCATTACAGTATATCAGATGTGCTTCATCAGTGACGCCCAGAGGCATAACGACACAGAAGCTAGTTTATCTACCTACCATAAATGGCATTTGAGTCACTAATTCAGAACCATTAGAAATGCAATACAGACAGGCTGTGAGTAAAAGGCAAATGGGGGATTTCAAGAAGGTGTTCTCTGATAGAACTATGCTTAGGTAGACACAGAATAAGGCAGAGACTGAAGGTTTACCCAGTTGGGAAAAAGAGTTGTCCTTTAGGTATTTATGAAAAACATGGTATATATGTAAATAACATTCAAAGAAAGGAGGTCCATAAGAGTAGAGACATCACTTAAGGCCTGTAAATTGTGTTGCTCTTCTTGAGTGAGGCAATTCATAATCATACAAACAAAAGAGCCACTTTAACTGAAACAGGTAAAAGGCTAATCTTAAGGCTTGAATCCAGCACAACAGAATTAAAGGTTTCTAAACTAACCGTGTAGAACCTCTTGGTATCTGTTTTCGTAGTCAAGAGGCTAGTTAACAGGCAAAACTATGGAAGAAAAGGGACAGTGTTCAAATCCATCAATTACTAATATTAAGATATTTAAATATTAAATACAAATGGGTATCTTTGCATTTCTTTTCAACAACATTCCCTTTAAATCCCTATACAATGAATTGCCATTTTCACATTCCCATTTCTTTTTGTGCTTTGTCTGTTTTACAAAATGCTAAAATAAACTTTGTTTCTAAACATGTTAACAGCAAGATTACTTAATCAAATAGTTCTCACAATAAATATCACAATACAGGAGGCAAAATGTTTATTTTTATACTATATATTTGTTAAAATCTGGTAACCCCAATGACTCTTCCATACTCTATCAATCCTTATCATCCCGTTTGTAGATGACCCAGACTGCTTTTCAATGCCGCTGTCTTTAGCGTCTTGTCTTGTGAAATTACCCCTGTGCTCATCACAAAAACCATGAGTTTGTCAAGGAACATTACATTTAGCAGCATTGATGAATTGAATGCAAAACAAGGTCTACTCCATCTTGACTGGCCATGAACAGGGAGGCCAGTGTGGGAGGCTTTAAAGTCTGGATCAAATATGTTTGGTGTAAGATGTGGTAGATCCACAATTAGCTGATCCAAAGCTGTGTAGCAGAGGGGTACCAGTTTGACTGAAGTGAAGGCATCCGGAGATCACTGGCACATTGGCTGTGGGAGGAACTGTCTGGTGGAAGGTGGGTTTAAAACAGAGGTTTAAAAGCTCAGGAAAGGGCTCTTTTTGATCTCTTCTCCTGAATTTGAGAGAGAACTTCTGCTGTGTCCTTTATTAATGCATCAAAGATCCCTTCAGCCAACTGCATCTTGACGTAGAGCTCATCTTCATCATAGTTCACCCACTGAGACTCTTCCTCGTGAAGCTCCTGGACCTAAAAACACACAATACTTACTACCAGAAAATATAGGACTTCTTGAAATTGGAAAATTCACAATGAATCACTCCTGAAGTTTTACTGTTCAATGCCCTTACCAGAATATGATCTACTCGATCCCGTTTTTTCCTCCCGAATTTCAGCATCTTCTGCCAATCTGTTTTCTGGTTGTGGTCTTTCTTCAGGCCATACAGCTTCAACACCTCGGTGGTGATGAACACCTTAGAAGACAAGGTTAAATATTACATTGTGATCTTAGCAAATCAAACCACCAACACTGAAGTGTCACTAACATTGGATGCCATACACACCTGAACTCTGGTGATGTCGCCAGGGCTCTTTACTCTATGGAAGTAGGAGGAGTTCATGCGTCGAGGCTTCACCCACTGAGGCTGATGGGCGTTAGGATCCTCTGCAAAGATCTCCTGGATGATCTCCCATGTTAAGTCATATACAGCCTGCAGATAAACAAAGGTAATGTCAGTTGATACATTTCAATAAATGACATGGGTCTTGAGGATTTCGTATAGTATCAATATTTGTGGCAATCCTTTTCCACGTGGCCTTACCTGTCTGTAGCTGCGAACACATTGACCTTCTTGATCCTGGCCTATGGCATCACAGCCCAGGAACTCCTCTGAAGGCTTGAGGACGGGGAGACCAGCGAGGGTCTGTGTGCCCTGGCCCAGTTTAAATCTGTCCCAGATCTCCTGGGTGGCAGCGTGGACCAGCTTCTCCACTTCAGGGGCGGAGTGGGGAACCACCATAGCAGGCTGCTCAGGGAGCTTGGGCTGCAGGGGCAGCTCTGGTCTGGGTGGGGTCTTCACCTGGTCACCAAGGCCTCCAGAGCAAGCAGACAGCCCCTCTTTTTCCTGCTGTTGCCTCTGTTTCTGTCTCTGCTGCTCTCTATGAGAGCTGAGGCCATAGTCCTCATCGAACCAGTCCTGCTCGTCTCCCAGTTCATCCAGTAGTTCGCGGCTCAGCTCCAGCTCAGCCAGACGTTTGGCCAACTCCTCCTGACCACTGGCCCCCAACACTGGACTCTCCTGCAGAAACAGGGAGGGAGGAAAGACAAGTCACTCACAGTGAAAAACCTATAAAAACCTAAGAAAGTTTATGTTAGACTGTGATGAAAATCTACAAAAGGGAAGAAAATAGAGCACCAAATTCAATTGGATATCTGTCAACATAAGCCTCTTGGACCCAGTTGTCGTTTGACCTTCGGACTCAAACAAATCCCATTGAGGCCTTTTGAGGTCAAATCAAGACTGGATGGTTTTCAACAGTGCTGCTAAATGCAATTATTGCTACATTCATCCTCAGTTATCTTATAAGTTCTGTTTAATCATTTACTAGATCAAGTCTCTTTTAAGTATTTTAGCTGAAAAACTAGGAATTTATACATTTGAAATTCACTATGTTACACATTATGTGATTGCAGGTTATCACATTATTGGAGGAGTAAATGATTTGTTTTAACACTTAGAACATTTACTCTCTAAATGTCTTTAGAAAGGGTCAGATGAACTCACAGGCCGGTTACAGAGTTCTGGAGAGGAGACTTGCTCTTCTTGCTCTGCATCTAGGAAGAAGGGCAGACCATCTCTTTGTGCTACAGACTGTGGTTGGGAGACAGTCTCCCCACCCTCCTCTTCACTAAAAATGTCATCTTGCATTTGATTAGCAGCTGATATCTTCTCTTCTTTGGCCTTTCTAATTTGTGCGAATTGCTTCACAGCGTCTTTCATGAAGTTGTTGAGGATCTT
This sequence comes from Coregonus lavaretus, assembly GCF_964263955.1. Lineage (NCBI taxonomy): Eukaryota > Metazoa > Chordata > Actinopteri > Salmoniformes > Salmonidae > Coregonus > Coregonus lavaretus. The sequence goes on along the minus strand of NC_139993.1, from coordinate 42,284,749 downwards.
ATCTGTAAAAGCACTGAGGGCGTCTTTCTCCACGGTTTGCTCTGGAGTAGACTTCTGATGGGCATCTACGCCTTTCCTCTCAATGAGGGTAGTGGTCTCATCAAGAGTTTTCTTCCCCAAGGCTATCTTACGGTCTATGTCAATGCTGAAGAGACTGGTAGGTACATCTTCAAGGTCCAGGATGATTGTCTTGGTTCTTCCATTGGACATTGGATACTCACCCTCTTTGAACTCATGCGAGTTGGTCAGGTTTTTCTGGTGTTCAGCTGGACCATCATTCACATCAGTAGGTCCTTTGTCTTCAGAATGATAACTCGTCTGAGATGTTCCCTCTTTTTTATTTCTCAGATGTCCCCCGTGTGTCTTCTCAATGTGCCGTTTCTTTGGCTCGTTTTCAGACTGGTCGTCAAGGAAAGAGTCCTCATCCTCTGTGGTTTCCACATAGATGTCAAACTTCTCTGGCAGACGGGAGATCTTGTCCGGAGGAGCAAAGATGCCATGGCCCTCCTCACACTCAAAGTAAACCACCCCATCGTAGGTGCCATTGTTGCTTCCCTCAGACTTGTCCAGCTCCACTCCAGCCCAGAAGCCGTTGGCAAAGCTGGTGTGGCCCTTGAATCTAAGCGTACCAGGCTGGACGTTGCTCACTAAAACCCTGTCCCCAATGGTGAAGTTAGGCATTTCATCCACTGATGGTGAAGGTGGTGTCTGGGAAGGGGAGATAGTTGGGGAGCGGTTTGAACTAATGACCTTCTCCTGGGAATCCTTGGTCTGGCTATTCAGGTCCAGAAGTCTTTCAGAGCGAGGACTGCCACTACTAGCTCCAGATCTTTCACTCAGATCCTCACCGATCTCGTCCTCACTACTGTAGAAGGGTGACCTGCTGTGGGAACCCTCCCTGGTCTCTTGGCGGGACGGTGAGGTAGGTTTGGAGCCTTGGTTGTCCTCCCTGAGTGACGACTCTACTGAGGATTCAAAGTCTTCATGATAACCATCAGCTGAAGGAGGAGAGGCCTCCTTACCCTTGGCTGAAAAGTCCCTCTTTGATGAAAAGGCATCAGACTCAGGGGTGTATGATCGCTCTTTGATGGGGGATGGTGATTTCTCATCAACATCAAGACTGCTTATCGGGGAAAGCCCTTGTTCTCCTTTCTTTATGGAATCATGTTCCGACAGAGACTGGTGCTGCTGGGAAGCTGGCCTCTGCTCTAGGTCAAGTTTGAGTAGATGGTCAAAGTGGCGGTCTTCAGAGCGGGACTGAGAATGCTCAGAGCCTTCAGACTTCACAGAGTCCAGCTCCTCCATGACCTCTGACCGGAGGCTGGAGACAACGCTCTCATCCCCAGAGTCGGTGGCCTGTGGCCTGGCTGGCTCCCTCAGAGAGAGTGCCCCCTCAGAAGGCTGCCTGGGGAGATGCTCGGGGGACAGCATGCCCGTTAGACCGTTGGTGTGCTCTGGACTCCCATACACTGGAGTTGGGGTGACTGTAGGGGGGTCCTCGTCTGAGGACTCCTCATGCCCTGAGGTATATTTACTGAGCCCAGATGGTGTGAGGTCATCTGAAAACAAATCAACAATGCATTAAACAATGTGTGTTATCACAGTATGGGCACAAATGTCAAGGTCTTAGAAAGTATTTTGAGGAGAAAAATACACTTGTTGACAGTGCACATCCACAACCTACCTTGTTCAACTGGAGAATGTGGAAGGGTCTTCTCAGCTTTTTCAGAGTCAGAGAGAACCTTCCAGTTTTTGCTGGTTTCAGGCCTGGGGATAATTATTTTTTTCCTGATTAACATCCCATGAAAATGGACCAATTGATCAGTTTGTGAATCATACATATAGTGAAGTGCGATGGTGTACCTGTAAGGAGGTGGTGGTTTAATCTTGGGCTTCTCTGTGGCTGAGATGGGGGCCTTGATCTGAGGCTTGGCAGAGGGTGTCGAGTCTGGTTCCTTATTCAACTCAGTCTTGGTCTTCTCAATGAAGTCATTGTAGGACTAGACATTAGAAAACAAAAGTCACTCTTTTTGTTATTTCTCATTGAATGGAGCAGGGCAGGCTAGGATTCTCTGACGGACACACTGACCTCTAGCTGCTTCAGTAGGCTGGCCTCCTGGGCTTTCAGACGCTCTTTGTGCCTCTTCTTCTGCTCCTTCTTCAGCTGGTACACCACAGACTTGCGTTTGCGCAGCTCCTCTTTTAGGGCACGGATACGGCTCTCGATGTCGCTCTGATCCGACATGGGCTCTGCGTGGCACAATAAGTACTGTTAGAATGCTAAATCCATGCCAGACTGATTAGTATAAAGTAATCCAAATTAGAGCTACTGAACTCAAATTCTCAGAGGGGGAGGGGAGGTAAATATGTACAGTATCTCACAAAAGTGAGTACACCCCTCACATTTTTGTAAATATTTGAGTATATCTTTTCATGTGACAACACTGAAGAAATGACACTTTGCTACAATGTAAAGTAGTGAGTGTACAGCTTGTATAACAGTGTAAATGTGCTGTCCCCTCAAAATAACACAACACACAGCCATTAATGTCTAAACCTCTGGCAACAAAAGTGAGTACACTCCTAAGTGAAAATGTCCAAATTGGGCCCAAAGTGTCAATATTTTGTGTGGCCACCATCATTTTCCAGCACTGCCTTAACCCTCTTGGGCATGGAGTTCACCAGAGCTTCACAGGTTGCCACTGGAGACCTCTTCCACGACGACATCACGGAGCTGGTGGATGTTAGAGACCTTGCATTCCTCCACCTTCCATTTGAGGATGCCACAGATGCTCAATAGGGTTTAGGTCTGGAGACATGCTTGGCCAGTCCATCACCTTTACCCTCAGCTTCTTTAGCAAGGCAGTGGTCGTCTTGGAGGTGTGTTTGGGGTCATTATCATGTTGGAATACTGCCCTGCGGCCCAGTCTCCGAAGGGAGGGGATCATGCTCTGCTTCAGTATGTCATAGTACATGTTGGCATTCATGGTTCCCTCAATGAACTGTAGCTCCCCAGTGCTGGCAGCACTCATGCAGCCCCAGACCATGACACTCCCACCACCATGCTTGACTGTACTCCTCACCTGGTTGCCGCCACACACGCTTGACACCATCTGAACCAAATACGTTTATCTTGGTCTCATTAGACCACAGGACATGGTCCCAGTAATCCATGTCCTTAGTCTGCTTGTCTTCAGCCATCTGTTTGCGGGCTTTCTTGTGCATCATCTTTAGAAGAGGCTTCCTTCTTGGACGACAGCCATGCAGACCAATTTGATGCAGTGTGCGGCAAATGGTCTGAGCACTGACAGGCTGACCCCCCACCCCTTCAACCTCTGCAGCAATGCTGGCAGCACTCATACGTCTATTTCCCAAAGACAACCTCTGGATATGATGCTGAGCACGTGCACTCAACTTCTTTGGTCGACCATGGCGAGGCCTGTTCTGAGTGGAACCTGTCCGGTTAAACCGCTGTATGGTCTTGGCCACCGTGCTGCAGCTCAGTTTCAGGGTCTTGGCAATCTTCTTATAGCCCAGGCCATCTTTATGTAGAGCAGCAATTCTATTTTTTCAGATCCTCAGAGAGTTCTTTGCCATGAGGTGCCATGTTGAACTTCCAGTGACCAGTATGAGGGAGTGTGAGAGCGATGACATCAAATTTAACACACCTGCTCCCCATTCACACCTGAGACCTTGTAACACTAACGACTCACATGACACCGGGGAGGGAAAATGACTAATTGGGCCCAATTTGGACATTTTCACTTAGGGGTGTACTCACTTTTGTTGCCAGCGGTTTAGACATTAATGGCTGTGTGTTGAGTTATTTTTAGGGGACAGCAAATTTACACTGTTATACAAGCTGTACACTCACTACTTTACATTGTAGCAAAGTGTCATTTCTTCAGTGTTGTCACATGAAAAGATATACTCAAATATTTACAAAAATGTGAGGGGTGTACTCACTTTTGTGAGATACTGTATTTATTTGGTGTTTGTCAATACCAACATTCATATGATACTCCAAAAATTACAAGTACATGTTATGGTTAGTGGTAGAACCTGAAGACTGAAATTCCCACTAAGATAGCTACACAGAATCAGCAACAGTTTAAGGACTATGAATGAAGCTTCCATACTCCCATAACACAACTAAGCAGGTTGAGTGTCAGGGAACTGAGCGCATAATCCTTTTCTTACGTCATCACATTATGCCTGCACAGTAAGTCATCTTTCTACTCTGCTTTTCAACATCTCTAATAGAAAATACAAAATAATGTCCCGTTTTGAAGGTCCTACTGCTCCAGACAGGGGGGCCAACTCACCTGTGTGTATGTCTGAAGGGGTGTCAGTGGCCTTGGGGTCGTGGCTGGCGGTCCTGGAGGAGGAGCGGAGCTGCATCTTGCTGCTGCTGCTGCCCTCTGGGTGTGTGTTAGTGTCGTGGTTGGCTTTTGGTGAAGGAGACTGTACAACATAGTAAAAGGATAGGGCCCAAGGGGAATTCAGGACAATTCACCACAACAGCACGTTCCAACTAACTAACCACGCCAAGCATCTCACACATACACAAAAACAAACACACTCAAAAGGCAGTGTCCCTAATGGATTCCTTCCTCTGACATTCAAATACGCCATATTCTGCCTTGTTTTAGTCTTCTTGCTTATAGCCCATTTGCACATGGCTGCAGGTAGTGGTTAAGAGCGTTGAGCTATTAACCAATAGGTCGCTGGTTCGAATCACCGAGCCGACTAGGTGAAAAATCTGTCGGTGCCCTTGAGCAAGGCACTTAACCTTAATTGCTACTGTAAGTCGCTCTTGTTAAGAGCATCCACTAAATGACAAAAAAATGTAAACAATTTAAAATGTAAATTCCTAAAACGATTTAACTCCAGATAACTACATATTATGATGATTTTCACAATTTGGCTGAAAATTTTGATTTTTATCTTGACCTAGTAAGGCAGTTGATTAACAATACTGCATGTAACAAAACAATAAAGTAGCACAAATTCATTGATCACAAGAGAAGTGACAATTCACTGAAAGCAGCAACTGATCCTGGAGCCTGGACAAAGGCCTGCATTCACTGAGCTGCCCAGCGATGGGAATACAGAGCTAACAAAGTCTCAGTTTGCGCTCAGGAGGGAAACAGATTCTGTTAACTCACTATACAATTCCCTGCATTCCTTTCACATGGTGCGTTTGATTTTTCTTTGTACATTTAAAATGATTTCCTAACCTTATGGAAAGGTTAATAAACAAATGTAATCAATGCCTTTCTACTGTATTAATACATTACTGCAAAACATGAAATCACAACATGCACAGGGCCTTACCCTCTTGCTCGCAGAGGGGGAGTCAAAGTCCTGGGTGTAGATGGAGGGGCTGTGCTGGGCAGAGGGCAGCTCAGAGACAGAGCCAGGCTGATCAGTGGAGGGGATGTCTGGCTGCTGTGACCCAGACAGCTCTGTGTGTACGCTGGAGCCAGTCACCACTGGGGAGTAGTCACCCTCACTCACAGAGTCTGAGGAGATACACAAAGGTCAAGAGCAGATAAATAGACCTGCAGCCTCAAACATTGAGACGCAGCTAGCTAGATGGACTGTATGGCGTTCTCTCATTCATAAAGTATATGACATAAGGCAAGCAAACACATTACCTGATAACAGGCAGTAAACAGAAACGACTGCATACTACTGGGTGTCCATTTATTTAATGTCATACACAATATCTTTCTCACCTCTGTCAGTTCTGCCCTCAGGGCTGTGCTGGCTGGGGCTGGCATTGCGGCTGCCATTGGGGCTGGCGATGGGGCTTTCTCTCTGTTCTGACCTCTGGTCTCGGTCTCTAGGACGGTCTCTGTCCCAGGCAGCCAGGGCCTGCTTCTCCATGTGCCTCACCTCCGCCTCCTCAGCATCCAGCCTCTGCTTCCACTCCAGCAGCTCCTCCGCATGCCTCCGCCGCTGCATCAAACCCTGCTCCCGCTTGGTCAGGAACCTGGTGGTGGGGAGGAGAGGAGGAATGGAGAGATGGGTGGAGGAGGAGAGAAAGCACAAAGGGCACAATCAGCATGAGGAGCAGTGAAATGATGGCAACATTGCAGAAGCTAGCAGAGCCACCAGCAGTCCAAACAGTCAACCCAACCACCCCCTGCCCATCTTCACTGCAAACTCAAAACCTATGGGATCACACACACAACAAACCATGTTTACCTCGATAGACATGGTTTCATTTTGACACCATAGTGCACAAGTCACCCAAACTCTTCCCCAAACAACAGAGTACAAGCATTTGGTCACAATGGGGAAAAACAGAAACAAAGTGTGGTGGCGGCCTGATCACCAGGCCAACATCATGCATCTGATTTAACCCCAGGGCTTAACACCTCTCAAACATCTCTGTCCAACACAACACCACCCAGAGTTAAAAACTGCACCCCAGAATATCCTAAATGTCTCTATGGGTGTAACTTTCCCATGAATTCTACACAACAAGAGTCAAGATGCATTTTCCATGTATACTGCTGAGAGAAAAGACGACATTCAAATTCTTTCTCCATTGCTTGGATTTATAATGTACATTGAAAAGGACTGGTGAGTTATGCAATGCAAGTTTAACAGCTATTTTGCATATTGACTATAATTACTAGAAGTACCAGACAGTAATGTGTTTGGCTTTGTCTCACTCTCTCTTGCACCAGCTTATTTCATACTGAAGTTGGGAAAGATACTGTAGGGCTTTGGTCTAGACTGTGTAGGGCTTTGGTCTAGACTGTGCTCCCAATTCAATTAAGCCCACTTGCAATATATATTAATTAGCCTATCACAAGCAACAGTTACCTAATCAGGAGAATCAGTGAAGATTTACTGGGCTCATTAAATCAGATGAAACCCTTTACCACTGCTAAAGCAACGCCCAAAGACACTACGTCTTTCTCATAGATGGGTTGTAACCTAATATCTCAGCATTTAATCTTATGGACTTTGCTCCAACTAAGTAGTGAGTGGCATGAATATGAGGAATATTAGCAGATGCAGATCATGGTTTATTCACTCTGAATGAGAGTTAAATGAGCGCCTCCAAGCAACACTACAGAGAGCTCTCGCTGTTCAAATGGGAGAGTCTCGCTTAATCAGGCCAACCATATTAACATGAATATGACCTTTCCAGGTCAAAGAGGTCATATTATTATTGACAAATGCCTTTTGTTTTTCACTTCTTTTTGAATTTCATAACTTCTGTGCCCCTTCAAGCATACGGTTGTGATCATACATGCAATGCCTAGTGACTTTGGTTTGTGTTTTTCAAGCTTTCAATTCCCCACTTACTGAAACAAATATAAATAATGGCAAGACCCTAGCAGCCCCCCCCTTCCCTCCACACACACCATTCCACCCACACACCATTCTACCCCCCCCACATACACACACACCATTCCACCCATGCTTCCCCCAGTGTTGGTGGCTGAACACAAGCATGCTCCATGGGACAGAGGGCATGGGAGGGGAGGCAGCAGTGAGAGGTGAGAGCAGCACTGTACCTGACCAACTGGTTGTAGATAAACAGCTGGAATTTGGGATGGAGGTTGGGGAAACAGAGACTGAGAGAAGCCCAGTGGTGGGCCGTAAACAGACAGAAGAAGTAGTGGACAGGAGAGCAGTGTCTACAACAAAACAAAGCAAGGGGACACAGAGATAAACACAAAACATGAGTTGGAAAATGAGAAAAAACAGCAAAAGAGAGAGAACAGGAAGAAATAGAAAAACGACCACAGAGAGGAAGAGGGGGAGAGAGAGAAGAGAGCAGTGAGTAAGCATGTGTTTTATTGCAACGAATGTTTCATGTTCCATTCTAAGAGAATTAATGTAGTTAGTTACTCCGCCAGGGATTTGTTTTTGTTGGCAGTGCTTTAAAGGGGTATTAAAACCCAGTCCTTTTCATCAGACGTGGGCCAGGAGAATGGCCGGATGTAGTGCGTATTTATCTTTGAAGCCGGACTACAATGAATCGCTGGTGTCTAGTAATGTGTAGCCATGTGTGAATGTGTGCAACGGTGGCGATGCCAGAGACGGGAGCTAGGCGTGACTGATAAATGATCATCCTTAGGGGTTAAGAGAGAGGCCTTTGTCTCATTTTGCACCCCACTGGACATAATGCTGCTTCTTAATTAAATACACTGGATGGAGGAATTTGGGGAGATTAGATTATTTTTGCAAAAAGTTGCAAAAGTGGTGGGTGATAATTTTGTTAATGTTTTTAACTACTGGTGACTAAAACCTGATTTGGACTTCATTAGAATAAAACCCTGGCTAAAAGCACACAAGAACCTTCACTATGATCATCAACACCACAACAATAATAATACTAGGGCATGATTAAAAGAGAGGCTGTTCACATAATGAAAGGGCAGATTGTTAGAAGACCAATGCTAGCGAGCAGACAGAGGCTTGGCTACAAGCAGCTTGTTAGTTCCCTATAGAAAATAAAGTCCAGGCTCAAATTGACAGTGACCTTACACCTTTAGCCTTGATATAATGTACATTCAGTTTATGTTATTTGGTAGATTAATAAATTCAAGGAATCATTAGCTCTAGAATTAGTTCTGATGACGTTGTTCTTGAAAGGAAGTTACAAATCCTAAAACGCCACAACAACTGAATGTTTGTTAGGACCTGTAGTGCAGAATGTTCAAGTACAGAAATGAGCTCAGTCAGTGTGCAGGTCTGGTTGTATAATCATCATGTGAGCCCCAGAGTCACATAACCACATTGTTAACATACCAGAACATATCTGCTCTGGTTCATATTGTTAATATTCCAATGATTAGTACAGGGGTTAGAGAGAATGCATTCTATCTATAGAGAGGACATGGAGCATGCTGATATTCATATCCACACTGCAGTAGAAGGACCATTGTGTCTAGTCAAGCCATTCCCCCACTTTCACAAGGCAACAGTGACTTGGAGCAGATTATTTTCACTAACAGAAGCTCTGAGGCGGCTAGCTAATACCTTGTGAATAATAATAAGCAAACAGCTTGAATGATTGACATGCCCAATGTGAGAACAGGATTATAGTTTTGTTTGATTGTCAGTGTAAAACAACAATCACACCCATAAAGATATGGTAATTTCAGCTGTTTAAAAAGCCACAAGTTGAAAAAAGAGCCCATGAAGACTTCCACGGTAAACACTGTCAATTAGACATTTTAGTTGTCAATAGAAATGTGGACATTGTAGTTAATAGAAGAGCAAATTACTTCTCCTCCATGTGAGAGCGCATCTTCTTGAGCTTCTGCATGATGCTGCTGGTCTCACTGCCAGCCACTGAGAGTGGAGAGGCACTGCGCACGTCCCCGTCTGTCATCGCAGCACTGGGGGAAGCTGCCGCATCTATGGGCTCTGACACTGGAGTCTCCTGTAGGACACAGATGGATCATTTCAACTCTTTATGAAACCATGTAGTATTGTTTTAGACATATGAATAACACAAAGCATCTCTTTCTGAAGTTCAGCTCAGTATCTCCATAAATAAGACGTGTATGTGTCCCAGATAGGAATAAGATGAAAGGTGGTGGTAGTACTGACTGGTGGGGTGTTACTGGTGCCGGCACACTTGAGGCGCTCCTTCAGCTTGAGGGTGGCGTGTCTCATCCTCTCTATCTCCTCCTGCTGTTTGAGCAGCAGCTGCCTCTCCTTCCTGGCTGCCCTGTTGGCCTCCTGCAGACGCTTGATCTCCCCCTGGACACCACATACACAGGGTCAAGGGTCATGGTCACTCAGCATTACAGATGGGCAGTAATGGGAGCAGGTGAGATGGGCAGAGATTTAGGGCTTGATTCAATCCGTATCGGCAAAGTTCAGGGCTATAGTGCGCTTGAAATTGAAAAGGTAATTTCCGATTGAGCCGACAAAGTGATTGCAGTCTCCGCGAATGAGGAGAAATTGCCTTTAAATGTCAATCACACCACATAGTACTGAACTTGGGCGTTACAGAATGAATCAAGCCCTTAGTAAGTTAGTTACGAGTTAGTTACCTGTTCCTGTTGAAGTTTCATCAGTAGGCCTCTTTGCTTCTTTCTGATGGGCGGCATCTTGTCATCTTCACCCTTGTCTCTGAGGCGCCTATGTGGTCAGAAAGGAGAAAGAATGAGATCATGAATGCAAAATGAGGACAGAAGTGCCAAATGGAGACTAGTTTTGATCAATGCGTTCTGTGGAATTTCTCTCGTGGTTACTGTACATTAATCATTGGAGGACATGACAGAAAATAAAACATTGAATTTAGCGGGGAATGAGACAATATTAATTTGGCCAACATGGATCCTAATATAAGTAACCAGTGCCTTTTCTGGTGCTCCAGCCAGGCGAGCTCGGCCTTGGTCTTCTCCTTAAGGGCCTTCTGTCGCAGGCGCAGCAGGGAGCTCTGGTGGTGGGCGCGCACCTCCTCCTCCTTCATGTACTGGCGCACCATGTCCATGGTGAACCTGGAGAAGCTGTCCTGCCCGCTAGAGAAGGGCATGCTGCCGTCCTGCTGCTGGGGGGTGGAGAGGAGGGAGGGAGAGGGGACAGTGAGTCACTCACACACAGATATCACATAGCCTTATCAGTCAGGAAACTGGGCATACACAGAGAGCAAACAGTGGTAGATGGAAAACCACTCTGGCCACTGGTTAAACGTTCCTTCTGCTGGCAAACACACTGAGGCGTGGGAGAGGTTGCTGGCCGTGAGGTGGTTGCTACATAGAATAAGTGTTGTAAATACCTAAGTCCATTCCGACAAAACACCCGGGCCCAATGAAGGCCAAGGTTTATACAAGATCATCTCCACATGTGGCAGTCAGGTGCATGGTTCTCCATCCTCTCTTAGCTGCACCACAGCCAACCTCTCCTCTACATGTTGGGTTTGAGAGGACTGTGTATGGGTTGGGGAGGGAGGGATACAGCCAGGAAGGGAATCTCCAAGGAGCAGTTAAGCGGGCTGGGACACACAGCACGTTTATTGTGCCCAGGGTAGTAATGAGTTGAGCAGGCTTTCCCAGTCTCTCTGATGCTACAAGGCAGGCAGGTCTTTCCTGGCCTCAGCATGCCCAGGCACACGCCCTCATACTTCATCTAAGGGACTGAACACTGAGCCCTTTAGAGAGGCAGGGAGCTACCAATGTGCCTTGACATTAAGAGCTAAGACAGATGCTGCTGCCAATATATTAGAGAGAAGCTATAATTTCACCATTAATGAGGTCAAATAGGGGTAAATGCTGGATAAGCATTATGCGCTAGTTACTTCAAGGATAGGCAGAAATCTCTCCAAGTAAACTAGTACACTTAAGCTTTTGGATAAGTGCTAGGATTTCAGTACTGTGGAGGACAATCCTTATTTATTTGAGTAGTCTTGCTATTTTGCCAGAATAACAGCTATTGCGATGAGGTGGCATACTAACCTTGCAGCTGTCCTGTACTGTGGTCTTCTCCTGACTGGGTTCGTCGTCCGACTCCTCGTGGGGACCTCTCTTCTTCTCCACCGCTCCCCGCCGGTGAGACTCCGAGGGCAGCAGAGAGCGGAACGAGCGCTCCTCAATCTCATCTTCCGTCATGGACTCGTCAAACTTCAGAGAGTACTCTGTAGCAAATGAGGTGCTGTCTGTATGGGGACAGATTAGAGAGGGGAAACACAGTTCACTTTCTAAGAGACTCCAGGCCATTTACACTCCCCTCCATACGTATTTGGACAGTGAAGCTATGTTACATTTGGCTTTATACTTCAGCATTTTGGATTTGAGATGTAATGTTTTATATGAGGCTACAGTACAGAATGTCACCTTTGATCTGTTTTACACACGTATTTAGTCCACCCCCGTGTGAAGAAGTTATAAGTATTTGGACAAATTCACTTAGTGTATCAAATTAGTCGAAAGTTTAGTATTTGGTCCCATATTCACAACGACTACATCAAGCTTGTGACTCTACAAACTGGTTGAATGCATTTGCAGTTGTTTTTGGATGTGTTTTGGGTTATGTCTTGCCCAATAGTAACTGAATGGTGAGTATTTGGAGTAATTGTATTATTGTATTATTAAGTGAGCAGATAAGATGTTTCTGAACACTTCTAAATGAATCCTGCTAATGCCATGATAAACAAAATCATGAATGAATTATGAACAACTATGAGTGAGATACCGTTCAGAAGCTACAACAAAACATGCTAACCTCTCACCATTACCAAGAACAGGGGAAGTTAGCATCTTTGGGGGGTATGATCTTTGTGCCTCTAACCTTCTCACTCATTATTCACGTTTCATTGATGATTATCCGTAATCATGGTAGCATCCACATTAATGTAGAAGTGTTTAGAAACATATTATATTCTTATTTATAATAAAAGTGACTCCAAAAAGGAACAATACATTAGTCAACATTCAGTTCTTATTGGGCAAAACATATTCCAAAACAAACCGCAAATGCATCCAAGTTTGTAAAGTCACAAGCTTGATGTGGTCATTGCATGCGAGGAATATCTCAAATGCTGGAGTATAGAGCCAAAATAAAACACTTAGCTTCACTGTCCAAATACATATGGATGGGAGTGTATGTATCATAAAGAATTGTTATACACTGCCTGCTTGATAATGGTCCCTCTCCAGATCCCACAATGGGTGCTATGACCCAGGCCTTACCTTTCTCATCCAGTAGGGACTGAACACTGTCACTGGGGATGGAGTCATCAGCTACTGTATGGGCCTCATCCTCCACTGAGCTGTTACCCATCTCCACCTTCCTCCTCTCCCTCTTCTCAGATGAGGCCAGGGAGGGACTCAGGTGGCTGCTACTCTCTCCACCACTGGGGACGGAGGGGCAAGGCAGAGGGGACAGGGGAGGGGGGAGATAGAAAAACGATTGAGTATTTAGTCATGGTAATGCCTATAAATGGGACCAAGTTTTTCCTGACCAAGCCAAGTGAGCTGACAAGGAGAGATCCCTGGTGTCTGTCTGTGAGGTGCTCCAGTGTGTGAAAGACCCAGTACCTGAGGGTGGGTCTCCTGGAGGGGATGGAGTCAGAGCGGCTATCCAGGGAGGAGAGGGGCTCCTCAGTCCTGGTCCAGGCAGCAGACACCTCACTTCTGGAGCTGTCTGTGTCAGTGCGGGGCTGGAGCTGCTTCATAAAGCTCTGGCGATGCTGCCTCTGCTGGTCAAACAGGGTGGTGATGGGAGCAGCAGCAGGGACACCTATGGCTCCAGCGATCTGAGAACGGGCCAGATCGGTCATCTGGGAGACAGAGAAACTTGTATCAACTGAAAAGCGGACTTAACCCAACCTAAAGCAGTCTGTAATCATTTGTATATGTAATATTTTCAATATTTGCATGTCAACACAACAGGAGACTCAGTGAGGAAACAAACAAAAACCAAGGCCAGTGGCTGGCTGTAGAGAAAAGAGTGGAGAGGGAGTGTTCTGACCTCTTTGATCTGGCGGGCAGCTTCGGCTGTATAGCGTACAGACTCAGCCTGTTGGCTGATCATCTTAGTGGTGGCCTCCTGCATGCCTCCCAGAGACTGCTGCTGGGTCTGAGCCATGTTCTCCTGCAGCTCCACGTGAGCCTGCAACGACACACACACAGTTCTGTTAGTGAACCACACTACACAGTCTACACACACCTAATAAAAATAGCTCCCATCTCACAACAAATGCAGTGAAGTTAGATTGCATTCTATAAATATTCAAGGTGTTCGCAAATATGAAGCCATCCTCGAGAGTATCAACAATCTACCAAGTTGGTGCACGGTTCTAACTCTAGGTGATTAGTTTGTGTATTCTGCTGAGTTGCCCATGCTAAATGCCAGTGCTGTGTGTACAGTACCCTGGCTGCTTTCTGCCGTGTCTCCTCCAGCTGATGTTGGGTCTCCAGCGCCTCCTGCTCTGCCTTCACCTTCAGCTCATAAAGGTCACGCTCGTGCCGCTGCTGCTGCGCCTGAAAGGTTAGAGGTCAAAGGTCAGGACCTATGGAAAAAGGTGAATGAAAACTACCAGAACATAACAAACATGCCAAAAGTGCCGAAGGTAATGTTTCAAGAGCGCAGCAGTGACTATACTAAGCATCTAAACATATGTCAGCAATCTTCAGGTGCTCTGATTGGTGGGCTGGCCTCTCTCACCTTGAGTATTTGGGCGAGCGAGACGCTTTCATGCTGAGCCAGAGACACACCCCTCAGCCTCTCCACATCGCCCAGCTGACGCACTGACTCCTCTATAGACTCCAGGTAATGGAGTTCTGCAGACATACGCTGCTGCAACACCCCTGGGGTGTAGTGGAGCTCACCTGGACAACAGAGAGACAGATAGAAACAAAGAGAGGGAGAGTTAAGACATGGGTACTACTGTGCCTTCAGAAAGTATTCACACCCCTAGACCTTTTCCACATTTTGTTGTGTTACAGCCTGAATTTAAAATGGATTAAATTGATATGTTGTGTCACTGGCCTACACACAATACCCCATAATGTCAAAGTGGAATTATATTTTTAGAAACGTTTACAAATTAATTAAAAATGAAAAGCTTGAAATGTCTTGAGTCAAGTATACAACCCCTTTGTTATGGCAAGCCTAAATAGGTTCAGGAGTAAAAATGTGCTTAACAAATCACATAATAAGTATCCTGGACTCACTTTGTGTGCAATAATAGTGTTTAACATTATTTTATGATGACTACCTTATCTCTGTAACCCACACATACAATGATCTGTAAGGTCTCTCAGTCGAGCAGTGAATTTCAAACACAGATTAAACCACAAAGACCAGGGAGGTTTTGGGCATCTGGGAGACAGAGCAACTTGTATCAACTGAAAAGCGGACTTAACCCAACCTAAAGCAGTCTGTAATCATTTGTATATGTAATATTTTCAATATTTGCATGTCAACACAACAGGAGACTCAGTGAGGAAACGAACAAAAACCAAGGCCAGAGTCAAGTATACAACCCCTTTGTTATGGCAAGCCTAAATAGGTTCAGTAGTAAAAATGTGCTTAACAAGTCACATAATAAGTATCCTGGACTCACTTTGTGTGCAATAATAGTGTTTAACATTATTTTATGATGACTACCTTATCTCTGTAACCCACACATACAATGATCTGTAAGGTCCCTCAGTCGAGCAGTGAATTTCAAACACAGATTAAACCACAAAGACCAGGGAGGTTTTGGGCATCTGGTTTTCCAATGCCTCACAAAGGGCACCTATTAGCAGATGGGTAAAAATAAAAAAAGCAGACATTGAATATCCCTTTGAGCATAGTGAAGTTATTAATTACACTTTGGATGGTGTATCAATACACCCAGTCGCTACAAAGCTACAGGCGTCCTTCCTAACTCAGTTGCCGGAGAGGAAGGAAACCGTCAGGTAGCCTAGCATTTAAGAGCGTTGTGCCAGTAACCTAAAGGTCGTTGGTTCAAATCCCAGAGCTAACGAGGTGAAGAATGTGCCCTTGAGCAAGGCACTTAACACTAATTGCTCCTGTAAGTCGCTCTGGATAAGAGCGTCTGCTAAATGACTAAAATGTAGAAAATGAAACCGCTCAAGGATTTCACCATGTTTACAGAGTTTAATGGCTGTGATAGGAGAAAACTGAGGATGGATCAACAACATTGTAGTTACTCCACAACACTAACCTAATTGACAGAGTGAAAAGAAGGAAGCCTGTACAGAATAAAAATATTCGAAAACATGCATCCTGTTTGCAATAAGGCACTAAAGTAAAACTGCAAAAATGTGGCAAAGAAATGAATTATATGTCCAAAATGCAAAGTGTTATATTTGGGGCAAACAACACATGACATCACTACCACTCTTCATATTTTCAAGCATGGTGGTGGCTGCATTATGCAAGGACTAGGGAGTTTTTTTTTAGGATAAAAAATTGAATAGAGCAAAGCACAGGCAAAAATTGTAGAGGAAAAACTGGTTCAGTATGCTTTCCAACAGCAGGACAATAACAAAAAAAACACAAGGCCAAATATACACTGGGGTTGCTTACCAAGAAGACAGTGAATGTTCCAGAGTCCCCAAGTTACAGTTTTGACTTAAATCTGCTTGAAAATCTATGGTAAGACTTGAAAATGGCTATCTAGCAATGATCAACAACCTTGAAGGATTAAAACAAAATAATGTAGAAATATTGTACAATCCAGGTGTGCAAAGTTCTTAGAGACATACCCAGATAGACTCTTAGCTGTAATCGCTGCCAAAGGTGATTCTAACATGTACTGACTCAGGGGTGTGAATAGACATGCAAATGAGATATTATTTTCAACACATTTGAAATCTAAATACATGTTTTTACTTTGTCATTATGGGGTATTGTGTGTAGATGGGTGAGATTTGTAATTTTTTTAATTCAATTTGAATTCAGGCTATAACACAACACAATGTGGAATAAGTCAATGGATATGAATACTTTCTGAAGGCACTGTAGATAGGCAATACCGTATGTATTTAAACTGCTGAGCAGGTGTTTCTAGGTGGTATACCTGCAGCCTTGGGCTCTGCTCTGCCATTGGCTGGAGATGTGGATTTGCCCCTGGCTGCAGACGACAGGGATGAGGAGGAGTGAGGGGAGCCGGACCCCAGGCCCAGGCTGTCTACCCCGGCTAGGGAGGCGCTGCTTGGAGACACACGAGGAGAACCAGAGCCTGTAGGAGAGCCAGGTGGAGACAGGCCAGGGCTTCTGGGGGATTTCTTATTGTCCAAGCCCAAACTGGAAGCAATACAACATTTTATGTAATTAATATGTACGCTTTCTGAAAATAAATGTTATGTCCCATTTCTAACAATTTAAATAAGGCTGGATTATTGTTTGAAAAAGTGAGAGAAAAAAAAAGTTTTACTTCAAACATTCAGACATGTAACTTTTCCCACTCCGTTTGACTTCAGGTATGTGTGCTATACTGCTATACAGAGCACTGTAACAAGGTGAAATGGGAACCAGGGACTAACAGAATCAAGGACAGGGGGCCCCAGGAAAGCCATCCTAAATATGTTAAGCTGAAAGAACGGTTTGAGCCAGTCGAACAGGCAACAATGTCTAATCCATGATGATGTATGCTTCGGCTTCCTAGCTGGAAACAGTACACTGCAGTCGACACCGCAGTCGACACCGTAGTAAACACTGCAGTCGACACCGTAGTAAACACTGCAGTCGACACCGTAGTAAACACAGCAGTCGACACCGTAGTAAACACTGCAGTAGACACTGCAGTCGACACCGTAGTAAACACTGCAGTAGACACTGCAGTCGACACCGTAGTAAACACTGCAGTCGACACCGTAGTAAACACTGCAGTAGACACCGTAGTAAACACTGCAGTAGACACTGCAGTCGACACCGTAGTAAACACTGCAGTAGACACTGCAGTCGACACCGTAGTAAACACCGTAGTAGACACTGCAGTCGACACCGTAGTAAACACCGTAGTAGACACTGCAGTCGACACCGTAGTAAACACTGCAGTCGACACCGTAGTAAACACTGCAGTAGACACTGCAGTCGACACCGTAGTAAACACTGCAGTCGACACCGTAGTAAACACTGCAGTCGACACCGTAGTAAACACTGCAGTAGACACTGCAGTCGACACCGTAGTAAACACCGTAGGAGACACTGCAGTCGACACCGTAGTAAACACCGTAGTAGACACTGCAGTCGACACCGTAGTAAACACCGTAGTAGACACTGCAGTAGACACTGCAGTCGACACCGTAGTAAACACTGCAGTAGACACTGCAGTCGACACCGTAGTAAACACCGTAGTAGACACTGCAGTCGACACCGCAGTCGACACCGTAGTAGACACTGCAGTCGACACCGTAGTAAACACTGCAGTCGACACCGTAGTAAACACTGCAGTCGACACCGTAGTAAACACTGCAGTAGACACTGCAGTCGACACCGTAGTAAACACTGCAGTCGACACCGTAGTAAACACCGTAGTAGACACTGCAGTCGACACCGTAGTAAACACCGTAGTAGACACTGCAGTGACACCGTAGTAAACACTGCAGTAGACACTGCAGTAAACACTGCAGTCGACACCGTAGTAAACACTGCAGTCGACACCGTAGTAAACACTGCAGTCGACACCGTAGTAAACACCGTAGTAGACACTGCAGTCGACACCGTAGTAAACACCGTAGTAGACACTGCAGTCGACACCGTAGTAAACACTGCAGTCGACACCGTAGTAAACACTGCAGTAGACACTGGTGCCTCTCTCCTGCCCTAACTGCTAGTGCACCCAAGCAAACACCCAGTGCTTTACCTTACTAGAGAACAACTGCAGCATTAAGGACTGGATCCTGACTGTCATCATTATCAAATCACGCAGACAGAATGGTATGGAGGGAATCTGCCACCTGGGCTTTAAAAAATGCCATTGAGGAGGCTCAATTGTCACAGGAGAAAACTCTGCCTGCAGTGGGGAGATTTGACAATCTTGCTGCCCAATCAAAAGAGTCAGTGTTATGCTATCCCCCCCACCCCACCCCTCCTCTCCTCTCGACGGCATGAGGCAGGCTGCTGCATTTTAATGATTAATGTTAAGCCTCAATGCCCAAATATATAGCCTCAGCAAAATAAGCGTTCTAAAGTGTTGAGTTAGCGAAGGCCATTGAGTGAGTGGAACAACAGGGGTGCCCCATTTGGTACTGAACTGAAAATACCCATTAATTCGCCGGAGGCCTGACAGAGGTTTTAAGATTCATCTTTATGTTGGCGGAGAGATACTTTGTAGAGAGAACACTGTGGCTGATGTGCAAGTTCACTCCAATATTCTCTCCAGTCACTTTAACTGTGTAAATATTATGGGTGCAGTGGTGGTCTTTGGAAGCCAGGGTCCACTTAATCATTACTCTCCCATTTTGTAACAAGGAAATTGCGTAGCATGCCTGAAGTGAGACTGCACAGTGAAACCAATAGACCAGAAATTAATATTTGAAAGGAGCATTATGTGCCCATACAGGGATTTTTCTGCCATTTAAATCCTTGGGTGGGGGCAGAAATCAGGATGGAAATACGCTTTCAAGTTAAACTTAAATGACTAAAACCAGATATAAAGTATGTAGAAAAGATAATGGACCAATATATATATTTTAAATAATATAATCATTGAGAACTAACAATCAACAAAATAAAAGCTAGACGGTCAGGGAGAATTGAAAATTCCAAAAACAATGAATTTAGCAGTATTGATGTTATTATGTTTGAGCAAAATAACAGCATTAGCCATGGCAAAATGCATAGAATTTGAGAAAATTTGCTTTAAAACTGCTACATTTTCTCTCAGCTACATGGAAAATTTTGTAGAATTGTAGGAAATTAGCTTTAAAACTGAAACAATTTCTCTTAGCTCCAAGGGGGCAATTTGTAGAATTGCAGAAAATTGGCTTAATTATAAAAATGTCTCTACATCATCAAGATGGGGGGCCTCTAAAAGTGTCTAAAGATGTCTCTAAACTCAAGCTGTGCAGACGGCAAACCGTACCCATTGCCACGCCCATCACCTAAGCCCATATTTTATCCAGAAAAAACCCTGCCATATATGCCAGCAAAAATAATATCCCCACTCAAATGTGCTCAGAGATTGTAAGAAAACCAGGAAGCTCAGGAAGGAAGGAAATACCAGTAATAACTGAAGGTCAAGGAGGATATTCAAGCTCTTGGGAATCCCCCTGAGCCCCTCAGAAGGGGTCTGGGCTTGGCTGAGGCCCCTTACCTGCGGAGTGAGTGGCCCGAGGCGCCCCCTAGTGTACTATCAGAGTAGGAGCTCTTCACCAGGTTGTGGATGGAGCTTCTCTCGGAGGCTGAGCCTCCCCATCTGGAGTCTCTAGTCAGGGCCTCCAAGCCCGGAGAGCAGGGGCTCCTCTGCTCCTCCACCAGAGTGGCATCACTCTTGTCTGAAGCAGCGCCTAAAGAGAGGGGAGAAACTCTTTAGAGCAGAGCGAGACACTTGCACTGGTAAGAAATGGTCAATAGATGGCATAATTTCAGGGGAAGTGATGATTTTATTTTGTGGTGAAAGTCTCACCCCTTTTCACAGAGCCCTTTGAGTGAGGTGAAGATACTGGAGTGGAGCTTGAGGAGTGATGGGATGGCAGGTCTACAGTCCTGGTGTCATAGGGGGACCTGCGACTCATCAACTCATCATAGTGACTGTTCCCACTGGTGATGCTGCAATGAGACGTCGAGATAAAAGATGGTTCAAGTCCCACATCATGTGCAACCACAAAAAGACTACGAAGACAACTTCAAAACTCCTTGCCAGGCTTCTTTGTCAGCCATGTGACATTAATGCCATCTTGTGGTTAATCCTGTCATTTTTACAGCTTTTTCAAATGATGTTTGTATTGCATGAGAGCAGCATTCAGATAGCAGCACCCTGTCATGTGACAATGGTAGAAACCCTCCTTACCTGCGTCCGTTGTATCCTTTCTTAGATTGGCTGCTGCCGCCGCTGCTGCAGGACGACACAAAGTCCTCCTCATACATTGGTGCCCCATCCACCGAGCTGGCTGCAGACAGGCCACAACGCACAGCAGGTGAACTCCGGTCTGCTCGCTCCTCTCCTCCAACTGCAGGGAGAAGCCAGAGGAACAGATTATTGGTTAAACGTTCGTTCCTCATTCAAAACTCTAAGGATACGGTTGGGTGTGTAAATGTGTTGGCTAACCTTTTGCGTGGTTGAGCAGGTGGTTCTTGGTGAAGATGTTGATGACACTATGAGGGCTTCCCTTGGCCAGTTCCTCCCATGGACCACGGCTGCTGTTCCGTTGCTGAGAGAGGGGGCTGAAGCCCGGGTACTTCTCTGCCTCTCTCTGGAAGTGGGAGATGGGCTGGAAGCCCTCCCGCTGGCCTGCACAGAAGTCCAGAGCCCCGAGACGCTCTGCCGGTTGTGGGACCCCCTTTATGTTGGTGCGGGGGCTCCCGTCTCCCTCCGACAGGCTGCCCTCGCTCAGCAGTGGGCCCTCGCTGATGGACTCACCGCTGGAGTCATGGGTGATGGCCTTCCCTCCCTTCTCCTCATCTGGCTGCTTATGGGAGCTGAGGCCCGGGGCTGTCTGGGGCCTGCTGCCTGGAGCAGTGGTCCTGTCTCTCTGCTCTCTGAAGCTGTGCAGGTTGCCCACCCCTGGGAGAGCTCCGTTGTATGTGCTCTGGCCAGCACTCAGCAGCCTCTGGATCCTCATGGACAGCTCGTCAGCAGCATCAGCTCTCTCTCTGACCGGTGGGCTCACAGGCTTGGCCCAGCGGCCGTCGTCCGGAGGGGTCAGACCAGTCACGTCCATGTCCCTTGCACAGCTATAGTTGATTCCTGCGCCGGCCAGTTTCCTCGCTTCACTCTCTACGCGAGTGGACAGGGACGCAGCGGTGGCTTTCAGGGCCTCAATGCGGTTCATCTTGGTGTTGTTGCCTGCTCCATTGAGAGTGGAGTGCTGGGGCCTGGCTGGGGGATTGGTTCCCCTCCCACCAGAGCTCCCTGCTGTTCCCAGGTCTAAGAGTGGGGAGAAGAGCTGGTCTGTGTGTGGAGCCAGAGCGGTGGAGGGTCTGACTGCAGGACTCAGACGGTCTGGCTGCAGCCACGATGGAAGTCCCAAGCCCAGCTCATTCCTACAGGAAGAAGGGAGCGGAGGATTAGTATTCAAATATACTACAAGTGTATTCAAACAAAGCGCTCGGAAACAATGGAAATATTGTTTTATGGGTTCACAAAGTCCTTTAGTATGTGGACTCAAAGCATTTTAGTACTCAGCAACATTGTCCATAGGCTATGTCAAAGGTTTACAAGGATTTAAGACAACTAAATATGCATGCAGCCATTAACATATGTGGCTTGTACAGTCTAACCATGAGCTTCTGAGAACAACCTGTGTTTTCATCATACAAGCAAAAACATTTCAGGGCCGAGGATCAAGTCAACAAAATTCCAAGAACTGCATAGCAACTCAAGAACTTATGAACAGTATGCAAATTACAGTTACATACCGTAATGTTTACCCCACGCAAGGACCAGACATACATTTACACAGTCATCTGATGTAACTGTTGAATCTAAAATAGCACTGGAAATTCCCTGTTTTAAGGTTAACCGAGCATACGCCACCATGTTCTGAAATGCTGCTAGGTGTGCCCATAGAAACAGAAAGTTTAGAAACAAACAATTCCTTATTGGCTCTGTTGCTTCACAATGAGGAAGTAATATGGTTCTGTGCTTTGTTTCGGGCCTCTACACTAGCCAGTGCTAGTGGAAAAGGTTACATATAATCTGTAATGTCCGTTTGTGTTTTTAGTGAGATGTGTGTGGGTTAACCTGGAGAGTGGAGGGGGCGGGGGCTCAGACAGAGACAGGTCACTGCTGGAGGAGGCACTCTGGGGTCTTTCCTGTCTCTTGTTCTCCTTGTCCGACTCCCCGGATGGCTGGTACAGGGACTTCTGCTACACACACCACAAATAACTCATAGCTAGTTTCACTCACCACATGAGAGGTATCATTTCCTACAGGCAAATAGACTACATGAAATATGAGCAATAGCATTGTATGTCCAGAGTTAAACTGAGGGTAATTCTACATGTCACTATTTCACATATTGGTCCCTTCACATAACAAGGGCAGCTATGAATTGATTTTGACACACCGGCCATACCATCCCCATTTTCACTAAAGCTTGCAATGCGAGTAAGGGGACAGTGAAGGCTTTATCCCCATTACAACTAAAGATGCCTTTACCTGGTAAATGACTGTGGTAGAGGCTGGCTGTGTCTGGGGAGGCAGAGGTTCCTCTCCAAGACCAGCCTGTTCCAGTAGTAGTTTGGTGTATGTCTCCTGCAGGCGTTTTTGTACTGGGTTCTCCGGTACTGCAGGGCCCTTATTGGCTACCCCCTCTCTCTGCTTCCTGTACAGCTCCTGCAGACGTTGGCTTTTCCTCTCCGCCTCCTCCCTCTGGGCCCTCCGCTCCTCCACCTGACGTCTCTTGCGCTCCTCCTGTTGCCGGGCGATGTACTGGCGCACTGAGTCAGCGTCGTAGTGCCTCTTCCTGGGCCCTGGTTCTGAGGGCTCTTGCTTGTTGCGCTTGGCGGGGCTGGCACTGCGGGAGCCCCATAAGGAAGAGCCACCAGTCGTCCATGCTGTGGTTCTGGCCCTGGACTCTGAACCCCTCCTGGGCTCCGCTGGACCTCGCTCCTCTGCTTTGCGCTTCAGCTGCAGGTCGTCCAGGATGCCCCGGATATCTGCAGAGAGGTTGTCTGTGTTGGTGGCCCTGTCATCGGCTGGGCCTGCAGACTGAGGGTTGGGGGTGGGCTGGGTGGTCCTGTCCCGGCTGCTGGGTCTGGACCGACGGTTCAGCTCCGGACGGTGGTCTGAATTTGACAGAGGAAGGGGTCCTGGAAAAGATTTGTAAAGACCACAAAGGGTACTGATTGGTGACTAATGTTATTGTTAATGGAAAGGAACGTGTTTGAGTGCATGATAAGGGGGAAAATATTGGTCGCTATTAGGGCTGTCAAAGTTGACATTTTTAACGGCGTTGTTTTTTTTACACATTTAATCACATCTCCATTTTTTCACAAAGTTTTGAGCAATCATTTTTATAAGGAAAACTTCCAGAAAGTTCAACCATAAACACTTTCACAGGTGTTTCTTTAACTAACAGCAAACACTTAATTTGCACAGAAGTAGCAAGTTTGTTATGCTAAGGTTAGCTAGCATTGGCTGAATGCCTCTAGATTAAACTCTGATTTTAAAATCAGACCAGGACACCCATTCCATTTAGTAACTGTTTTTGTTGTAGTCCTCAGGTCAAAAGATTTTAGCAAATTATCCCAATTCTAGTAGTAGCAGCTAGTGACTAGTTCATGTTGATGAACATGGATAAGAAGTAGCCTTGGCTAGATCTAATAGCTGTATGATATTTTATGTGAACTCAGATGTGGCTTATCTGTTATTGTCTTAGAATAGTGGCAGTACAACCCTTTATGCCTCACTCCAATCCCCCCCTGTGTATTTGAGTCTAGCACAGGGACAACCACTGGAAACCAGACCGTGTTGAATTGTGCAGGCAGTCAGAAACAGCTAGTCAATCTTAATTCATTCCGGTCACTGACAGCCAAAGTTTGTAGGGAGACTGCTTGTGTGCTGGAAGAGACGACAACCTCTTTATTTATTTATATTCCTTTAGCCATGCCGACTGTCTGTCACGGTGCACTGTAAGCCTTTTAACATGCAATCAACAATAAGAAACATGAACACCACATATCCTGTAACAATATCCACTACTAACACGATTGCTTTGTCACACATTTTTTTTGTTTTACCAGACCACCAACTTCTGTCTGGTTTTTCATAGTGCTTACTTTGACTGTAGGTGTAGTGGAGGGGGATGAGAGAGATGGGGGAGGGGGAGGGGTGTAGGAGAGGTGGAACGAGGAGGGGGGTGGAGGAGATGGGAGGGGAGGGGAGAGGGTAGAGGAAAGGCCAAGTAGAGCAGAGAGGGGTGAGGGTAGTATGCAGGTCTCAAATCCCACCTGTCCTGGCCAGTCTGTCTGTGGGCTCTGGCCTTTGCTCTCGAGGCAGACGTGGAGCGGGACCCAGTACCATCTTCACCAGCTTCTGGCCCTCCCGCCATGACGTGGTGCTGATCACTGCAGCAACAGGGAACACACCAAGAAAACACACGGAAGGTCATAATCGGTGTAGAGTTCTGCAGTAATTACTTATGGCAGGATTGTTTCTCAGACAGCCAAGATTTACAACTTAAATCAATCACATAAAACCCTAATATTGTATTATTGAAGTGCAAGGATCTTCATGTCCCCAAAAGAGACACAAATACATGACTTCTCTCTCTACTATGAATCTCTTTAGAGCTCAATTCTTTTAGAGCTGCATCATGCATATTTTATGAGTTTGGCTCAATTATGCACCATCTGAAATCAAGTTAGAAAATATAAAGACCGGCAGCTGTTTCTGTTTGGTAAAGGATCTGAACTTGATCACAGATTTCTGAGGGCTATTTTTAGTGAGCGGACTGGGAGCAGAGGCCAGCAGCAGGGTAGAAGGGGAGGATAGCTGGATGACAGGATAAGACTAGGTTATACCACACTCATCTCACTTTCCACTGCACTGGGAAGAACACACAGAGACAGAGATAGACAGAGAGAGAGAGATAGATAGACAGAGAGAGACAGAGAGAGATAGACAGAGAGAGAAAGACAGAGAGATAGAGAGAAAGACAGAGAGAGGGAGAGGGAGACAGAGAGGCTGGTGTGAGCCCAGTACAGGGTGGCTGTTCTCAGCTGTCAGAGCTGGTATGGCGAGCCCAGCTGAACTGGGACGCATCTGCATTCCAGATAGTGTGCCTCTAAGCCGCTGCTTGCTTGCAATCAGCATGCGATACATTCTGGACATTTCTTTGAAGATAAGAGACTTAATGTTGGCACTCACACACGAACAGAGGCCTGTTGACTAGCACACAGTTAAGAGAGGCCTTCTGTGGTATGGGCCTGTCAAATGTATTCACTGTGATCCGCCTGCTCAGGTTCAGTGTGCATACTGCACAGTAACTGATTCACCAAAATAAATGTGATTTGTAGTCTCCTACTGAGGGGGATTCCCCTGTTTGTGAAAGACCCCTTGGCTTCACAATGTATTATCACCTAACCTACACACAATATTGGAGGAACTTTCACATCTTCTATTGAATGCATAGACCCAGGATGAGTAAGCACTACTGGGGGAGGGGGGAGAGAGAGAAAGGAGAGAGAAAGAAAGAGGAGAGAAAGAGTGAGCGAGAAAGAAGAAAAAAGATCCAACCTGGCTTGGTCTTCGGGTCGGGAACAGAAGCCGATTTATGGACTTTTCTCACAGGCTTGGACGGCTTCCTCTCCTTAGCCTTCTCTGTGGGCCGCAGCTGGGGCTTGGTGCCATCTAAAATTGGGAGAAAGGAGATGACATGACAGTGTGAGCACCAAAGAGGGGAAATGAACAGAACTATCAAATTACAAAAAGCAGCAAAACAAAAAACCTCTGAATGGAAAACAAAGCCATTGAATAAGAAGCTGGTGGACTGTGTCAGTGTAAAGGAGGAAGCTGAGAGCTTTAGCTCCAAAACTTGGGCAGAAGCCCAGGAATCAGCAGAGAGCCAGGGAGGACAAAGAAAATAGAAACTTTGAGAGAGAGAAAATTCTTCAAACAGTCATACAAAACTTTGGGAAATGAGCCATGCTGCAATTGTGGCAAAATGCATGGAAAGTCTGCTGCAGCTAAAACCTCACATCAGTCATCAAGTATTCCTACATTTAAAAGAGAACACTCAGATTTCTTTGGTGGCGTATTTTTCTCAACACTATCCTTGTCTCAAAAAGGACTGTTGCATTATTTCTTAAAGGAAACAGTTGACTGGGATCGGTCAAATAGGTCTCAGTAATCCTGAAAGTACTGGAGCGTATCTAATGCCATCTAATTTCCAGGGCAGTTTGAAAAGGCAGAGCAGCATTTATGCACAGGACCTTGAAACCGGACTGTGAGATACATTTATACAGTGCCTTGCAAAAGTATTCACCCCCCTTGGTGTTTTTCCTATTTTGTTGCATTACAACCTGTAATTTAAATGGATTTTTATTTGGATTTCATGTAATGGACATACACAAAATAGTCCAAATTAGTGAAGTGAAATGAAAAAAATAACTTGTTTCAAACAATTCTAAAAAATAAATAACGGAAAAGTGGTGCGTGCATATGTATTCACCCTCTTTGCTGTGAAGCCCCTAAATAAGATCTGGTGCAAACAATTACCTTCAGAAGTCACATAATTAGATAAATAAAGTCCACCTGTGTGCAATCTAAGTGTCACATGATCTCAGTATATATACACCTGTTCTGAAAGGCCCCAGAGTCTGCAACACCACTAAGCAAGGGGCACCACCAAGCAAGCGGCACCATGAAGACCAAGGAGCTCTCCAAACAGGTCAGGGACAAAGTTGTGGAGAAGTACAGATCAGGGTTGGGTTATAAAAAAATAACAGAAACTTTGAACATCCCACGGAGCACCATTAAATACATTATTAAAAAATGGAAAGAATATGGCACCACAACAAACCTGCCAAGAGAGGGCCACCCACCAAAACTCACGGACCAGGCAAGGAGGGCATTAATCAGAGGCAACAAAAGAGACCAAAGATAACCCTGAAGGAGCTGCAAAGCTCTACAGCGGAGATTGGAGTATCTGTCCATAGGACCACTTTAAGCCGTACACGCCACAGAGCTGGGCTTTACTGAACAGTGGCCAGAAAAAAGCCATTGCTTAAAGAAAAGAATAAGCAAACATGTTTGGTGTTCGCCAAAAGGCATGTGGGAGACTCCCCAAAAATATGGAAGCTGAGACTAAAATTGAGCTTTTTGGCCATCAAGGAAAACGCTATGTCTGGCGCAAACCCAACACCTCTCATCACCCCGAGAACACCATCCCCACAGTGAAGCATGGTGGTGGCAGTATCATGCTGTGAGGATGTTTTTCCATCGGCAGAGACTGGGAAACTGGTCAGAATTGAAGGAATGATGGATGGCGCTAAATACAGGGAAATTCTTGAGGGAAACCTGTTTCAGTCTTCCAGAGATTTGAGACTGGGACAGAGGTTCACCTTCCAGCAGGACAATGACCCTAAGCATAATGCTAAAGAAACACTCAAGTGGTTTAAGGGGAAACATTTAAATGTCTTGGAATGGCCTAGTTAAAGCCCAGACCTCAATCCAATTGAGAATCTGTGGTATGACTTAAAAATTGCTGTACATCAGCGGAACCCATCCAACTTGAAGGAGCTGGAGCAGTTTTGTCTTGAAGAATGGTCAAAAATCCCAGTGGCTAGATGTGCCAAGCTTATAGAGACATACCCCAAGAGACTTGCAGCTGTAATTGCTGCAAAAGGTGGCTCTACAAAGTATTGACATTGGGGGGGTGAATAGATATGCACGCTCAAGTTCAGTTTTTTGTCTTATTTCTTGTTTGTTTCACAATAAAAAATATTTTGCATCTTCAAAGTGGTAGGCATGTTGTGTAAATCAAATGATACAAACCCCCCAAAAATCCATTTTAATTCCAGGTTGTAAGGCAACAAAATAGGAAAAATGCCAAGGGGGGTGAATACTTTCGCAAGCCACTGTAGCCTATTATGAAACAGGACAAACGACTACACTGTCCATTTGATGCCTTTTTCCCTTTGATCTCAACAGCCCATTGATTCTATTGAGCGTTGATGAGTTGGCAGTTCATCTCAACAGTCCATTGAGTCACTCCCTGCAACTCTGTATCAATACTCCCTGTTAACTACAGGGATTATTATGTAGCATATAATAGTGTGTTCTGTGATCTGACATCTACTACTTGGTGCCCACCTGAGAGCTGGCGAGACAGGTCTCTGTAGATCTCTCTGCTCAGGTTGTGGAACTCCTCCTCTCGCCACACTTTCCCATCAGGAGTGCGGATCTTTGTCTCACTTCTGCTGAAACCTGATATGGGACAAGTGATTGTGTTACATAAGATTTGGTTTGAAGGAATTATGTAATGCTATTTTACATCCAGTGTAACTGCATCTCTCCAGTGGGCCTTACCTTTGTATATAGGTGCCGGAGGTGCGGCTGCCACTTTGCGTACTTTAGCCGTGGGTACGGTGGTGGTCTCCACAGCCCCAGTGATGCCCACTGGCTGCTCCAGGTACTCCAGCAGCCCGTCTCTCTCTGCAGCCTCCTCCAGGTGCTCCCTCTGCCTGCGGATCCTCTCCTTCAGCTTCTCCAGCTTGTCATCCGGCTGCCTTCGCCTTAAGTTCTCCAGCCGCTGGGAGGTCGAGCCAGGACTGGAGGACGCAGAGTTCTCTGCTGGGGGTGGGGCCGGGCCCTCCAGGGTGTGTGCTTTGGGCCTTTCCTCCGGGCCCTCCTCCCTGTTAGGGTCTCTGGCTGCAGCAGTGTGGCCTGGGGGCCGCAGGGCATCCAGCGCGGGACGGTCGTTGAGGTAACGCACCACAGTACTGTCCAGAGCAGACCAGTGTGTGCTGTCCAGGTCTCCGCGGGTCTGCTGGTCTCGGGTGTCACTCTGGTAGACCAGCTGGCTTAGACGGGAGTCTGGGGGAGGGGGGTTAGCCACCTCTGACTGCAGACTGTGGGCCTCCAGCTGGGAGGAGGTCAGGGGTGGTGGGGTCGCTTCCCTGGGGGGAGTAGGAGGATTAGAGCATGCTTAAGGAAACAAATAGGCTAGTTGCTATTTAGAAAAACTTCAGAAAACAGGCTACTCGAGTGGGAGGTGTCAAGTTCACATGGCTTTGAATGGCAGCCTTATGTGCAAATACTTACACATGTAGATGTGGCGGTTATTAGTCTAAACGGGCTGTTTTGAAGTAGCCACTTAATGACCATGCTCTGACAGCAGGCCTTATAGGATTACAGTCAGGGACTGAAAACACAACCTTTTGTACTGTATTGTAGCACAACCTCAACTCAGTAGCAGCATACATTAGTAAATATGGTAGAAATACACTTCTGATTTAAAAAAAACATCTCATAACAATCTGAGTGTTTTAACAGTGCATACCTATAGGAGGCCAGAGGCTCCTTGAACTCCACACAGTTGTTCCTACGGACGTTGCTGTCCTGTGTGGTGTTCCTCAGGGGGCTGCGGGAGCTCTTGTCTGGGCTCCGACGACTCCTTGTGCTGGACTTGGAGGTTCCGCCTGCCTGAGAGCAGTCCTCTGTGCGCGGCCCATCTGAGTCAGGAGAGATAGGGTTAGATCCCTGCAAACCTTGCAATGCAAAATGAATTACACTTGCATCTGCAAAGTAATGATGATGCCTGCTGCTGCTGCCAAGTCCAGTTCGAAGAACCTTGTTCTGTAAATAGTAACCATAGCTTCCAAGGATTAGATATCACATTGGGTGCCTCACCTCTGCGGCTGACTTTCCTGGTGGCGCCCCCAGAGCTTTTCTTTGTATCCATGACGGATTCCAGCAGAACCCCAGAGCCAGGAGCGGCCTCCAGGCGATTCTCAATGTGCCGCAACTGCAGGGAAAACAAGAGCGCCTGCCTCAGATACACAATGTAGAACAAAAACTCACTTCAGAGTCCAGACAGACATTACAAATACCACAGGCCATGTGTCATTGCATTAAGGGTGAGTCTCCTCAAAGAGAGAAACAGTGAAATCTTCAGACAACATTGTAAATATTGGTTTACTTACAGCAGCTTTGGTTTGATTCAGACTTTTCCATGCAGCTGACAGCTCTGAGTGGAGAAAGGCATTTTAGTGAAAAGAAACATGGGGCTAAAGAAAAAAGGCAACACAAAAAGGTAAACAAAGTCTTTGCAGCCCCATAGACACCACAGGAGGCTGCTGAGGGGAAAACGGCCCATAATAATGGCCAGAGTGGAGCAAATGGAATGGCATCGAACACCTGGAAACCATGTGTTTGATGAATTTGATACCACTCCACTCCAGTCCAGTCATTAACACGAGCCCGTTCTCCCCAATTAAGCTGCCACCAACCTCCTGTGATAGACACATTTAAGGTGACATGGAGGGGTATCCCAAGTCCTTATTACTTCAGTGTGCCAGACAGTAGGATGTTGCACTGATAGAAGAAGGATAATAATAGCATAAGAGACATTAAGAAGCTGACCTCTCCCGTTGTCCTGCCCAGTAGGCTGCACCGGGGCAGTCAGGTGTAGCTCACTCCGCTTGGAGCTCCACATCACACCTTCAATTAGAATAGTAGAGGACAGTAGTGAAGTAAGGAAATATACTTGATAACATTTCACCAAGACAATTATCTGATCAATAAATACAGTTCACTGAGTAGCTGTAAGTGAGAAAAAGGAACCGAATGTCAGCAGCAGTACTTTTATGCTGCCATATATCCAGGAAAACAGAGTACACAGAAAACAAACCGCCTGAGCAGAAACACTGAAGCCAAACACAACATTAAAGATACTGGCAGGCAGATAATCCAAGTGACTGGGACAAGCACCTCTATCTGCAGCGGGTCAAAACAGGATGAATTATACGTATGGATGCGTAGGAAATAGCACATTTGTCTTTCATGACAGACTGCTGATTCAAGAGCGGTTGCACTACCATTTAAAACCGGTTCTACAGCAAATTACTAACAAGGTTTCTGTATGACAAGACATGGACATACACAAGAAAAACAAATGTCTATGGGTGTATTATGCATCAAAGTTGAGAGAAAAACAGTCTTTAAGTAGGGTGACAGAAGAATCAATATATGTCCCTCTCCCAGTGTTAAGATTTTGTTAAATGAACCAATAATGGTCCCTTTACCTAGATGTGTTCTTAGGGGGGGGGGGGGGGGGATAGGGCATTCTGGCATTTCATATGTCACACTTCATGCATTACTCACATGTCATGACAGTTCACTCATAATAAACAACACATAACACTTCCTTGAAGGTGTTCAGTTCAGGCTAGCATGGATGACTATTGCAAACGCTATGGTTACATTTAAGATCTAGCCTACTCCCCATGTACTCACAGCTACCACTTTTTACAGTCTGGCTGCCAACTGAAAGTGACAGCCACAAATCAGAGTGTTCAATAAAATATGAGGTCTGCAACAACATGTACCGGAAAACACTGGAGACAAATTTGTTCACTACATACATAGCAAATGATCAGGCATTGTAGGCAAAAACAAAGACTTGAAATGCAGCAACTTTGTCATAAAAGTGTAACGATATAATAACTGGGCACGAAACTTTAGCTACAGTTTCAGTGTTTATACATTTGAAAAGCCATTATTCATCATTACTCTTATAAATCTGCAATAGTTTTCTTAAATGTTGTGTTATTCTAGCTAGCTACCTGTCTTGGCTGATATATACACATACAAATCTAATAGAAAAGCTGAGGTGAGGCTGCCAACACAAAAGTTAAATCAACTTAGGCTACCTTTTGTGAAGAATTATTCACAGAAACATGACTGTCCCGTATCACGACATCGGTCGCCTGCAAGTAGCTAGCTAACGTTAGTTGTCTAGATGAGAGACTGAGAAACTATCAAGAAAAGCTGACTCCTCAGTGAAGCTAGCTAACGTTCGTTTGCTGACTACATACAGTAGCTAGCTAGTTAGGTACCATTGTTAACCTTGTAGCTCGCTAACTAGAAGGCTAGCGTTAGTGTGGGGCTTAGTTTAAAGGCAATTTTGCACAACTTCAAAAAGATCCCAATCGTAGCTACATACCGGTAAGGGTGACGCTCCGATCTAGATGTCCATTGATACTAGTGATGGTAGCTAGCTAGCTAGCTAATTTGTTGATGGTCAGAAAATCCAACTTTTCCAAAACCCCAGGCCGCTGCTACTGTAGCTAGCCTACTGTCAGTTGTTAGCAAACTAGCTTGTTAGCATCAACCAGATAACTTATTTCCAGAGGTCTGTCGCCTGTTATCAAAGCCTCAGTCTTGGAGAGTTTGGTTTTAGGCTTCTATTAATAATTAGCCACCCGCCTTTCAGGATGTCTTTTCCCGGGTTACAGTGTTGATATTCCCCGGCCGTTAATTTGACTGTCCGCCATTGACAAAATAACTACAGGAAACTGGTGCCGCGGAAACTCGCGGGAGGTGGAAAACGTGATTTCACGTGACTTCACAAAACTAGACTGCGGAACTAAGGGTGCGTTCGTAAATTCATTCTGGCTATCTACTGTGATTTCAGAGCACTCTCGTCTGAGTGGCCGTTGTCAGTAAACGTCGGCAAAGAAGCGTAATTACATTGTTGCCAGCAGCACAGTTACAGTCACCAACGCTCTGGATAACATGAAAACAGCCCTGCTAGGGAGAGTAAAATGGTCAGCGTGAGGTATTCCTCTCATTTGTACGTTAAAATGTATGCACACATGACTGTAAGTCGCTTTGGATAAAAGCGTCTGCTAAATGGCATATTATATTATATTTTTATATTATTTTTATATTATTATATTTATATATTATATATTATTATATATATTATATTTATATATATATTTATATATATATATTTTTATATTTTTATATATATTTTTATATTATTTGTGTCTGGAAGTAGCTAGCAAGCTAGCCAACATTAGCCAGTTAGCTTGGGTGCTTTACTGCCATTATGAGGTCAGAACGCTCGGATCAACCCAACTCCTTGGCCAGAGCGTCCAGTGTGCGCTCTGAATTTAAGAATGGACAATCTGACAACGCTCCAGATTGAATTTACGAACACACCCTAAGAAACTCGGAAATGTCCTACTTGCTAACTCGTTGTAGAAAGATGTGCCGCGTTCACATCCTAAATATTTCAAAAACTAAAATCACTGTATTTGGGACAAATTATTCACTAAACTTCAACTAAATCTTGTAATGAATAATGTGGTAATTGAGCAAGTTGAGGAATCTAAACTGCTTGGAGTAATCCTGGATTGTAAACTCTCATGGTCAAAACATATTGATACAACAGTAGCTAGGATGGGGAGAAGTCTGTCCATAATAAAGTGTTGCTCTGCATTCTTAACAGCACCATCAACAAGGCAGGTCCTACAGGCCCTAGTTTTGACGCACCTGGACTACAGC
Organism: Coregonus lavaretus; assembly: GCF_964263955.1. Lineage (NCBI taxonomy): Eukaryota > Metazoa > Chordata > Actinopteri > Salmoniformes > Salmonidae > Coregonus > Coregonus lavaretus. The sequence continues at coordinate 42,251,124 of NC_139993.1, read as the reverse complement.
ATGGCTGGCCCTTGGATGTACACAGAGAACTAACATTAATAATATGCATGTCAATCTCTCCTGGCTCAAAGTGGAGGAGAGATTGACTTCATCACTACTTGTATTTGTGAAAGTATTGACATGTTGAATGCACCGAGCTGTCTGTTTGAAGTACTGGTTCACAGCTCGGACACCCAAGACATGCCACCAGAGGTCTCTTCAAAGTCCAGAACAGACTATGGGAGGCAAACAGTACTACATAGAGCCATGACTACATGGAACTCTATTCCACAACAAGTAACTCATGCAAGCAGTAAAATTTGATTTAAAAAACAGATAAAAATACACCTTATGGAACAGCGGGGACTGTGAAGCAACATAAATATAAGCACAGACACATGCATACAAACACACGATAACATACGCACTATACACACACATACACATATATTTGCCTTGGCAGCAGCTAATGGGGATCCATAATAAATACAAATACGTGCTAGTCGGACCTAGAAAACTAGGAAATGTCCGACTTGCTAACTCGCTGTAGAAATATGATCCAGAGTTTCCCACTTGACAAGTATCAGGATCAACCAACAGGAAGCACTACGCAAATAACTTACATTTATTTTAACTCGGAGATTCCGAGTTTCTGATAGTAAGTGAACATGGCAATAGACATATAGTGCATTCATGACAAGTCGGAATCTCGGAACCTCAGAGTTAAAATTGAACATAAGTTATTTGCATAGAGCTTCTTCCTATTGGTTGATTCTGATACTTTCAAGAGGGCAACTCGGAGCTGATATTTATACAAAGAGTTTCCAAGTCGGAAATGTCAGAGTTTCCTAGTTCTGACTAGAACTTGAACGCGGCATTATCTTTCTGAACCAGTTTCCAAGTCTGAAATTTCAGAGTTTCCTAGTTATCTCGAATGCACCAATATAGCGCTGCAGCCAAAGCCAGAGGGGCTTTGTCATAAAGTTCCATAAGGGGTCAAAAATGGCAGCCATCTTGGTCAGGGAGAAATCCAAAACCAGTTTAATTGGAATGAATAACTGTAGAGGCATAGGTGATGTATTTCCTGCTTTTACTTATGCAGGAAAATAAAAATAATGTAATATCAGGAATTGTGGCGTGGAATTATAGTCAACCTAAAATATTGACTATTAAAAGATTTTATACACATTTTCTGTATAAATAGCCTCTAAATATATGTAAACAGACCATCAATGTCTCAGATTTAGTTTTCTTGGAACGCTGTGAGTGATATTATATGACACAATATCAATACTTGTTGTCTCCAAAGCTTCCCACAGTTGTGTCAAATTGGCTGGATGTCCTTTGGGTGGTGGACCATTCAGGAAACTGTTGAGCATGAACAGCAGCGTTGCAGTTCTTGACACACTCAAACCGGTGTACCTGGCACCTACTACCATACCCTGTTCAAAGGCACTTAAATCTTTTGTCTTGCCCATTCACACTCTGAATGGCACACATACACAATCCATGTCTCAATTGTCTCAAGGCTTAAAAATCCTTCTTTAACCTGTCTCCTCCCCTTCATCTAAACTGACTGAAGTTGTTTAACATCATCAACTGATTTGAGTCAGCAGTGTATGGCTGTGGATTGACTGCATTGTTTGAATTAAATGTTGGCATATTGGCAGTTAATTTGAAAAATGTATGGAATCATTCCTCTAATACTGTCTGGTTAGTTAGCTAACAAACATACAGTGCAGATAAATTATTCAAATGCATTATTTTACACACAACATCTTATCACAGCATTGGCAAACCATGGGTGACCAACTCCCTGACCAACATTGCTGACCTGTAGCTCAGTTGGTAGAGCATGGCGCTTGCAATGCCAGGGTTGTGGGTTCATTGCCCACGGGGTGCCAGTGTCGTATCGGGTGAATGCTGGCAATTATTGCTGTCAATCAAGGAGTCCGCTTAGGCTGCACCGTGTTTAGAGGCTTTTATTAAAATCACGAGGTTACAGCATAAGTTACAGACCCGCGGAGTCTGGAGAAGCCCCGTCCCAAATTAATCTGAATGCTTCTGACTCTTCTTCGTTTTTCCCCCAGTATATATAAACTCCCCAAGATGTGGGTGGCTCCCTCTACTGTCCAATCCCCTGTCTACAACACACTTCCTGTCTGTTGTATGTGGCGTTACACTAAAACATTCCCTCTTGATACTAAAATCAACGTTCTTTCAGTTCCACTTAAAAACATTTAACAAAGGCATAATCCTAATACACGACATTTCCCCCCTTCGAGACTAAACAGTCTCGAAAACAAACAGAATAGGATTATTGTGACACTCTGGCTCCGGGACTTTTGTATTTGAGCCAGGGTGTATTTTGTTTTGTTGGGTTTTGGTTTGGTTATGTTGGGTTTGGGTGTATTTCTAGGTTTGCCTTTCTGTTGGGTTCATTTCTAGGTTTGGTCTATGACTCCCAATCGGAGGTAACGAGTGTCAGCTGTCGGCTCGTTATCTCTGATTGGGAGCCATATTTATCTGAATGTTTTCCTGTGGGAGTTGTGGGTTTTTGTTCCGTTTCGGTCAGTGTACCGTGGACTTCATTGAGTCGTCTTTTGTTTTGTAGTTCCATAACGTTTAATTAATAAAGTCATGTTTCTTGGACACGCTGCGCCTTGGTCATACTTAGACGACATAGACGACCGTGACAGAAAAACCCACCATAATAGGACCAAGCAGCGTGTCAAGCGGCAACAGGACCCTGCTCCTAAGGATTCATGGACATGGGGGGAGATACTGGCTGGAAAGGGTCCTTGGGCACAACCGGGAGAATATCGCCGCCCTCGTGAAGAGCTGGAGGCAGCTAAAGCCGAGAGGAGGCGGTATGAGGAGGCAGCACGGAGTCAAGGCTGGAAGCCCGTGGGTACTACCCAAAAATTTCTTGGGGGGGGGCTTAAAGGGAGTGTGGCGAAGTCAGGTAGGAGACCTGCGCCTACTCCCTGGACTTACCGTGGAGAGCGAGAGTACGGGCAGACACCGTGTTACGCAGTAGAGCGCATGGTGTCTCCTGTACGCAGGCATAGCCCGGTTCGGTACATTCCAGCTCCACGTATCGGCCGGGTTAGAGTGAGCGTTGAGCCAGATGTCATGAAGCCGGCCCAACGCATCCGGCTACCAGTGCGTCTTCTCGGGCCGTCGTACATGGCACCAGCCTTACGCATGGTGTTCCCGGTTCGCCCACATAGGCCGGTGCGGGTTATTCCACCTCCCCGTACTGGTCGGGCGACGGGGAGCATCAACCCGGGTAAGGTTGGGCAGGCTCAGTGCTCAAGGGGGCCAGTAAGCCTGCACGGTCCGGTATTTCCGGCGCCACCTCCCCGCTCCAGCCCAGTACCACCAGTGCCTACACCACGCACCAAGCCTCCTGTGTGTTCCCCGAGTCCTGTGCGTCCTGTTGCTGCTCTCCGCACTAGGCTTTATGTGCGTTCCCAGGGTCCAGCATGCCCTGTTGCTTCTCCCCGCACTAGCCCTGAGATGCGTGTCCTCAGCCCGGTACCTCCAGTTCCGGCACCACGCACCAGGCCTATGGTGCGCCTCAGACGGCCAGAGTCTGCCGTCTGCCCAACGGGGCCTGAACTGCCCGTCTGCCCAAAGGCGCTTGAACTGGCCGTCTGGACTGAGCCTGCAAAGCCGCCCGTCTGCCATGAGCCTTCAGAGCCGTCCGCCAGACCGGAGCCGCTAGAGCCTTCCGCCAGACAGGATCAGCCAGAGCCTTCCGCCAGACAGGATCAGCCAGAGTCTTCCGCCAGCCATGAGCAGCCAGATCCGTCAGCCGGCCATGAGCAGCCAGATCCGTCAGCCAGCCATGAGCAGCCAGATCCTTCAGCCAGCCATGAGCAGCCAGATCCGTCAGCCGGCCATGAGCAGCCAGATCCGTCAGCCAGCCATGAGCAGCCAGATCCTTCAGCCAGCCATGAGCAGCCAGATCCGTCGGCCAGCCATGAGCAGCCAGATCCGTCGGCCAGCCATGAGCAGCCAGATCCGTCAGCCAGCCATGAGCAGCCAGATCCGTCAGCCAGCCATGAGCCGTCCAGCCAGGATCCGCCAGAGCCAGCCAGCCAGGATCCGCCATTGAGTCCGGTGCTGTCCCTTAGCCCGGTGCTGCCCCTTATCCTGGTGCTGCCCCTTAGTCCGGTACTGCCCCTTAGTCCGGTGCTGCCCCTTAGTCCGGTGCTGCCCTTTAGTCCGGTGCCGCCCCTTAATCCAGTGGGGTTTAGTTGGGGGGTGGTCATGTGGAGGAGGCTACGGAAGCAGATAGTGACTAAGGTGGGGTGGGGACCACGACCAGGGCCAGAACCGCCACCGTGGACAGACGCCCACCCAGACCCTCCCCTAGACTGTATGCTGGTGCGCCCGGAGTTCGCACCTTTAGGGGGGGGTACTGTGACACTCTGGCTCCGGGACTTTTGTATTTGAGCCAGGGTGTATTTTGTTTTGTTGGGTTTTGGTTTGGTTATGTTGGGTTTGGGTGTATTTCTAGGTTTGCCTTTCTGTTGGGTTCATTTCTAGGTTTGGTCTATGACTCCCAATCGGAGGTAACGAGTGTCAGCTGTCGGCTCGTTATCTCTGATTGGGAGCCATATTTATCTGAATGTTTTCCTGTGGGAGTTGTGGGTTTTTGTTCCGTTTCGGTCAGTGTACCGTGGACTTCATTGAGTCGTCTTTTGTTTTGTAGTTCCATAACGTTTAATTAATAAAGTCATGTTTCTTGGACACGCTGCGCCTTGGTCATACTTAGACGACATAGACGACCGTGACAATTATGACAAGTGACAATTTATCTTATTGAGGATCTTTAACATTAAACCAAAAACATTATTCTCTAGAGTGTAAATACCTTTCTATGAAATATGAATAACTGTTTATGAAGTGTGAATACATTACTATGAAATATGAACAAATCTTTATGGAGTGTAAGAGCGAAAAACTGTCCGGCAGCCATCTTTCCAGATATCCATCCATCAATCAAGACAGTAAAATTCTCTCACGGTCCCTCTGCCCCAGGCAACCACCTAGATACTCCAGATAAACTCATAAACCATGTAAATGCATTTGAAACTATGATGCAATTAAATACACATGTAAGCCCCTGCAAACAAAATCCTATCCAAAAAATATCCACTCTAAGGCTGGTCAACCCATTGGACCCTACAGTGGACCTCTCCCTGCCTAGACTCCCTGTCCCTAAGCATTCACGAAATAAACAAAAACATCTAAGATCCCCACATGTATCCAATAACATCAAATATCATTCTACAAAAATTAATACGTAAGAGTATGACACAAATTATGTATTACACATGTCTATATTTCATTGCAGACACTGGAATGTAGTCCACTACACTTCATCCCCGTAGTCTCGACTTCATATGGATTGTTGATGATGGAATCGGAATCTCTCCACACCTTTCTTGTTTCATCTCCTCCAGTCATTGTCCTTTCATATTGTCCCTTCATATTGTCCTTGTTTGAGTATTTCAATCTCCACATGTTCCCCCAAATGCTTCTGGAAGAAAAGGAAAGACCAAACAGTATCTTTTGCAAAACAAACACTTTCAAATTAAACATCAATATCAACTAAGAATATAAAAATGATATATAAATGATGTATGAATCACATTAACCATTTCCCCCCTTTGATTCATAAAATCATACTAAAATCACCCTAATATTGAAAAAAATAATAATAATTGAAAAATGATCAAATTATCAAAAATGATATTTATCCATTCAGTTCCACTTGTCCATCTTCATCCAGATCAGGAACAGTCAACAACGGCATCTGAGTGTTGTCTCCAGGCATCACTCTCCAACCTATCTCAATATCATAGCTTTCTTAAAGGTCAGTAACAAATTACAACCATCACACACAGTGTTATCAAAGCTGCAACTAAAATCTGAACCATCACTGCCCCTACTGGGCCTACCTGATCTTGCAACCAAGTCTTCGCTGACTTCCGCTCCTTCAGATCTACCAAATGCATCCCTTATATTATTCAATGCATATATAACCCTAGTGATAATATCTGAACTATCTGGACTCAAAGTATAACTAATATTATCAATATGATCTTCCCAAATGTTACACCATACCATGGAAAAAGTCCCCCCTTCTCCCTTAGATTTATACTTCAATGATAGGCTTGAAGACTATGACATGCCTCCATGTCTTTTTCATCCTATTTCCAACCCTAGATTTATCTGTGTCCGGTGGTACCCCTCTTATAATGGTAAAACCTCATATGGAAGCTTCAACGTTGACATGTAACAACATCCTGTCCATCAATAGGGTAAGAATATATACGCTTTATCACCACAAACCCTCCAAATATCTCTAAAATTCCCAATAGTCACATTGTCAGGCAAAAGCTAATCTTTTAACCATCAAAGTCCTGCTCTTCTTACTAACTGGTACATAAAAAGTTACATTATATTTGTCATCTCTAACCTTATGTTCATGCTTATCCAAAGTCATCATATAATCATCACAATCTGATATTCCCATGAACATACCCTTTACATCATATGTTTTATTAGAACAAAAACAATTTTTAGCCCTCACTGCTTTCACCTCAAATGCTCCAGGGTTTGCTGTTACCTGAGTTTCCTTCCCATCTAACAAATGCACACAAGTTAATTCACTTAACCCAATAACACCTAACCCTAGGCTTAAACAAATGTTTTGACAACGACATTATTTTATCGGTTACTGATTGTTGCTGATACCACAGTCATGACAAAGCATAAGATTGACACATACTTGATAGAGGTCGAGCGACCGTCTCTAACATGTTTGACTGGAATTCTCAACAGACATGGACCCTCAAGATTCCTCACTGATCTTACAGAATGAGCTGCTGGAACCTGCCCATCTATCTCTAATTTTCACAACAGAAGAATCAAACAACTCCATTTAGTTTCTCTCTTCCCTAACGAGCGGTACTGATCAGATACCTCTCCTTGTCTGTCATTAAAATCAAAGACCTCATCCTGTCCTCCATGATAGTATCCTTCACTATTTCAGATGAATCTATATTGTTCTCTACTACTATCTGCTCTCCTATTTTAACCCTATTCGTACTATCATTGACAGCACTCTCCAATTCGTACCATAAACCCCTGAGTCCTTCTTGCTACCCCCTTTAATTTCAGAAAAGTTGTTGTCGGTGTCATACTTCCTACATTTGCTATTGCCATCGTATCATTAATCCCTTCCAAAGTTACCATTAAAGTAGTTGATTTAGTTAATGTATTAACACTCTTAACTACTTCTAGTGCGAAAGTTCCCGATATCCTCTGTGTATTATCTACTGTTGGAGTGACTACTGTAATCTACTCCTCCTTTGGTGACTGCGGAAGCTTCAACAGACTTCAAATCTTCCATTATAAGCGTCACTTTACGAACTACATAGCCCTTTAACCAATAATTCTTAACCGGAACAAATTTTAATGCTTGCACTAGATAAGTACACATATATTCTCCCTGATCTTTCTCTGTAACATTACACAAAATGAATGAACAATCACTCATAACCCTTTTCCAATTCATATTGTTGTACAAACTATATCTCCTTTGATTAGGTGCAACAGCTTGCTTCTACTTCTGGTCCTGATAACAATACTTCTTCTCCATAATTATCTCTCCATGTGGGAGGAACGTCCCCATCCTAACCCTAATAAGTCTTTTTCCTCTAAAATTGGTGCTGGAGCCATTGGCTCCCTTATAATCAAATGCGATATATTTATGGCTTTAATAACTATCAATGTTGAAATAGTTAAATTGCTTCTCACTGTTGTTTTAATAGACTGAAGTGTTAATGTCCTTAGTTACTTCATCTAGTTTCCCCAAAGCTTTGAACTCTTTGCTTGTACTTCCATCTATCACCACTAGTGTCAAATGACGTAAATGTAACTTACATTCACTCTCTCTTCCTACTCTAAACCCTAACTTTCAAACTTTTGATTATAAAAATACACCTATAATTACCTTGATCTCCCTGCTCTAAAGTGTCCTTCACCACTGTTCTCTCCTAACTTATTTTAATCTAATCTTTTCTCCTAACCTTTAAAAACCTTTTCCCACTGATTTATTCACCAAATCCCTTTACCACCACATTTTAGAATATGTGATTGGGAAAGTCCCCACCTGCTTCTGACTTCTTTACACACAGACTTGGCAAACGACTAAACACCTTTTAGCCTAGCCTGAAATCCCTTGGTGTAAGAATGTAACCCAGAATAACAGTCACCCCTTTTAACTTTATTTTCCAGACAGATTGTCTAATAGGCAGTCTAATAGATTATCATCCTTCCTATGATATTATCTTTTTAAGCAAATATGATTCCCAAAAACCCTACTTTTTAAAATCCTCTACCAGACAGCCGTTTAGTGTACATCTTATTGTACAATTCAATTTAAACAATGCATCTCTTCCCAACAATGCAATAGGTATATGTTCTAATATTAGTACCTTAAGAGTAATTAACTGTTTTACTACCTCAAATCCCTATCCTAATTAGTTAATTTTACATAGTGAGATGTTTAACCTCTTTTAGGCTCAACACAGATAAAAGCTTTTACACTATTCACTATCACTTCTCATAGTCCTCTGGTTTTACTTCAATTGTTAGATATTTTATCTTCTTCTCTAATCGATGCTATCAGCTGACACCCCCCTTCGTATCTTCTAGGCTCTGGAATCCTTAGGGTTCACCTGGAGAACAGGTGATCTTGACTGGCCCCTGTATCTTCCTTAAAAATGTTCTCTGTTGTTTCCTCCTGACTTGTTGCACTCACAGGTAAAGTGACCAACCTGTCCATAATTATAACAGTCTTCTGAAAGTTGCTGGAAGTGTAGCTGAAATCTTCCTCCTCCTTCTAAGCCTTCTCGTCCTCTTCCTCTCCAATTCTGTGTCTGTCCAGAAACTGGCTGTGGATATGAAACACCTGGTACCCCCCTTGGCTGGTACAATTGCATTTGATATTGTTTAGTTGAAGCTGTAACAGTGATTGTTGATTTGGTTCACTCTGATTCTTCATAACCAAAGCTTCTCTTCTCCACCAGTTGTATGATTGAGTTTTCTGAGAGTTTCTTCGTCCTGTTCTTTCTTGCTGTTGACATATCAGGATTCTTCAAAAGCTTATATTCTAAGTTCTGTCCTCAAAATATCATCTTCCATCATCTTCTTACTTTTCTTCAGCTGCTTGGCCTCAATGTATTCTTCTTCTCCTCCAATTCTTGGGATTATTTTCTCAGCAGGTTTTCTCCTTCTGTATCTTCATCCTCATCTTTCCGAACCTCATTCTTCTCTTAGTTTCCAGACATCTCGGTTTTTCTTCCTTCTGGAGTTTTGGATTCATCTTTCTGGTCGTTTCTGCTTGTCCTCTATCTATTATTCGTTCATCTTCATCTCTGATGCAATAATCACCCTGCTGGATGATCCCTGGAAGCTGAGGATAAACATCCCTAAGCTCTACTTCCTTCTCATAAGGTGGGTGTCTTTTTGCTGAATCCGTATGTGAGAAAGGTGTACTAACTTCTGCCATTAGTTTTTCTGTCGCCTTTTCTTCCTTTAGCATTTTCTCTATACCTTTATCTTATCGCTGGAATCTTTTATCAGTTTTTGTTTGAGAATGAAGGGCAACTTTTGCTTCATTTGCCGGATAACCTAACACCACTTTAGTTAAAGGATTACTATTTTTTCCCTATATCAACCGGTGTAATCATCTTCATAGCCTTGATGTCGTTTTTCCCCATTGTAACAACCCTTTTATATTCCTTTATCGTGAATTATTTTATTTTAACCTGTATAGCCTATGGCTTCCCCCCTTTAATTATTAATATAAACTAAACAATAAAAATATGAATATGAAAAAATTCAATTAAAATTTCTATTAAAAACCATTTCTAATTAAAATAAAAAATCAATTAAAAAATCAATTAAAAATTATGAATAATTAAAACCAATTTTTATTTCTATATCCTATCTTACCCATTTATCAATTAGTGGCTATCTTACCACAACCCATCAAATGCAAGTAAATGTAAGTTAGTCAACTTCAAAGCAATCCCAAAAACAAAGCCTTCTAACCCTACTATTACTACACTTCCCATAAACCCCCTTGCTCTATAATCAACTAATTATCTTAAATTTACAGAATACTGTCAGTACCTGATTTCCAACCGAACTGTAATCCAGCCCAGTGATGCACAGAGACTCCAAAATGCAAATTTTATTCAAATCAGTATTTGCCAAGCCTATGTGAAATTGTCATAACATCACATATCCTGTTAGGGGAAGATTTTGTGAACTAGCCTGATATCTGATCCTCTGTCGCGTCACATGATGTCACGTCAGCACTTCCTGTATCTCCTCTCTCTCTCCTCTCGCTTATCGTTCCTCTCATATGACAGAAGAACAAAGACACAGAATAACATTTTAGTAGTTAATGCAATTACTGAGTATTTCCAACCATTCAATATTCGTTCGTTCTACATTTGCTCTAAGAATTAACTCAGGAATAATTATCGATCGCTCAAAAACATTTTATTTAATTTTAATCGTCTTCTAATTCAATTTATTATAATCCGTCAATATATCTCTCTCATTTATCAATTCAATAGGTCACAAAACAAGTTTCATCTTTAACCAACCGCCGCTTTACAACTAGAAGACTCGTGTCCAAATATCTCTTTGTCTGTGTGTTTCTCTGTCTTCCTGCAGCCCCCAACAGAAATATGACCCATTAGCAAAAACGTGTTGTAGTTTAGTACCGTCACACGCATGCGCATTACATTCAGAAATACAATTTCACCGTGGACGGGCGATTTTCTACTCTCTCCCCAAACCTAAACAGTTAACAGTCCTGCTGTACCTCCGTTTTCCCCTCATAGTCAAACAAAATTTAACAGCGCTCACAAAACATATAACCTGAATTACACACACAGACAAGTTTAAGAGGCTTATCCCATCGCAATGGCCCTCTAAGGATATCCGTTAGCATGTAGCACGCAACACAATTAGCATTTTAGCATTTAGCATTTAGCCTTTGCGTACAATATATCCTGAAACACAACCCAGCATTTAGCATTAGCATTAGCATTTAGCCAACCTGTGGCTTGCACCACGCAACAGACATCCTGCACTGCCCTTTTTATTTTGACATATTTTCCTACCGTTTTGTGCTACCGTGGATTAATGACCCTTTCACCGAGAAATTAGACCCAATCAAACCCCCCGTCGGACGAAAGTCGAGCCATAATCACAATCAGATAAACCCCATCAAACCGAGTTTTCTTTAAAACCCACCGACTGCACATTCTATCGTGCCAGCGGATTTGTCGGCCCATCATTTTCTAAATGGCCCCCCCGGGGTCTTAAGCGGTACAGTGCCCTAATGAATGCGCATATCTGCCTTAATTGTACACCTGCCAATACTTAATTCCTACCGTTTTATGCTCTAAAATTCCAATTATCTGCCGTTTACCAATGGAATAACATTTTAGAATATTATTTCAGACTCCTAGTCGACCGCAATAACGCCACATGAGGCACATTTCTGGTACACCCCTCCAGTGTACACACGCAGTATCCAAACCAAGCTGTGAACACTCACCCTTGTCTGGTCATGACTTCAGACCGAGTTAGCTTGAGTTAGCCTGGCGGCTACGAATGAGCAAAGGAGAGATGCAGACCAGCCCCACGTTGGGCGCCATTTGTCGTATCGGGTGAATGCTGGCAATTATTGCTGTCAATCAAGGAGTCCGCTTAGGCTGCACCGTGTTTAGAGGCTTTTATTAAAATCACGAGGTTACAGCATAAGTTACAGACCCGCGGAGTCTGGAGAAGCCCCGTCCCAAATTAATCTGAATGCTTCTGACTCTTCTTCGTTTTTCCCCCAGTATATATAAACTCCCCAAGATGTGGGTGGCTCCCTCTACTGTCCAATCCCCTGTCTACAACACACTTCCTGTCTGTTGTATGTTGCGTTACACTAAAACATTCCCTCTTGATACTAAAATCAACGTTCTTTCAGTTCCACTTAAAAACATTTAACAAAGGCATAATCCTAATACACGACACCAGTATGAAAATGTATGCACTCACTAACTGTAAGTCGCTCTGGATAAGAGCGTCTGCTAAAATGTAGAAATGTAAATAAGAAGGTTAATACCCATTTTAGTATTTGTAATTCCGCATATGTTAGTGGGGGCATCAGAGAGAGAGGGAGGCGAAGCAATAGCCCCAAATCTGTCTATGTTAAGCAGATCCTTAATTATTAAACAGGTGAGGAGTTTTTATATGGGGGGCAATAAGAGAGTGTCGAATTTAGTCAAGATAAACATTAATTGCTATTTTGATACGTGAGGCTTATTTTATATAATAGAAGTTTCGTAATGCTTATGATGTTACAATTGTACTGATATAAATGTGATGCACGTGACATCCCGGCAACCGGCATACATAAAACATCCTCCATTCAGGCTGCAAGGGCGTCGGTTTCCTCCTTAAATAGCTATAATGGCGTGCTACCGAAAAAAAAGGGGGGGAAATATACACACTGTCTTAATAAAACAAAATGTTCCACCACCATGCTAGTGGCTATAGCCCAAGATGTACTCTTAAGGAGCCTACAATTACTCCTTAAAGCAGAAAACAGCAGTTGAAACAACAACAAAGCGAAGCTCCCGCCCATTTTCGGTAAAAAGCTGAGGGATGGTGCTAGAGAAATGTAACCACTCTCAAATTCATAGACAGATCTATGGATGCAAGGACTGACCATCCATGATATTAAAATTATAGCTTTAACCATGTTTTGAGGCTATATGGTGTTTGTTTACATTTACTTTGTTTAAAAACATTGGAGTAAAACAAGCTTATATTTAAATTCAAATCAAATCAAATTTTATTGGTCACATGCGCCGAATACAACAGGTGCAGACATTACAGTGAAATGCTTACTTACAGCCCTTAACCAACAGTGCATTTATTTTAAACAAAAAAAGTAAAAATAAAACAACAACAAAAAAAGTGTTGAGAAAAAAAAGAGCAGAAGTAAAATAAAGTGACAGTAGGGAGGCTATATATACAGGGGGGTACCGTTGCAGAGTCAATGTGCGGGGGCACCGGCTAGTTGAGGTAGTTGAGGTAATATGTACATGTGGGTAGAGTTAAAGTGACTATGCATAAATACTTAACAGAGTAGCAGCAGCATAAAAAGGATGGGGTGGGGGGGCAGTGCAAATAGTCTGGGTAGCCATGATTAGCTGTTCGGGAGTCTTATGGCTTGGGGGTAGAAGCTATTGAGGAGTCTTTTGGACCTAGACTTGGCACTCCGGTACCGCTTGCCGTGCGGTAGCAGAGAGAACAGTCTATGACTAGGGTGGCTGGAGTCTTTGACAATTTTGAGGGCCTTCCTCTGACACCGCCTGGTGTAGAGGTCCTGGATGGCAGGAAGCTTTGCCCCAGTGATGTACTGGGCTGTACGCACTACCCTCTGTAGTGCCTTGCGGTCGGAGGCCAAGCAGTTGCCATACCAGGCGGTGATGCAACCAGTCAGGATGCTCTCGATGGTGCAGCTGTAGAATTTTTTGAGGATCTGAGGACCCATGCCAAATCTTTTTAGTCTCCTGAGGGGGAATAGGCTTTGTCGTGCCCTCTTCACGACTGTCTTGGTGTGTTTGGACCATGATAATTCGTTGGTGATGTGGACACCAAGGAACTTGAAGCTCTCAACCTGTTCCACTACAGCCCCGTCGATGAGAATGGGGGCGTGCTCAGTCCTCTTTTTTTTCCTGTAGTCCACAATCATCTCCTTTGTCTTGGTCACGTTGAGGGAGAGGTTGTTGTCCTGGCACCACACGGCCAGATCTCTGACCTCCTCCCTATAGGCTGTCTCATCGTTGTCGGTGATCAGGCCTACCACTGTTGTGTCGTCGGCAAACTTAATGATGGTGTTGGAGTCGTGCCTGGCCATGCAGTCATGGGTGAACAGAGACTACAGGAGGGGACTGAGCACGCACCCCTGAGGGGCCCCCGTGTTGAGGATCAGTGTGGCAGATGTGTTGTTACCTACCCTTACCACCTGGGGGCGGCCCGTCAGGAAGTCCAGGATCCAGTTGCAGAGGGAGGTGTTTAGTCCCAGGATCCTTAGCTTAGTGATGAGCTTAGAGGGCACTATGGTGTTGAATGATGAGCTGTAGTCAATGAATAGCATTCTCACGTAGGTGTTCCTCTTGTCCAGGTGGGAAAGGGCAGTGTGGAGTGCAATAGAGATTGCATCATCTGTGGATCTGTTGGGGCGGTATGCAAATTGGAGTGGGTCTAGGGTTTCTGGGATAATGCTGTTGATGTGAGCCATGACCAGCCTTTCAAAGCACTTCATGGCTACAGACGTCAGTGCTACGGGTCGGTAGTCATTTAGGCAGGTTATCTTAGAGTCCTTGGGCACGGGGACTATGGTGGTCTACTTGAAACATGTTGGTATTACAGACTCAGTCAGGGACATGTTGAAAATGTCAGTGAAGACACTTGTCAGTTGGTCAGCACATGCTCGGAGTACACGTCCTGGTAATCCGTCTGGCCCTGCGGCCTTGTGAATGTTGACCTGCTTAAAAGTCTTACTCACATCGGCTACGGAGAGCGTGATCACATAGTCATCCGGAACAGCTGGTGCTCTCATGCATGCTTCAGTGTTGCTTGCCTCGAAGCGAGCATAGAAGTGGTTTAGCTCGTCTGGTAGGCTTGTGTCACATATTTTGGGCTCTGATGTGGTTTGACAGTTGAACTAAGCTCATGAGGCATTTTTAAGTATTATTCTACAATAATCAATGGGTGCATATCATACATTTATAAATTCAAAAATGGATGTAGCAACTGCAGATTGTCCCTTTAAGGTCTAAGGACCTTACATGTTATTTTCAGAGGTAGGCTCTGACAGCCAAATACAACATCTAAACCTGAATTGATCCTCAATTGAGATACGGTTCTAGAAACAAAACATCACATCAAAATAATTTGACAATGCAAAATATAGGCTACACTGTTTTAACCGGCTTTACCATAGTTTCTTGCAACCTTCTTCCTTTACAAACATCAGGGAAATAGCTAGATGCTAGATAGCTAATTAGCATCGGTGGTTCTACCATATGTATTCTGTAAACATGAGCTGAAAGATGGAGATATGGCCTTATGGGAACACTAACCCTAACCGTATGAAGGTGTGTATCAATTTAACCTTTTGATTTTTGAAAATAATTTCTCGCTGATATGAAAGATAAGGTCCTTATGCTTCCAAAACCGTACCGCAAGTGATACAGTGAGGGAAAAAAGTATTTAATCCCCTGCTGATTTTGTACGTTTTCCCACTGACAAAGACATGATCAGTCTATAATTTTAATGGTAGGTTTATTTGAACAGTGAGAGACAGAATAACAAAACAAAAAATCCAGAAAAACACGTCAAAAATGTTATGAATTGATTTGCATTTTAATGAGGGAAATAAGTACTTGACCCCTCTGCAAAACATGACTTAGTACTTTGTTGCCTTGGCCGTGTGTTTTGGGTCATTGACATGCTGGAATACCCATCCATGACCCATTTCCAATGCCCTGGCTGAGGGAAGGAGGTTCTCACCCAAGATTTGACGGTGCATGGCCCGTCCATCGTCCCTTTGATGCGGTGAAGTTGTCCTGTCCCCTTAGCAGAAAAACACCCCCAAAGCATAATGTTTCCACCTCCATGTTTGACGGTGGGGATGGTGTTCTTGGGGTCATAGGCAGCATTCCTCCTCCTCCAAACACGGCGAGTTGAGTTGATGCCAAAGAGCTTGATTTTGGTCTCATCTGACCACAACACTTTCACCCAGTTCTCCTCTGAATCATTCAGATGTTCATTGGCAAACTTCAGACGGGCCTGTATATGTGCTTTCTTGAGCAGGTGGACCTTGCGGGCGCTGCAGGATTTTAGTCCTTCACGGCGTAGTATGTTACCAATTGTTTTCTTGGTGACTATGGTCCCAGCTGCCTTGAGATCATTGACAAGATCCTCCTGTGTAGTTCTGGGCTGATTCCTCACCGTTCTCATGATCATTGCAACTCCACGAGGTGAGATCTTGCATGGAGCCCCAGGCCGAGGGAGATTGACAGTTCTTTTGTGTTTCTTCCATTTGCGAATAATCGCACCAACTGTTGTCACCTTCTCACCAAGCTGCTTGGCGATGGTCTTGTAGCCCATTCCAGCCTTGTGTAGGTCTACAATCTTGTCCCTGACATCCTTGGAGAGCTCTTTGGTCTTGGCCATGGTGGAGAGTTTGGAATCTGATTGATTGATTGCTTCTGTGGACAGGTGTCTTTTATACAGGTAACAAGCTGAGATTAGGAGCACTCCCTTTAAGAGTGTGCTCCTAATCTCAGCTCATTACCTGTATAAAATACACCTGGGAGCCAGACATCTTTCTGATTGAGAGTTGGTCAAATACTTATTTCCCTCATTAAAATGCAAATCAATTTATAACATTTTTGACATGCGTTTTTCTGGATTTTGTTGTTGTTATTCTGTCTCTCACTGTTCAAATAAACCTACCATTAAAATTATAGACGGATCATTTCTTTGTCAGTGGGCAAACGTACAAAATCAGCAGGGGATCAAATACTTTTTTCCCTCACTGTATGTGTAATGTAATGGAACTGAGAGTCATGATGAAGGGCTAGAGTGGCTTATGCTATTTCCTGATGCTGTTCAGTCAGGGGGGGGATCAGAAATGTCAGGTGGGAGAGAGGCAGTTTACCAGGGTTAGATTAGTGGAGAGGGTGTCATATGCTGAGGCAGTAAAGAAAGTAGATGAAGATGGATCAAGGGCAGGGTTGCCAGGTCTAGCTAACATTTCCAGACCCTTGACCTCTCAACACCCACCCAAAGGCCTGAAAACTAGGCCAAAAAATATTTGCGTAACGAGATATGCCACATTTATCCAATACACCATTTTTTGCATAACGCTATCAAGCGAATAAAGAAGGAATATCAACGTAATGTTTTATGACAAGGAAGCAAAAATCGGTTTTCTATCAAAATAATAATTATTGTCAGTTTAAGAATATGTCACAAGAGAAAATATAAATTGCCCTTATCAAACTCACCAGATCATTTTCCGTCAATGGATGTAGATTTAACTTGTTTTGACTGCTATGATTAAGCAATAAGGCCAGAGGAGGTGTGGTATATGGCCAATATACCATGGCTATGGGCTGTTCAGCCGTGGTATATTGGCCATATACCACAAACTTCTGAGGTGCCTTATTGCTATTATAAACTGGTTACCAACATAATTAGAACAATAAAAAGTAATTTTTTGTCATTCCCGTGGTACATGGTACACAATCTGATATACCACGGCTTTCAACCAATCAGCATTCAGGGCTCAAACCACCAAGGTATGTTAGTCTATTTTCTGGCAATTGTGCTGTTATTATGTGAAAGATGTTAAGACTACAAACCGTTATAAATGGCCTATTTGCGAGATATCACTTATTTCAATAGGCATAGGCTACTGACTAAAATCTGGGTTTATAATTGCAATTCAATTTTGCCATGGTTTCTATGCCACCACCTACTGATATGTAATCTCTCAGGAAAAGTGGGGGTTTTGAAAGGAGTGGGCATTTCGATAAGTAACCATATAAGGAGAAGTGGGGTTTCAAAAGGTGCTGTCAGTCTTCTTCTTCTTCTGTGGATTTTACATGGCGGTTGGCAACCAACTTTAAGGTGCATTGCTGCCACCAACTGGACTGGAGTGTGGACCAGAGACAGGAAAGGTCTATATCCTACCCAATATTCTCATCTCCCTAAGGAAATGAAATACATAATTAAATACTACATCCCCAGTTCATATAATCTTGGCTCTTCATCCCCATTACTCCTGAAATCTAATAACAATCGCTCCCTTTCCCTCCCATGTGGTCCTCTGTAGCTCAGCTGGTAGAGCACGGCGCTTGTAACGCCAAGGTAGTGGGTTCGATCCCCGGGAGCACCCATACACAAAAATGTATGCGCGCATGACTGTAAGTCGCTTTGGATAAAAGCGTCTGCTAAATGGCATATTATATTACTATGTTTCAGGCACTGAAATAGAACGTGTTCCACTGTCTCCATCTCCTCCTGACAATGATCACACCTCCCAGGTCAATGTTTCCCCACCAATTTCAATGTACTATTGAGCCTTGTGTGTCCCAGTCTCAGCCTTGTGATTATACTTTCCTCCCTTCTCTCTCAACCTGATGACCTCCCTGCCCCCACCTTTTCCTGAATCTTATACAGGTGTCTTCCCTTTACCTCCCTTTTCCAAAACTCTTGTCATTTGTTTTTAAACACTGTTTTTATCAACCCCTTAGCTTCTGCTTTACTGATTGACAATTCCATCTCAACATTATGATGTTTAAGAGCGTGCTTGGCGAGAACATCCACCTCCTCATTCCACTCTACTCCCACATGAGCTGGTATCCAGAGGATACTGGCAAGTGTCTTCACTGACATTTTCAACATGTCCCTGACTGAGTCTGTAATACCAACATGTTTCAAGCAGACCACCATAGTCCCTGTGCCCAAGAACACTAAGATAACCTGCCTAAATGACTACCTGTAGCACTCACGTCTGTAGCCATGAAGTGCTTTGAAAGGCTGGTCATGGCTCACTTCAACACCATTATCCCAGAAACCCTAGACCCACTCCAACTTGCATACCGCCCCAACAGATCCACAGATGATGCAATCTCTATTGCACTCCACACTGCCCTTTCCCACCTGGACAAGAGGAACACCTACGTGAGAATGTTATTCATTGACTACAGCTCAGCGTTCAACACCATAGTGCCCTCAAAGCTCATCACTAAACTAAGGACCCTGGGACTAAACACCTCCCTCTGCAACTGGATCCTGGACTTCCTGACGGGCCGCCCCCAGGTGGTAAGGGTAGGTAACAACACATCTGCCAGGCTGATCCTCAACACAGGGGCCCCTCAGGGGTGCGTGCTCAGTCCCCTCCTGTACTCCCTGTTCACCCATGACTGCATGGCCAGGCACGACTCCAACACCATCATTAAGTTTGCCAACGACACAACAGTGGTAGGCCTGATCACAGACAATGATGAGACAGCCTATAGGAAGGTCAGAGACCTGGCCGCGTGGTGCCAGGATAACAACCTCTTCCTCAACGAGATCAAGACAAAGGAGATGAATATGGACTACAGGAAAAAAAAGAGGACTGAGCACACCCCCATTCTCATCAACGGAGCTGTAGTGGAACAGGTTGAGAGCTTCAAGTTCCTTGGTGTCCACATCACCAACAAACCATCATGGTCCAAACACACCAAGACAGTCGTGAAGAGGGCACGACAAAGCCTATTCCCCCTCAGGAGACTGAAAAGATTTGGCATGGGTCCTCAGATCCTCAAAAAGTTATACAGCTGCACCATTGAGAGCATCTTGACTGGTTGCATCACCGCCTGGTATGGCCACTGCTCGGCCTCCGACTGCAAGGCACTACAGAGGGTAGTGCGTACGGCCCAGCACATCACTGGGGCCAAGCTTCCTGCCATCCAGGACCTCTATACCAGGCAGTGTCAGAGGAAGGCCCCAGAAATTATCAAAGACTCCAGCCACCCTAGTCATAGACTGTTCACTCTGCTACAGCACGGCAAGCGGTACCGGAGCGCCAAGTCTAGGTCCAAAAGGCTTCTTAACAGCTTCTACCCCCAAGCCATAAGACTCCTGAACAGCTAATCATGGCTACCCAGACTATTTGCATTGCCCCCACCCCCCACCCCCCACCCCAACCCCCTCTTTTACACTGCTGCTACTCTGTTTATTATTTATGCATAGTGACTTTAACTCTACCCACATGTATATATTACCTCAATTACCTCGACTAACCGGTGCCCCCGCACATTGACTTTGTACCGGTACCCCCTGTATATAACCTCCCTACTGTTATTTTATTTTACTGCTGCTCTTTAATTATTTGCTCTTTTTATTTTTTTCTTAAACTGCATTGTTGGTTAAGGGCTTGTAAGTAAGCATTTCACTGTAATGTCTACACCTGTTGTATTCAGCGCATGTGGCAAATAAAATTTGATTTGATTTGAACATCACAAATACCCCCATCTCTCTCACCCTATACAAGCACTGCAAAACCTCATACAATACAACCTGTCTGCTCCGAGACAGAAATGAATGTAAGCTCTTCAGTGCTGCACTGGAGTCAGTCTGGCCCCACCTCCTCCACCCACTCTGCAGCCAAGAGTATGGCCAGCAACTCCATTGTGTAAACAGATAAATGATCCATTGCTCTTTTTGTCACTGCCACCTTAAACTCAGGAACACTAAAAGCTGCACCTCTCCTCCCTGTTTTAGGGTCCTTAGATCCTTCTGTGAATATATTCAAGAAAGCATAGTAGAGCTCCCCAAACTCACTTGTATTGATCACCCCCCAAAAAAAATCCTTTATCCAGTTAAAAACCCTTCCTCCAACCCCCATGATATCCAGTTTGATAAGCACGCCTGCCTTCCATCGTTGAGGATATGTATAAAAAAATGTTGAGCAGGCACTCAATTTTTTTGTCAATATAATAGAACATCTTTGACGCAGATGACAAACAACTTAAAAGGAATAATAGCATAAACTTCCAGCCGGCTGGGCTAGGCCACACTGAGCTATATGAACCTGGCCCAGAGACTTCTATCTACAAGGTTTGCATCTGCAATCTCCTGTCTCTGGCCACTATGATAAAACAAGGGAAACAGAAGAGGTAAACATAAGCACACATTTAGAAAAGACACAACAGAATGGTTAGATACAGTGACAATGGTTAGATAAGGTCATATCCTTTAATTTGGGAAACATCCAACTAGCTATTTAGGCATTTTGAAAGAAAGAGCTATAACACCCTCTGCTGGTTGTTCTCCTCGAACATCTATCTATCTATCTATCTATCTATCTATCTATCTATTTTCCTTCCTTTCTTTCAACAAGGAAATTATTAATGTTGTATAGGTAAATCCTCATACCAGATCAGCAAAACAGGATGAAAAGAGTACTTTAACAGCAAAATCCTTTGGAGAAGGACAAAGGCTGTGACCAAACTTCACCGGTCAAGTCACTTTTTAGGTGCTAGGGGCTGAAATGGAACTGCAGACTATTTCCTTAGCTCTGTATAAAGCATTGGGTATAAGTGGTTGTGTACTGACACAGAGGCCACTAGCCATACTCTCAAGTTCAAGCCTGAAATCCACTTTAGCAAGTAGTTAGAAGAGTCACTCATCATGATTTGCTGATTGTTAACCTGATTTTAATCAATTCATGGGTTCTCCTAAATAAGGGCCTTATTCAGCTGAAATTCAATGTGCCATATCAGAGGAAAATGTACACTATGTCAAAATCTGGGCTGGAGTCCATGCAGCTTGTTTATCACTTGAAGGAGGTGGTGCATGGCTATCAATCCTAAAGTGTACAGTATGGCAAGGACTGTCTGTCTGACCGCCCCTCATGAAGTCAACGGTGTAAACTGGTGGGAATTCCTTTTATTCAAGCAAAACAGGATACAACATCTGTAACAGAGCAAAGTTTATAGCATTTCATTTATTTGTGACGATTGTATGAATATTGTCTGTTAGCTTAATAAGATATTGTCCCTTCCAATACCAGTTCACATCAGTCTACCATGTTCAATTCTCATCTGTTCAAAGTACACTATCCACTCCCCACTGTCCCATTATGAGTATTTGAATCTCATTATGATATGCTATTACATGAGTTGGCTCCAGGATACTGCTAAATGTCTGGTATTATGTGGCATGTGTTCATTGCACTCTTTGGTACCTATGGCTGAGAAAATAAGAGAAATTGTCTGAACATGAGAGAGATTGCTCACAGGTGAGTAATGCATTAAACATTTAAGCTAATGAACTGCTTTTAAAACCAGAAGCGTATGCTTACCTGTTCATAGGGTAGGTCTACATAATACACACAGGGAAATTACAAAAAGTTAATTATATAGATTTTTGAATTACTAATACAGTTTTTCTCAGTCGCTTTGGTGCATTTTTCACATCATCCCTAACATGTGCAAAATAATAAGTGCATTTCTCCGAACAATTTGTACAAACTGCAATATACAATAGATATGTTTCTAAAGCTAGTCAGTCACTAAAAATCCTTAGTACATCTCTCAAAAGTAAATATTTATGCCAATGATCATGTCAGTGTCATCAGAATGATAAGTCATTGAGTCATTGTTCACGAACAAGGTTGTCAAAATGTTTAGGCATGTTGTCAATGGAACTGTGTACTTTGACAGTATTACCTGATGTAAACTTAGGCTACAGTTTGGATGACAGTTACTGTATTGAAAATGCACAAGGCTGCACTTCTATGGCATATATCAATTTCAACAGTACTATTTACATATTACTGTATGTGGGTTATTGATTGAAAGAGACTGGACAACCCAAGGGGCACAAAGGAAAAAAAACTAAATTAGAAAGAAACACAGGAAACCACCCCTAAGGCACAACTTTGCCCACAGCACTGTTCTAGTGCTGTCTCTACACATCCAGACGTTCCTGTCTGTCAGCCCACATATTCTCATCCACATCACACCGGATATTTTCCCTTCCAATGCAACGTGGAAAGAATCTTTTGGAATGCCTTATCCATCCTCTGCAGGCGTCTACTGTGGTGTCCTCACATGCTGCATCCATTGCAGCCAGCAGGGTCATCTGTGTGTGTGGCTGACGATCGTACACCTTCCACCTCCATGCTGAAAAGAACTCCTCAATTGGGTTAAGGAATGGTGAATAAGGTGGGAGGAATTCTATGAGCATCCTCGGGTGGGTCACAAACCATTGCCTTATGATGTTTGATCGATGGAAACTCACATTATCACAAATGACCACATACTTTGGCAAATCCTCTCTAAACAGACCCCTCTCATCATCAGGGATGAGAGCCCTGTAGAGAGTCTCTAAAAAGTTGAGTAGATGCTGGGTGTTGTATGGCCCTAAAAGGGGGATATGGGTTAGGACACCATGCTCCGAAATAGCAGCACACATGGTGATATTTCCTCCCCGTTGGCCTGGCAAATCCACAGTAGCTCTGTGACCGATGATATTCCGACCCCGCCTTCTGCATTTGGTCAGGTTGAAGCCAGCCTCATCCACGTATACAAAGTTGTGAGAGGGTTCACTTGATTCCAACTCCATTATACGCTATATCCCAGAACACACAGTTGAATTTGTTTTGGTAAGGAAGAGTGACATAAAATGTACATATATTGCATGTTCCTTCCACAGCAATGGAAATGTGTGCAGTTTATGCTTACTGTACTATGTAACACTATAAAATGTTGCTGTAAAGTAGTTACATAGATATATGTTTTACCTGTACATACTGGTACCGTAGCTCCTTAACTCTGTCCTCATTCCTTTGGAATGGTACACGGTACAGCTGTTTCATACTCATCTGGTTTCTATGCAGCACCCTGTCGATGGTTGAGATGCTAACCGTATGGATGTTTTCAAAGACATCGTTGTCTTCTATAATGGTCCTTTGTATTTCCCTGAGTCTCATGGCATTGTTTGCTCGGACCATGGTGCAAATAGCCTCCTCCTGTTGAGGTGTGAAAAGGCGTCCTCTGCCACCGGTTTGAGGTAATCTTGCAGTCCTATGTGTGGAAAAATGCAGTGATGCATCGCACACTTTCACATAGACAAAAACTATGCGAACACACATTTTACTGTAAAACATACAGGTGGGTGCATGTAAGGTGCAGTATGTATCTGTATAGAGTATATTTCTGTATGCTGTGAAATACAAGTGGACTACTGTAATATGAAGCATTGTAGGAAGTATACAGTATACTGCTTATATACAGTAACAATGCACTGTACATTGGTGGACATACCTGTTCTCTCTTCGAAACGTTTGTACTATTGAGGACACGGTTGATCTCCCAATATTCGGCTGCACCCTTCGACCCGCCTCAGCCATTGTAAGGCCATGATTGACAACATGGTCTACAATAGTGGCCCTTATGTCATCAGATATGCGCCTATGTCCTCTTCTGCCTCTTCCTCTGTTTTGCCTTCCACCACGCATCCTTGCTCCTCTTCTTCCTCCTCTTGGCTGTTGACCCTGTTCGTTTCCTGGTCCATCCATTATTGGAAAATTGCAACTCTGTGTTGTGGTCTGTCTATATATGCTTGCCAATTGATTCTTCATGAGATGCACCTTTGAGCAATTTAGACAACTGGTTGATTGTTGGTTGAACTAACACTTTACATTCCTTCATGAGTGAGGGTTAATTTCACCTGCACGATTCAGCAATTTACGTTTTTGTACAAAAGGTCTAATAGAAATGTGTAAAACTATGCTTGACAGTTTATGACAAATAGTTCAACAATTTTGCATGTAATGGCTTATGCAAGGAACTAATGCCTAGATGTTTTGAGGGGTAAGACTATTCAACAGATTACCATCTACTATATTTTGATCAACATGACATGAGCAATTGAAAATGTGGAAAAAAGCTGACACTTGTACATTATCAATTGCAATATGTACAAAAGCAATTGCAATTTGTTCAAAGGAATAATAAATTGCTTTAATGATGTGCACAAGTGACTAGATGATTTGGAATTTGTACAAGTAGTATCAAGAATTGCACTTTTGATCTAAGAAATGCACCAAAGCGACTGAGAAAAACTGTAAGATGTTGAAATAGAATAAATAACAACTGGCCCATGGGCACTATTTTATGTCTATTACATCAGATAAACAATGTGGTGGCAGTAAATTATTCATATTATTTAATTGGCAAAACACTGTGAGTCTCCGGCAGGGCCGGCTTTAGGCATAAGCGACATAAGCGGTCGCTTAGGGCCCCGGATGTTTTTCTTTAGGAACTCAGTCAGGTCTCAACTTACTATTGAGAGTAAGAACAGTAGAATACACCAGGTGCAATTTAGAAATGCAGTTTCTCTTGTAATGTCAGTCACTGACAGTCACTCAATTAGCCATGTTAGATAAACATTTTTTGATTGGTAGTTAGTCTAGCCAGCTACCTAAACTGGCCAAATACTGAATAGTAATCATGGCCAAATACCGACCGGGCACACAGAGCACGTGCCCAGGGGTCCTGACCTTCAGGTGGCCCCTATTGATTTTGATAGTCTTTCTCACTCAGATAGCATATTAACATGGCATAAGTCATGGCAAAATGTGTAGAATTGCAGGATATTATCTTTCAAACTGCAATTTTTTCTCTCTCTTCCCAATGGCAAAATGAATAGAATTCAATGAAATGCATTATAAAATTGCAAAATTGTCTCTCCGCCCCATGGCAGAATGTGTAGAATTGCAGAAAACTTTATTTAAATCTACAACATTTTCTGTACACCACATGGCAAAATGTGTAGAGTTGCAGGAAATGTACTTTAAAACTTAAAATGTTATCTCAGCTGTGAAGGGGGGAGGGGGGCACTAAAACGTCTTGCCATGAGGTGTGGGGCCCCCCAACCAAATCTCGCTTAGGGCCCCCAAAAGGCTAGGGCCGGCCCTGCTCTTGCAGCCCTCCTGTGGTGAACTAACCTGTATGACTACGTGAAACTCAGCAGACAGTCAGTCGCTCAGACAGTATCTCTACCCGGCTCTACCTTTACATCTCCTCTCACTCACAACAAGGACATTCTTCGATGAACATGGACATGCCCGTTTTCTAAGAACACTTTGTTTTTGGGGGGAATCGAAGAAAAAATGGAGAGACCTTTAGGTAAAATTGTGTTATTTTTTCTTCCAAAACTGTCGTTTCAGTTAGAATAAATGGGAAGGCAAATTGCCTGTTAGAATGTTGCACTTGTAGCTCGATCGACCGCCAATTTCAAAGCAGTGTTGTCATTGATTGATATATATATATAGTCGTTTTTGTCATGGAGCGTCTCATCAGACAACTTTTGCATTGCGTGGGCAGTAGGCTATAGGGATGAGTCCAGGTACGTTTTTCATGGATTCATATTTAATTTCTTAGTTTACAATCAAATTGAAGAGCCTTGGCTGTATCCCTTCGGTGAGGTTTCAGAGCTTGATGCGCTGCCGGAGGGAATCTAGTGTAGGGATTTTGGTTGGCAACTACTAGACATTCTAATGACATTGCATGGGGTCTGCAATTGTATGTCTTTGCCGGGGTATTGCAGCATTTTCGTCCTCTAATGGACACACTACTTGTCATGAGATGTTTTTTTCGGTTTCTTTATCCAATAAATAACCGCGCCTGATTATGCACCAATTTGTAAGTCGCTCTGGATAAGAGCGTCTGCTAAATGACTTAAATGTTAAATGTTAATGATTAAGCATGGGCGGCAAGATCAGTAAACATATGAGCTACATCTCAATCGCCTAATTGTACCCACCCCGTTGGCCTTGTTGACTCTGCTTCATAGACCTTGCCTGAACAGGTGTAAACTGTAGTCTATGTTAATGTCTTTGCTTTATGGAGTCAAAAATCTCTTGAACGTCAATGCTCACTCTCTGAACTGAAAAAGCTGTGTAAACCATGTTCATTCAGTGGGCACGTCAAGATATCTTACACCTGTTGGCGTCAGGGCTGGCGCAAAAACAAATCAGTTGGACAGGCATTTGATTTCCATAGGGGGGCACATTTTATTCACGGGACCTCTTATGTGAATGCATTTTTTTAAATGGGTTTTATAGTAAAGACGTAATTTAACTGTAAAAATGTATTACCGTTTAATGTGGCATGAACACAACCAGTCAAGATGTTTTCATCTGATTGTCAAACAAATCACTTCATAGGCGGCACTTGAGTTTCAAGTTTGGGGAAGCTTACAATGTATCCTACCATTTCTACCCATCTGCATGCCAGTTATGATTTTCATATGCGCATTTCCGTCATAAATTATACAAATTCAGGTTATTTCAATAGTTTCCATCTCTACTGCGCCTGTCTGACTCCCTTTCTATCTGTCTTGACTTGAACTATCACTAGTTAAGTGCCATTGTATCAAATCAATTAACTGGGTCACAGGGATCTATGCTAACCTTTTTTTTTTTTACAAGGAGCACGTGTGTGCCTAGTTTGAAAAATATAGGCGCACACAAAGAAATTCAGGAGCACAATGAAAAATAATTTGGGGTAATAAAGCTAGAATCCTTAATTTTTCAAGGCGCTCTGGTGCTCCTAAATCAAAATTCCAGGTTTCACAGCAAAATATTTACACGCATAATGCGAGTAAAATGGTCACACTGTAGAACCCTAGGTCAGGGCCAAAGCTGTCACTAACAAGCTTATTTCGGGCCCTCAGTTTCCTGCACCAGTGAGCTTGGGACAGAGCTGTTTTGGAGAAAAGTGTTCAGGTATTTTATAACGTTTCCACTGAATATATGGAATCATGATATGTTGCTCTTTCACACCGAGGCTTGGTGCTTATCGAGGGGTGGGGATTTTTCAAATCCTGTGAGGCTTGAGGACATAATATCATTCAAAATGGATGTAAAAAAAACAGACTTTGTTGAAATACTGTGTGAGGTGAAGAAAACATTAATGAGAAGCTCAGCTTATTAGTGGTGGCCATAATGAGTTAAAGGGGAACTGCACCCACTGATTTGGCCTAATTTTTTGGCTTGCTCCTCAAGAAATGCTGGCGACCATTACAGAAGCCAAACTTGAGATGGTTTGGGTGTGTGGTTTGATGTGGGTGTTTCTTGGTTGTGTCCTTGCCACCACCAAGACACACCCATCTGTCAGAACCTTGCCCGCAGCTGTTTCCCCCTGCTCAATCACAACAAACAAACCTCCTGCAGGTTGAGTTCAATAACTACAGGCAGATGTATGGTGAGATGCCGGAGGAAGCTTTGAATAGGTCAGTAACCTACAGAGTAATATGGAAGAATGCAATTGCTGAATTTATGTATATATTCTAAACTAAGTGTTTTGATAACTTTCAAATGTAATAACAGGTCCATATAGAATAAACATCCCTTTACATAATACCATAGAAACAGTGTTCTGCTAATATAACAATGTGCACCTTTCATCTTTTATTGTAATTCCCAGCCGATACAGATACTGTGCCTATCAGCATTTCGTCTGGTGGTAATGGGCAGGGACGGCTTGTTCAATAGGGCGATATGGGCGACGCACTGCCAAACGGGAAAAGGAAGGGATTTTTTTTCTAATCAATTATAAAAAATAAAAATAAAATAAAAAATATATTATTTTTTTATAAATTTATAAAAAATTATATCACGGCAACAGCAGTTATCAGTGTTCACGTCTGATCTGACAGCCACTAAATGTCAAATCAGGCTAAAGTCGTGCTTCAAATGGCCCCTCCCGTTTTTTGGGCGATTTCAGTCAGGTTGAAAATCGCCCAGAAGTCTCTCATAGCCTGTCATGTAAAATCTATTTTTTTCACATTTCAAAGCTTTCAATACATTCTCTATGGGTGTCTGTGGGCTTGCACTTACGCGCTTTCGTCATACATAACGTAACCACGAATGAACGTAACTAAGAAAAGACCAGGTAGCAGCCTCAATCAATTCACTACTACTATCAAAATGGCTAGGCTTCAGTCCAACTCGATTGTGTCTTTGAAAGAAGTTCCTTTTTGTCGGCGAACAAATTAAGATAAATTGGCAACGAAACAATTAGGACCTCCCAGACCAAATTTAATAATTCAACAGGTTTCTACTAAAGGCGGAAAGTCCTACACCCGAGGATTTTCCAAAAATTGGTACGAACGAAAAAAGACATTGCCACTCACTCAACTGGATGACGAGGGATACAGGCTAGCTGTCCGCCGCCACAACGATGAGGTTAGTGTTGATAATCACAAGTTTACTGGATGTGGATATGGTGTAATAAAGGCAGTTTATTCAGAGGTAAATATATCTGGAATCGCGTTCACGGACCCGTTCGTCAAACTCTTAGGGAGCTATAAATTAAGCCCCATTACTTACCATATCAGATAAGAGAAATTGCTGCAGCTACATATATTTTACATCCTGGCCCTACATAGTTCACTATTTGCATCACTTACCAAAATATTACATGTGGTCATATATGCTTGGAAAGTGGAGATGCCATAGAACGTCAAAAAAGTAAACATTGCTGGAGACACATTGTCGTTTTGGAGAAGACAGCGCGTTTGCTAGCGAAGAGATTTGTTGTGGCAAATGAACTTGGCCTGGGAATTGCCAGGAACCTCACGATAAGATATATGCATCAGCATTGCGAGTCTCATGATTCTATACGTATTGCGATTCGATACTGTGATTTTATAGCGCACCATATGTCTGTTGCAGAGGGATCAGAAAGCCATGAGAACGAGTTTTGATCAGTCATGGAAATAAAAGTGCTGAAAACTAATTGGCTCCCAATGTGAAAAGATTGAGAACAAGCTATGAAGGAACAATAATGGTGTTTTGGTGCAGGTACAGCCAACTAGCGCTAAAATATTGCGATATTGTCAATACAGTATATCGTAAAGTATCACTATGTAACTCGATTTCTTTCACCCCAATCCCTCAAATTAACGGTAAATAACTGAATTGTTTGCCCCACATTTAGCTAAGATGATTAGCTAGCCAGCTAAAATGTTTTATTTAGTTAGCAGTCGCATCTACAATAGTTTACTGTCAATAACATGTCTCCAAAAATGACGTGGTGTCTCCAATTGTGTTGACATTTTACAATTGCAATGCGCATCCATGAGTATCCACTTTCTGTAGCTCAGCTGGTAGAGCATGGTGCTTGTAACGCCAAGGTAGTGGGTTCGATCCCCGGGACCACCCATACACAAAAATGTATGCACGCATGACTGTAAGTCGCTTTGGATAAAAGCGTCTGCTAAATGGCATATTATTATTATTATTATTATTATCTGAAGAGAGCCCCGAAACATTGTGTGCAGACATTTTATGCAATAAATGAAGTAGGTTCAATCTAGTAGTTCTGATCTTCTGATTGGTCCTGATGAGTTGGGCGAGGTCACCTCCAGGCTACTGTCACTGTTGCATTGGCTCTGAGTCGGGTTCTCTGTCTTCAAATGTTCAGCCTAAGAGAGGGGATTTTTGTGTGTGTGTGTGTGTGTGTTTAACAGTGATGATGTGTGTGTGTGTGTGTTTAACAGTGATGATGTGTGTGTGTGTGTGTTTGTGTGTGTGTGTGTCCTCAGAGCAAGAACTCGTGAGTTGGAAGAACTGAGAGGCCTATGGCGTGGGTGTTGTCCTTGGCCACCTGCTGACAAGGCTGACAAGATAGGACCCTTTTGTCCATTGTTATTGGATAGGAACAGAACTTATAACCAGCTCCTGACCTAAATAGATCTTAGCACAACATTTTACTCAACATATCATATTCCATATTCACTATAACAAATATATTTACTACGACATTAGCAAGAACCGCCACATCCTCAGCCGGCTAATCCAGTGTGTGAAGTTTTGCGGAGTGTTTGAGTTAGCTTTGCGAGGCAAAGATGAAACTGAGGGCTCCACCAACCCTGGTAAGCCAACACTTTTGAGATCAGTCAATAAATGCTTCTGGTATTGACTTATATGCTGCCCCTGTCTTCATGTTGTTGCTGGACATATCTTTTTTTTAAATGTGTGTAGGTCACCTAAATCATCAGAAAAATTGCCCCTCCTGAGAATTTTTTCAGGAGCCGCCACTGGTAATGGGGCTAACTTGGAAAACATGTCAGAGTGGTCATACCTTCCTGTGTTGTGTCCTGTATACAACAGGAGTTCCCTGATCCTGGTGCAGAATACACAGGGTTTCTCCCTCCCCATAATGACTGATAACATAAAAAAAAAGACAATACAAGTAAAATTTTACCCAGAGTGACAGGTCTCTCTCCATTTAGAGACATCAGTATCGAGCCTGTCTGTCAGTCTGAACTTCATCACATCATCTTGCAAGTCTCCATGTGCTGGCTCCATACATGTTTCTGTGAACACATAAACACATAGTTACTGTTCTATTACCAATGGCAGTTAGGATAGGTAATATCTGACACACAAACAGGTACTATGTTGAAGTTTCAACAGGTCAGATGAAACCTACCCAATTATGGCCTCCCCATCATCAGTGACACATGGAATGAAAAGGGTGTTGCTATTACTGTACATTTGGGCTGTACTGTATTATTAGTAATCACCTCATTGTGGATGTGTTGAGTGCCAGGTCTCTCTGCATCTCATGTATCTGTGAACACATACACAGAGTCACTGTTCTATTACCAATGGCTGTTAGGGATACAGTGCATTCAGAAAGTATTCAGACCCCTTGACTTATTCCACATTTTGTTACATTACAGCCTTATTCTAAAATTGATTAAATCGTTTCCCCCCCCCCTCAACAATCTACACACAATACCCCATAATGACAAAGCAAAAACAGGTTTTTGTTTTGTTAATAAATAAAAAAAACAGATATCACATTTACATAAGTATTCAGACCCTTTACTCAGTACTTTGTTGAAGCACCTTTGGCAGCAATTACAGCCTCGAGTCTTCTTGGGTATGACGCTACAAGCTTGGCACACCTGTATTTGGGGAGTTTCTCCCATTCTTCTCTGCAGATCCTCTCAAGCTCTGTCAGGTTGGATGGGGATGTAGCTGCACAGCTATTTTCAGGACTCTCCAGAGATGTTTGATCGGGTTCAAGTCCGAGCTCTGGCTGGGCCACTCAAGGACATTCAGAGACTTGTCCCGAAGCCACTCCTGCATTGTCTCGGCTGTGTGCTTAGGGTCATTGTCCTGTTGGAAGGTGAACCTTCGCCCCAGTCTGAGGTCCTGAGCGCTCTGGAGCAGGTTTTCATCAAGGATTGCTCTGTACTTTGCTCCGTTCATCTTTCCCTCGATCCTGACTAGTCTCCCAGTCCCTGCCGTTGAAAAACATCCCCATAGCATGATGCTGCCACCACCATGCTTTACCGTAGGGATGGTGCCAGGTTTCCTCCAGACGTGACGCTTGGCATTCAGGCCAAAGAGTTCAATCTTGGTTTCATCAGACTAGAGAATCTTGTTTCTCATGGTCTGAGTCCTTTAGGTGACTTTTGGCAAACTCCAAGCAGGCGGTCATGTACCTTTTTACTGAGCACTGGCTTCCGTCTGGCCACTCTAGCATAAAGGCCTGATTGGTGGAGTGCTGCAGAGATGGTTGTCCTTCTGGAAGGTTCTCCCATCTCCACAGAGGAACTCTGGAGCTCTGTCAGAGTGACCATCAGGTTCTTGGTCACCTCCCTGACTAAGGCCCTTCTCCCCCGATTGCTCAATTTGTCTGGGCGGCCAACTCTAGGAAGATTCTTGGTGGTTTCAAACTTCTTCCATTTAAGAATGATGGAGGCCACTATGTTCTTGGGGACCTTCAATGCTGCAGACATTTTTTGGTACCCTTTGCCAGATCTGTGCCTTGACACATTCCTGTCTCAGAACTCTACAAACAATTCCTTCAACCTCATGGCTTGGTTTTGGCTCTGACATGCACTGTCAACTGTGGGACTTTATATAGACAGGTGTGTGCCTTTCCATATCATGTCCAATCAATTGAATTTACCACAGGTGGACTCCAATCAAGTTGTAGAAACAGCTCAAGGATGATCAATGGAAACAGAATGCACCTGAGGTCAATATTGAGTCTCATAGCAAATGGTCTGAATACTTATGTAAATAAGGTATTTCTGTTTTTTAGACATGGGTTGCACCTCGGAGGCTAATGTGAATGTTTAGTCTAAATTACACTAAGCTGACATTGCTAAAGTAGGCAAATAATTAGTAGGAAACAACTTTGCCATATGATGATGTCGTCCAATTTACTCTAGAGAATGGCAATGTTGCCATTACTGTTAGCAAGAAAATAGCTAGTAATGCTTATGTTAGTTAGCTAAAATACAGTGGTCCCCTCAATCTTAACTAGCTGGCTAAAGTTATACTGCATCTAAAGTCAATCCACATCATGACAAAAGGTTTTCCTACTAATTATTTGCCTTCTTTGGAAATGTTATTGTATTTCCAAGCCAAGTCCGAGTTGCATTGAGGTAGGCTAACATTATCCATCTAGGTAGGTAGCTAGCTAGCTAACGTCAACTCTGCTAGAGATGATAGTGATAATGATTATCAAAATACACATAACCAGCAGTCTTTGATCTGGCTACTGTTATACTCACCACCAATGGGGACCAAGGAACTCCAACTAGGGCTGTTATGGTGACCGTATTACCACCACACCGGCGGTCACGAGTCATGACGACAGTCAAATTCCACGTGACCGTTCAGTCATGGTAATTAGGCTTCCCCAAGCTCTGATGCTGATGGTCATTAATAGCCTACCAAACTTGCTAACTGCCTGGTACTCTGCACTCTATTGTCCCTTTAATCAATGCAAATGTCATCAAGCTTGTGGTAATGGCTGAAGTGGAATTAATAGAATGGTATCAAATACACCAAACACATGGTTTCCATGTGTTTGATGCCATTCCATTTGCTCCGTTCCAGCCATTATTATGAGCCTTCCTCCCCTCAGCAGCCTACACTGATGTAATTGTGTGAGAAAACCGAGTGATGGCCTCTATTAAAAAGAGGAGGATCCTCTCAGGGTAGGCCTATTATATTTATTTCTCAACTTTCCTAATATTAAGCACATTGCTATACAACAGGAGTATAGCCTACCTGGCTGGCATGAAAATGAACCATGTGAAAAGCGTCCTCCATTCGCTATTTAAGTGCATAGATTACATGTATTTTTTTTACGCTGCCCTTGTTTCGAGACAGGTGCATGATAATGGTCCATTCTAAATCAAAACAAATTTCACAAATATATTATTTAGTATATGTAAAGACAAGATTAAATCAAGAATAGTGTGATGAGTGACAATATTAGGTCTATCATTTGTGAATGATATATTATCACTTGTGAATGATGCCCAGCTTAAGGCAAACCTTTTCAAATCATAGTCGCACACCTAATGTAGCCTAGCCCATAGCCTATATGTTTTGATAAGGTTTGTTTCACAACTAAAGTGGCCAAATAATTTCTTAAAATAAAGCCCATTAATCCGCTTTACAACGGTGTAGAGTCTAACTGGCATACCTACGCAGCCGTGAGTTTCAAGTTTGGGGAAGATCATTTTCACCATAAAAATGCACCTTTATAATAAAAGCAATACATGCATAATCACATTTGTGGTCACTTTTGAGAATGGTGTTTTCCTGCTAATGGAACATTTGCGCTTATAGCCTACTGCTGTGTGCACATTGCTGCGCTTATAATGTGAAGAAATAGCCTAATAGTGTATCAACATTTTAAGCTAAACGTTCTCATCTGGTGCATCAGGCTCATTGCTTAAAACAGGATTTTTGATGCTAGTGGTTGTATTAATTTGGGATCTATCGCATCCCACAACTGTCCCAGACTATGTTTAGAATATTTATTTCTCTCACAGAATAGAATAGGTCGACTTTTGTACTATGGGGGATAGTAGATCGACATAGGCTAGTGCTTTTGCTGTTCGGTAGGCCTACTCATCTTGTTGGCTGACAAAAGGTAAATGTGGACAGTTCTTCCAATATCTTCAATATGCGCCTCGGAATTGGATAAGGACACGCGCAGTTGCATCCCTGATGTGTCTGTCTTCACTTGTAGCCTGTGAGAAAGACCCGATCACGTGACGGAGAGAGACTGATGAAGTGTGTACAGCCTGCGCAAAAAACAAAGCAGAGCTCATGCCTTTCATGCAACTTATTTCAAATCATCATTAGAGTCACATCATACAGCCTTAGAATGTATTAAAAATCAAAACATATAGCCCAACATTTGTATCACAACTAAAATTACATAATTAACTCTAAATTAAGCATATAGGAGTACCTGTTTCTTTGTTAACCGCTCAACACAGAATAGCCACATGTGCGCACTCCCTCAAATCGTTTGGAGAAAATATCCTTTCTATTTTATTCAAATATGTTCAATTGTATTCTTCATACTATAAAATAATATAAAATGATGCCACAGAATTCTAACCAAATCTTGTCTGCTAAATGAACTAGTGTAGCCCACAGCCATATGGCATAGCCAGATCAGGGCCTAACATAAGGACAACTCAGAGTATGCTATTCTGTTCTTCTGAAATAGACTACATTTTCTTCATATCATGTTTCTTTAGACCTGTCTAAAATAAATAATGGATTTTTTGTGATGGTGTAGGCTTACATGGATTTATTAGACTTTTTTAAATGGATACCCATTCAATGAAGGGATGTGAAGTGGGCGGAGGGGCGATTTGCATGTGGAATTTGGCAAAAGGGGGCATGATTTGTTGACATAATTGTAACCCAAACCCAACCTTCATTTACTCGTTGTGACGCGCACTGAGGTTCCAAACTCAGTTTAAAACGAGACTGACTTTATGACCAAAATTATCCTATTTATGCTTAGTAGTCAATTTTGACACTAGTATACATACAGTGGGGAGAACAAGTATTTGATACACTGCCGATTTTGCAGGTTTTCCTACTTACAAAAATAGGTACACTTCAACTGTGAGAGACGGAATCTAAAACAAAAATCCAGAAAATCACATTGTATGATTTTTAAGTAATTAATTTGCATTTTATTGCATGACATAAATATTTGATACATCAGAAAAGCAGAACTTAATATTTGGTACAGAAACCTTTGTTTGCAATTACAGAGATGATACGTTCCCTGTAGGTCTTGACCAGGTTTGCACACACTGCAGCAGGGATTTTGGCCCACTCCTCCATACAGACCTTCTCCAGATCCATCAGGTTTCGGGGCTGTCGCTGGGCAATACGGACTTTCAGCTCCCTCCAAAGATTTTCTATTAGGTTCAGGTCTGGAGACTGGCTAGGCCACTCCAGGACCTTGAGATGCTTCTTACGGAGCCACTCCTTAGTTGCCCTGGCTGTGTGTTTCGGGTCGTTGTCATGCTGGAAGACCCAGCCACGACCCATCTTCAATGCTCTTACTGAGGGAAGGAGGTTGTCGGCCAAGATCTCGCGATACATGGCCCCATCCATCCTCCCCTCAATACGGTGCAGTCGTCCTGTCCCCTTTGCAAAAAGCATCCCCAAAGAATGATGTTTCCACCTCCATTCTTCACGGTTGGGATGGTGTTATTGGGGTTGTACTCATCCTTCTTCTTCCTCCAAACACGACGAGTGGAGTTTAGACCAAAAAGCTCTATTTTTGTCTCATCAGACCACATGACCTTCTCCCATTCCTCCTCTGGATCATCCAGATGGTCATTGGCAAACTTCAGACGGGCCTGGACATGCGCTGGCTTGAGCAGGGGGACCTTGCGTGCGCTGCAGGATTTTAATCCATGACGGCGTAGTGTGTTACTAATGGTTTTCTTTGAGACTGTGGTCCCAGCTCTCTTCAGGTCAATGACCAGGTCCTGCAGTGTAGTTCTGGGCTGATCCCTCACCTTCCTCATGATCATTGATGCCCCACGAGGTGAGATCTTGCATGGAGCCCCAGACCGAGGGTGATTGACCGTCATCTTGAACTTCTTCAATTTTCTAATAATTGCGCCAACAGTTGTTGCCTTCTCACCAAGCTGCTTGCCTATTGTCCTGTAGCCCATCCCAGCCTTGTGCAGGTCTACAATTGTATCCCTGATGTCCTTACACAGCTCTCTGGTCTTGGCCATTGTGGAGAGGTTGGAGTCTGTTTGATTGAGTGTGTGGACAGGTGTCTTTTATACAGGTAACGAGTTCAAACAGGTGCAGTTAATACAGGTAATGAGTGGAGAACAGGAGGGCTTCTTAAAGAAAAACTAACAGGTCTGTGAGAGACGGAATTCTTACTGGTTGGTAGGTGATCAAATACTTACAGTGGGGGAAAAGGTATTTAGTCAGCTACCAATTGTGCAAGTTCTCCCACTTAAAAAGATGAGAGAGGCCTGTAATCTTCATCATAGGTACACGTCAACTATGACAGACAAATTTAGATTTTTTTTCTCCAGAAAATCACATTGTAGGATTTTTAATGAATTTATTAGCAAATTATGGTGGAAAATAAGTATTTGGTCACCTACAAACAAGCAAGATTTCTGGCTCTCACAGACCTGTAACTTCTTCTTTAAGAGGCTCCTCTGTCCTCCACTCGTTACCTGTATTAATGGCACCTGTTTGAACTTGTTATCAGTATAAAAGACACCTGTCCACAACCTCAAACAGTCACACTCCAAACTCCACTATGGCCAAGACCATAGAGCTGTCAAAGGACACCAGAAACAAAATTGTAGACCTGCACCAGGCTGGGAAGACTGAATCTGCAATAGGTAAGCAGCTTGGTTTGAAGAAATCAACTGTGGGAGCAATTATTAGGAAATGGAAGACATACAAGACCACTGATAATCTCCCTCGATCTGGGGCTCCACGCAAGATCTCACCCCGTGGGGTCAAAATGATCACAAGAACGGTGAGCAAAAATCCCAGAACCACATGGGGGGACCTAGTGAATGACCTGCAGAGAGCTGGGACCAAAGTAACAAAGCCTACCATCAGTAACACACTACGCCGCCAGGGACTCAAATCCTGCAGTTCTAGACGTGTCCCCCTGCTTAAGCCAGTACATGTCCAGGCCCGTCTGAAGTTTGCTAGAGTGCATTTGGATGATCCAGAAGAGGATTGGGAGAATGTCATATGGTCAGATGAAACCAAAATATAACTTTTTGGTAAAAACTCAACTCGTCGTGTTTGGAGGACAAAGAATGCTGAGTTGCATCCAAAGAACACCATACCTACTGTGAAGCATGGGGGTGTAAACATCATGCTTTGGGGCTGTTTTTCTGCAAAGGGACCAGGACGACTGATCCGTGTAAAGGAAATAATTAATGGGGCCATGTATCGTGAGATTTTGAGAGAAAACCTTTTTCCATTAACAAGGGCATTGAAGATGAAACGTGGCTGGGTCTTTCAGCATGACAATGATCCCAAACACACCGCCCGGGCAACGAAGGAGTGGCTTCGTAAGAAGCATTTCAAGGTCCTGGAGTGGCCTAGCCAGTCTCCAGATCACAACCCCATAGAAAATCTTTGGAGGGAGTTGAAAGTCCGTGTTGCCCAGATCTGCATGGAGGAATGGGCCAAAATACCAGCAACAGTGTGTGAAAACCTTGTGAAGACTTACAGAAAACGTTTGACCTGTGTCATTGCCAACAAAGGGTATATAACAAAGTATTGAGAAACTTTTGTTATTGACCAAATACTTATTTTCCACCATAATTTGTAAATAAATTCATAAAAAATCCTACAATGTGATTTTCTGGATTTGTTTTTCTCATTTTGTCTGTCACAGTTGACGTGTACCTATGATGAAAATTACAGGCCTCTCATCTTTTTAAGTGGGAGAACTTGCACAATTGGCGGCTGACTAAATACTTTTTTCCCCACTGTATTTGTAGCATTATGAAAGTATCAGTTGTTTACTAGCTAATGATATGTGTGTAGTGATGTATGTACTAACTTAACTTTTGGTGATTAAATGTAGAATTTTAGCTATAGCATGTTTTCTTTGAGGTCTGCTGAGGTTGACAGCAAAGCAGCAGCTAGAATAATGTGTTTTGATGGAAGATGACAGTCCTTTGGGCTCAGTGTGCTTATTGAGTAGGCTTCCTCATTTCACAGCCCTCTCTTCTGAACCTGGGGTCAAACCTGCCACTTCTCCTGAATGTTGCAGGAGAATCAAAACATACTGCTGTTGGCTTTTTAATTGCAATGCATTTAGGAAGGAGAACAGAAGACCAATGCTGAAAAAGATTCAGCAGTGAGAATATCAAACTTTGTTTTGTCATTATAAACATTGACTATTTTTTGCCAAGTTCATGTTTTCTATCCCTGAAGCAATACTGAAAAATGATGTATTTTAGGAGCACAGCATGCTGATTTAGGCTCATATTGCCTGATTCTGTAGAGTAGCCTACATTTTACTGTTGCTATTGGATTTGTCCATATTTTCTCTGTTCTCCCTACAGCAATTAGGCTAATTGAAGGTAGTTTGCTTATTTGAAAGCTATTTGATGTTATGGTGAAATGCCTTTGAGAAGCTATCAGTGTAATATTTTATGAAATACATTTTATAAGCCTTTGTCTTAAGTGTATGTGCAAAGATTTATAAATAAGACACATGTATGGTCATGTGGAATACAAGGAGACATGGAGCACGTCTTGCAGTGTGAGGTGAGTGTTCCAGCTGTGTGTGCAAACAGGACTCTTCCAAAAAATAATATGTCAAATTTGCAGTTTCACATGTGAAATCACATTTTCACATACAGTGGGGAGAACAAGTATTTGATACACTGCCGATTTGGCAGGTTTTCCTACTTACAAAGCATGTAGAGGTCTGTAATTTTTATCATAGGTACACTTCAACTGTGAGAGACGGAATCTAAAACAAATCCAGAAAATCACATTGTATGATTTTTAAGTAATTAATTTGCATTTTATTGCATGACATAAATATTTGATACATCAGAAAAGCAGAACTTAATATTTGGTACAGAAACCTTTGTTTGCAATTACAGAGATCATACGTTTCCTGTAGGTCTTGACCAGGTTTGCACACACTGCAGCAGGGATTTTGGCCCACTCCTCCATACAGACCTTCTACAGATCATTCAGGTTTCGGGGCTGTCGCTGGGCAATATGGACTTTCAGCTCCCTCCAAAGATTTTCTATTGGGTTCAGGTCTGGAGACTGGCTAGGCCACTCCAGGACCTTGAGATGCTTCTTACGGAGCCACTCCTTAGTTGCCCTGGCTGTGTGTTTCGGGTCGTTGTCATGCTGGAAGACCCAGCCACGACCCATCTTCAATGCTCTTACTGAGGGAAGGAGGTTGTTGGCCAAGATCTCGCGATACATGGCCCCATCCATCCTCCCCTCAATACGGTGCAGTCGTCGTGTCCCCTTTGCAGAAAAGCATCCCCAAAGAATGATGTTTCCACCTCCATGCTTTACGGTTGGGATGGTGTTCTTGGGGTTGTACTCATCCTTCTTCTTCCTCCAAACACGGCGAGTGTTTAGACCAAAAAGCTCTATTTTTGTCTCATCAGACCACATGACCTTCTCCCATTCCTCCTCTGGATCATCCAGATGGTCATTGGCAAACTTCAGACGGGCCTGGACATGTGCTGGCTTGAGCAGGGGGACCTTGCGTGCGCTGCAGGATTTTAATCCATGACGGCGTAGTGTGTTACCAATGGTTTTCTTTGAGACTGTGGTCCCAGCTCTCTTCAGGTCATTGACCAGGTCCTGCCGTGTAGTTCTGGGCTGATCCCTCACCTTCCTCGTGATCATTGATGCCCCACGAGGTGAGATCTTGCGTGGAGCCCTAGACCTAGGGTGATTGACCGTCATCTTGAACTTCTTCCATTTTCTAATAATTGCGCCAACAGTTGTTGCCTTCTCACCAAGCTGCTTGCCTATTGTCCTGTAGCCCATCCCAGCCTTGTGCAGGTCTACAATTTTATCCCTGATGTCCTTACACAGCTCTCTGGTCTTGGCCATTGTGGAGAGGTTGGAGTCTGTTTGATTGAGTGTGTGGACAGGTGTCTTTTATACAGGTAATGAGTTCAAATAGGTGCAGTTAATACAGGTAATGAGTGGAGAACAGGAGGGCTTCTTAAAGAAAAACTAACAGGTCTGTGAGAGCCGGAATTCTGACTGGTTGGTAGGTGATCAAATACTTATGTCATGCAATAAAATGCAAATTAATTACTTAAAAATCATACAATGTGATTTTCTGGATTTTTGTTTTAGATTCCGTCTCTCACAGTTGAAGTGTACCTATGATAAAAAATTACAGACCTCTACATGCTTTGTAAGTAGGAAAACCTGCAAAATCGGCAGTGTATCAAATACTTGTTCTCCCCACTGTATGAAATAGCTGTTTTCACATGTTGAACTTAATTTCCCATGTGAAACCATATTTTCACATGTATTAAATGTAATGTTCACATGTTAACACCACCTTTTCACATGTGAGGAGAATAATATGTTTTCACCTCACATGTAAATTGCAGTTTCACATGTTAAAAACATTGACGTGAGAATCGAATATGCAGTTTCCCATGTGAAAATCTCCCTTTCTCATGTGAAAATCTCACTTTCACATGTGGAATTGCAAGTTCACATGTGAAAATCAATGACATGAAAATCACAATTTGCTGTTTCACATGTAAAACAACTCCACATGTGAAAACCTCACTTTCAAAACCGGAATTGCAAGATCACATGTGAAAATCAATCACGTGAAACAATCAAATTTTCAGGTACACATTTACTCAAATGTTTGTATACAAGGTAAATGTAAACACACACTGTATAGCTTAAAAACATGGTTAAAACTATGATTTTGATATAATGGAGGATCAGTCCTTGCATCCATAGCGTAGTCTATGGATTTGAGAGTGGTTGCATTTCTCCAACACCATCCCATTTTTACCAAAACTGTGGTTGGGAGCCACTTTGTTAATGTTTTAATGGATTTAA
Source organism: Coregonus lavaretus (assembly GCF_964263955.1). Taxonomy (NCBI): domain Eukaryota; kingdom Metazoa; phylum Chordata; class Actinopteri; order Salmoniformes; family Salmonidae; genus Coregonus; species Coregonus lavaretus. Next base: position 42,209,510 of record NC_139993.1, on the reverse strand, counting down.
GGATTGTTGCTTTAAACACCTTTGAATAGAGTAATAGTGTTATTAGATTAGTTATTAGTGCAATCCTCTAGTGACTGAGTTACTTTTGTGCCATGAATATCAAGCAAAACTTCTGTAGTCAAGAATACAATTCTTAGTATTGCAAACAAAAATAATTATATTGATAGGAAAATAAAATATTGCAAGGAAGACATTTGTAAATGCAAGAGCAAATTAATTGTAAATGGATATAAAAAAAAAAAATCAGAGATTTTTTGAATGAAATAAAACACCTCCCTCTTTCTTTGATTATATTACCTTGGCCTTTGCTTTCGTTGGCTTTTTTCCAGATGTAAGTTTTGGCACATTCATTCCAGCAACATAGCACCCTTTATCCCACTGCTGGTTTACCCCTGAATCTAAGTAGAGTCGATCCTGGTCGCTCTCTGGATGGGAGACCAGATTCAGCTGGAAGTGTTGAAAAATAATAATGTGGAAAACATTTGTGAAAAAAATGTCACGTGGGGAAAAATTTACATATGAAACTTCACATGTGTCCAAAAACGATTAGTTACCGGAGTGTAACTCCAGTTCTATGAGTGGAGTGGAGCCCCATAGGGGAGCTCTGCTCCTAGTGGTTTACCCTCTGCCCTAAGGCAGCAACAGCCTGAAGCAAAATTATGCACACACCTGCAGCCAATGGGAGCACAGGATGCCTCCCCTCAATCAGCCTCCCGAGATATTATCTTCAGCGAGACTAGAGAGGGTCGGCAGGGCCTTAAGTCCTATGGGGCTCCGCTCCACTCATAGAACTGGAGTTACACTCCGGTAACTAATCGTTCTATATCGTGGAGCTCCGCCCCATAGGGGAGCTCTGCTCCTAGTGGTTTAAGGCGGAGCGTAGCGCTCCAAAATGTACTCCCTGCCGAGCCTAACACTTCCCATTATAAAATGAAAAGGTCAAGCCTAGCAATGGCCGCAACCAATTCCCGCAGTACTGCAACTAAAAACCCCTACGGGCGTCACAATATACTGCGTCATCGGTTAAGGACCCGCCCCCACCTAGTTCAATGGCAATGCCAATGACTAGTGGGCAGATCACCAGAATAGAAGCTACACTAATCTGTACTAGCAGATAGATGTGCCTCAATATCCTGTGAAAACACCACCGACCACTAATGGAATGACACCAAGTGTCACTCTACATTATGTGCACAGTAGACCACCTCACTCACTCAATGGAATCCCAGAGATTAGTAGGCAGGAACAAAATATAAGTCATACTAAACTGAACAATCAGATAGATGACCTCACATTCTGTCAATTCAATACATGTCTCTACTATACTGACCCTGTCAGTCAAGAGACATGCCACAAGATATGCTTTCCATCCAAAGCGGACCTGATAGAAACCTGTGTCCATCGTCCTGCTTTTCTCTCTTCTAGCTCAAGATTCCCCTTCAGCTATGCTGAGTAGAATCGAGCCAGAGAGATAGAAAGCCTATCTATCAAAAAACATGTTTTCCTAACCAAAGCGGACCTGATGGGAACCTGCCCATAGTCCTGCTTTATCCTCTCTTCCTGGCTCAAAATCTCCTTTCAGCTTTGCTGAGTACAGACCGAGCCAAAGAGTTAGAAAACATATCTGTCCAGAATATGTCTTCCTAACCAAAGCGGACCTGATGAACACCCATGTCCACAGTCCTGCTTTTTTCCTCTCTTTCTTGCTCAAGATCTCCTTTCAGCCACGCTGAGTACAGATCGAGCCAAAGAGTTAGAAGGCATATCTCATAGATAGAAACAGAATATGTCTTCCTAACCAAAGCGGACCTGATGGACACCCATGTCCACAGTCCTGCTTTTTTCCTCTCTTTCTTGCTCAAGATCTCCCTTCAGCCACGCTGAGTACAGATCGAGCCAAAGAGTTAGAAGACATATCCAATAGATAGAAACGGATAAATGGAGACGGTGTCGACCATGACGCTGCTCTACAAATATCCTCTACCCCTGTTCCTCTGAAGAGGGCAGTAGAAGCTGCTACTCCACGAGTGGAGTGAGCTCTGATACCCTGAGGCAGTTGTCGCCCCGCTGCCTCGTAAGCTGTCTCAATACCTTCACAAAGCCAGTGAGACAGCCTCTGTTTTGAAAGTGGTCTACGTAATGCAGCCGCACCGTGACACACAAACAGCTGAGGCGATGACCTAATCGCTGCTGTGCGCTCAACGTAACACGCCAAAGCGCGCACTGGGCACAGACAATTAAGCTTTTCCTCACTCCTCTCCCCATGAGGAGGGGGAGAAAAAGCCCACAACTCCACGGTCTGTGATCTATATGCACTGCTAATAACCTTCGGCACAAACGCCGGGTTAGGACGTAACACCGCTCTGCTCAGATCGCCATTAATGGCAAGGCAGTCGGGTCTCGTCGACAGGGCACACAAATCACTGACACGTTTAGCGGTAGTCAAGGCGAGCAACAGTGCCGTCTTGATAGACAGCATCTTGAGGGGTATTTGATTCAATGGCTCGAACGGCGACTTACATAGCGCTTCGAGTACCAAGGCCAAATCCCACTGGGGCAGCGTGGCTCTAGGCATTGGCCTAAGCCGCCGCGTTCCCAATAAGAAACGTTTCACTAAAGGATGGCTGAACACGTTCGTTCCGCCAAACCCCTCATGACCAGCTGAAATTGCCGCTGCAAACACTCTAATGGTGGAGGGCGATTTCTGCTTATCAAACATAAACTGCAGAAAAGAGAGCACACACTCAACCTGACAGTTCATGGGGTCCACACCTTGTGTGTCACACCATCGTGAAAAAACGTTCCATCTGCTGGTATACATCCTAGAAGTGGAACCGGCTCGTGCACCTTGTATGGTTCTGATCACTGCATCAGATAACCCACGGCGCCTCAACCTGTCCCATTCAGGAACCAAGCCTTCAGTGGTTGGCCGATTATGGGCCACTGCCCTATCGAGCCTCCCGCCTGGGTCAACGCGTCCCGTCGATGTGGAATTGGCCAAGGTGGCGCAATCAACATCTGACTCATCTCCGCAAACCACGGAGCCCCCGGGCGATCGGGCGCTATCATTATCACTGACAGCCCCTCTGACCTCACCCTGGCTAGCAGTGGGAGAATGCAAGACAGCGGAGGGAATGCATACAGGAGAACTTTCGGCCACGGGTAGTGCGCGAATGCGTCTCTTCCCAGTGGTGGCTCGTCCTGTTCCCTCAGAGAGAACCATAGGGGACATTGCGCGTTCACGCGTGACGCGAACAGATCCACCTCGGCTCTCCCGAACTGTTCCCAAATTCGGAGAACAATGTCCGGATGCAGACACCACTCGTCGTCTCGAGGACCCCCTCTTGACATGAGGTCTGCTCCTACGTTCAAGTAGCCCGGAATGTGTGCTGCTCTCAACGAGCGAAGGTGCTTGTGAGCCCACAGCCACAATTCCTCTGCCGCCCGGTGGAGGGCAGGTGACCTGACCCCTCCCTGGCGATTTATGTGAGCTACTGTGGTCCGGTTGTCTGACCAGACCAGCACATCACGACCCCGAAGGGTAGGCGCGAAGTGGGTCAGAACCAGTCGAACCGTTTCCAACTCCAAGAGGTTTATGTGACGACCTGATTGAGGCCATACACCTCCTATCGCTTGAGTCTGACATGTCCCTCCCCATCCAGTCAGAGAAGCATCTGTAAATACTGGAATGTAGGATGACACCTTGCCCATCGGGACTCCGTGCGTGAGAACGCTCGGATTCCTCCAATAGTCCAGGTCTGCTCTTAGCGAGAGAGGAACCACCACCAACCGATGACGTTGACGCACTGGGTCTAGTCTTAGTTGGGCAAACCATCACTGTATTCTGCGCATGTGCAGGAGTCCCAGCGGGACCACAGAGTGGGCTGACGACATGAGACCCAAAAGTGACATGATCGACAGCGCCGTCACTGTGTGATTCGGACGACACTTCCTCAGGGCTAGCAACAATGCTACCCTTCGAGGGTCTGAAATTCGAGCCCTCATCATTACAGTGTCTAGCTGTAGCCCCAGGTAGACAATCTGATGACTGGGCCAGGGTGCGCTCTTTTTCCAATTCACAGCGAACCCCAGACGCGTGAGATGAATCACTGTCTGTGTTGTGTGAGTGAACGCCAGCTCTGCTGACGGGGCGAGAACCAGTAGGTCGTCTAGGTAGGCTAATAGCCTTATCCCTTGACGACGCAGCGGTTCCAATGCCGCCTCCACACATTTGGAAAACGTTCGAGGTGCCAGGGCGTACCCGAATGGCATCCTCGTGAACTCGTACGCCACCCCTTGAAAGGCGAACCGCAGAAACTTCCTGTGACGCGATTGTATCGGCACATGGAAGTACGCGTCCTTTAGGTCTATGCTTGTACAAAAGTCTCCTTTCTGGACACATTCCAGTAGACGTTTTGTCGTCAGCATTCGGAAGGGTCGTTTGGTTATGCTCTCGTTGAGAGTGCGTAAATCCAAAATCGGCCTCACTCCCCCCGTCTTTTTGGGCACTAGGAAATAAGGCGAATATAGCCCTTTGTTCCTTTGCTCCCGGGGAACTACTGTGACCGCCTCCTTCGCCAAAAGTTCCGTAATCTCTGACATCAGAGCGGCCACTTTGTCCGGCGTTTTCATCACCGTCTCCACCACTCCCCTGAACGGGGGTGGGGTTCGATGGAATTGGAGGGCATAACCCTTCTGCAACGTCTGTTCTAGCCAGCGTGAGAGGGTACAGCTTCGTTGCCACTGCCAGCAATGCAGTGAAAGCGGGCGCGCACGAAGCTGTGGTGCATCCAGTAGGAAGGACCTGTATTCCTCTATGGCCCTCGCCGCCGCTATTCCCCAGCACTGGGTTGGTGGAATAGCCCAAGGCGGGCCCCCCTCGAAAGGGAGAGGAAACATCAGCTCGTTCTGAGAGAATCGGAGGCCTTGATACGTCAGTTACGTCTGTAACTCTAGTATTCCGGCCCTCCGTGAACGCAGCACGGTTTTGAGCTGCACTGACTGAGGTATTAACCTGAGACAGAGCGCCCTCCCCGGATAGCAATTGCGTCATCATGTCATTGTCTGACTGAGACTGCTGCTTGTCATGAGATCCGTCCACTGCAGTACTCAACAGAGTCTGGAAAGTGTGGTCTCTAACTGGTACCACAAGGTGGCGCCACAATACCTCTTTTTCACTGGTCTCATGAGGCTGCTCAACAGCACACTCTAGGTGTGGTGAGCTGCACTCAGAGTAGTGGGCATTGTTACGTTCTGAATTAACCGGGGGCGCCCATACATTGGTTACACCTGTAACTCTAGTATTCCGGCCCTCCGTGAACGTCGCACGGGTCTGAACTGCGCTGGCTGAGGCGTTAGCCTGAAGCAAGGCGTCATTCCCAGCTAGCGGCTGCGTCTTCATGTCATATTTAGACTGAGACAGCTGCCTGCTATGTGAGACCTTTACTACAGAGCTCCTAGGAGTCTGTAGTAAAATATATTTATTAGGTGAGCTAAGGCTACGCCTTGCTACCTTTTTCTCTTTCCTCTCCTGAGTGTGTTCAACTACGCACCCTCGGTGGGTTGAGCTACACTCAGGATGGTGAGAGAATTTCATAGGATGTGAAGTACTCTGCAATGTGTCATGGAAGAAAGGCTCTTTTGTGACAATGTCAGTGAGAGCCAGCTCTTTATTCACATAACAACAATAAACATTTCCCTCCATGCCCTGAACAGTAGGGTAGGGGGGGAACAGTGGGCTCTGTCGCGTCCAGCGCCGAGCCGTCATCCGTCCTCTCCCCCTCGTCCCGTCATTGACGCCGTCGTTTCTGGCTGACCTTCTGGTGTTGCCAGGACGGTTTTGTGACGACCTCTCTCGCCGGCGGAATCGTCGCCACCACCGTCGTCACTGGAGGGGCCGAGCCCGCTCGCCTGCTGTCGGTGGTAGGCGCCTGTCACCTGGCCCGTCGCCTCCCTGTAGTTCTACTGGGGGCGTTAGAGGTTGACGGGTTAGTTGAGGCCCTGCTAAACTTGCCTGCCAATGGCAGGTGTTTAGCCAGGTGCTTTCTCTCTTCGTCAAGCTTACCAAAACGTTCCGTCGCCTCCTTAACGGCGACCCCAAAGAGGCCCTCGCTAGAGACGGGAGCGTTTAGCAGCGAGGCTCTGTCCGTCTCCTTCATGGCTGTCATTGACAGCCAGAGGTGACGTTCCATGACCACCGAGGTGGCCATGGACCGGCCTGCGCATATCGCTGACGCCTGTGTCAAATGAAGAATAGCGGCAGAAATCCTGGACGCCTCTTCAATCTCCTCGCTGGTCAACTCAGACCTACCCGTTGTTAGACGGGATAGGGAGGCTGCGAGGAGGGCAATGTTGTTAGCCGCTGACACAGCCTGGGCTCCCAGCGTAAAGGACTTCTCAGCCAGCTGTGCTGTGAGTCTGTCCTTTTGTGCTGGCAAGGTGGCTTTCTTGGAGGCCGCCCAGGGACTCGAACCCGGCACTAGATACGCCGCCATGGCGCTCTCGAGCCTAGGGATTCCCTTAGCAGCCCACTCACGTCCAGCCACTCTCGTGAATGGGGTGTACACTTTGGCCGGCGAACGCGCCACCAGGGGTGTATCCCACGAGCCCTCAACATATTTTCAGAGGGAAGGCATAGCAGGAGCCATCGGCTCAGCTGCCTTCCTCGGTCTAGAGTAGGGGCCGCCCTCCATCATGTCGACCTCCACAGGGGGGGGGAGCAGGGGGCAGCGCTATCTCGAGTCGATTGGCGGCTCTCTCAATGAGTTCGGGAAAGTCAGCACGCAGAGAGGTCGCTGCGAAGGACAGGGCTGCTGACGTAACAGAGCCCGTGTCGTCATCGCACAAGGAGCCTTCAGATCTCACACTCCCCATAGGGAAGGGGGTCTTGAAGGTTGGCGCCAGAGGGTCGGTTTGTTCTATTGGAACATCCCTCTCTGCGTCTCTCTCCTTGTCATCCCCTGAGCCAGCACTGTCCGACGACGCCTCTGAAGCAGAGGCGAGAAGAGACAGTACATCCTCTAGGGGGATATCCTCCTTAAAGAACGCCCAACGCTGCTTCCTCACCTTCATAGGAAGGAGGGCGCAGGAGGCGCAATTAGGGGGATTGCCGGTCCCTTCCTTGGCATGCTGCGGCCCCAAACACACGAAACAAAGGTCGTGGGGGTCCGCAGATGCCATGGAGGAGCATCGGCACTGAGCCCTGAAAAGGGCTTTTGGGGGTGGAAAATCTCCTGGCGTGCTCATTTTAGAAGACGTCGATAGCTGGCTCATCGACTGCGATTTCTTCCTGAGTCTTCTTACTTCTTGGCTTCTTCAGTCTAGTCGTCCAGTCGCTGAAGATAATGGGAGGCTGATTGAGGGGAGGCGTCCCCTCTTATAGGGACACCTGTGCTCCCATTGGCTGCAGGTGTGTGCATAATTTTGCTTCAGGCTGTTGCTGCCTTAGGGCAGAGGGTAAACCACTAGGAGCAGAGCTCCCCTATGGGGCTCCACTCCACGATATAGAACCACGAGTCTGACTCGTGAAATCGATGTTTTTTTTCCACATGATTTTTTTTTTTTTTTTTGCCTTTTCCCTTCACCACTCCCAATGGCTTACCTGACTGACTGATTCAAGTCAATGATGCCATAATGGGTGGACTGGCAGCCATTTTAGCCCTGTTTCCATTGGCACTTTGAAGTCAACCCGGGTTGGGCTGGTCTAACTTTACCCCATACTCCTGTCACTCAGAGCAAGGTATTTAGCAAAGATTTTTAGCTTGATAACGATAGCTAGCTAAACAGTTAGCGTCGTCGCTAGCTTAACAGGTTAGCTAGCTAGCGAGCTTAATTCCTACCTTGCTTGCCATGGCATTGGCTATTATCTAGCTAGCTAACCAAGCAAACCAGACGAAAGGTTTGATATGATGTAGCTAGCTTTCAATACGACCTGGCCAGCTAAAATTCCTGCTAGCTAGCTACCTTGTTTCAACTCTGGTTTGCTAGCTAAGGTTAGGTAGCTAGCATTCGAGGGCAGACTGTTCTCATAAAAGTTTATTGTGCAAAAATGTATGAAGGATCCAGCTATGTTGGTAATTCCTGTCATGTCTGACTACTGCAGTACTGCTTGTCCATGTGCTAGCTAACAGCAACAAGCCTAGACAAGCAAGCTAAACGTGGTGTCAGCATCCAGCAGTGATAGTAAAGAGCTGGTACCAGTTGTGAAAATTGGCTGCGCTGGCCTGGGTTTCCCCCGACCCAGCTCGAATTTGAGAATTCCATTTGAGCCAGCTGGAAATTGGCCCTAATTTTAAGTGCCAGTGGAAACGTGGCTTTATAGTGTACCCATGCCAGGAAGTAAAAGCAGGAAGTGTAACCTTCAATCTGTGCTGGGATTTGTTGAGTCAACTCAACTGAAAAAAAATACATTCCATTGCATGAGCCACATCAGTTAGCATCATTTGAATGAACATTCTACATTACCATGGCAGTCCAGCATAGACCCAATCGGTATTAGATAGAACATTGTGGCCCTGCCCGCCTGTGGAGAAAACATCCTGTGGTTACCCCATTGGCTCACAGCAAAAACTTGACCTTTTTCAAACGTAAGTTTCTTGTTCTCTGCTTGTCTTAGTCAATTACAAAACTACATTTAACCTCTACGGGATCGGTGTCCCGTTAACGGGACGGTTGAACTAACGTGCGCTATTGTGATTAGCATGATTGTTGTAAGTAACAGCAAACTTTCCAGGACATAAACATGTCTTATATGGGCAGAAAGCTTAAATTCTTGTTAATCTAACTGCACTGTCCAATTTACAGTAGCTATTACAGTGAGAAAATAACATGCTATTGTTTGAGGAGAGTGCACAACAACAAAAAACATATCACGGCAACTGGTTTGATACATTCACCTCTGAAGGTAAATAATGTACTTACATTCAGTAATCTTGCTCTGATTTGTCATCCTAAGGTTCCCAGAGATAAAATGTAGCATAGTTTTGTTTGATAAAATCCATTTTTATATTCAAATGTAGGAACTGGGTTCTACAGTTTGAACCCCTGATGTCTCTGGCTTCACACCCACCCCGCCCGGCCATCTAGATGTGTGAAAGTTAGTGTATAAGCTAATGATCCATCATGTATGACATTCCTGGGAGTGTGTAAACTTACATTTTGTATTACCATATTATTTTTGTATGTTCTCTGTAGTTATGTACTTGAAAATCTATCAATTGACCAATTCGGCACATTTGGGCAGACTTGCATTTCAAAGATGATGGAACAAAGAAAATAATAGATAACGCATGTTGTTTTGTTTTGTTTTGTATTGTCTTTTACCAGATCTAATGTGTTATATTCTCCTACATTAATTTCACATTTCCACAAACTTCAAAGTGTTTCCTTTCAAATGGTATCAAGAATATGCATATCTTTGCTTCAGGTCCTGAGCTACAGGCAGTTAGATTTGGGTATGTCATTTTAGGCGAAATTTGAAAAAAAGGGTCAGATCTGTAAGAGGTGAAAAGTACAACATGTCTAAAGATTACTTTTCAACATTGCCTGCTCCAGGGCGTTCTCACTACTTAGAAAAATGTAATATTGTAGGGCTTCCCTCATACCCCTTTTCATGACGGTGGATGCACTCACATCTGTGAATTCAACCTAAATTGCGCTGCTTTCGTGTGTCCCATTTACAGCACACAGCGGAGGGAAAGTGAACAGACATGCCACAGTCCTAGCTAGGCTACTAAAATGTTACAGTCTGGCTCCTCATTTAAAAAAATGCAACAAAACACAATGCAAAAGAGAAACATGTAGGCCTATTACAGACACATTTGAGCAGTAGCATAGGTTGGCTACCCAACTACAATACATTTTGAGTGCACCATACAGCAATGTTGCATTCAACTGCACCGGTGATCCATGCAGTGCAAAAAACATTTAAACATGTTTTAAGTTTAAATGTTACAACAACCTATTCATAGGTTTCACCTATGTCACTCGGTCGCGTCATGCCATTGTTATGAACATTCTCAAGCCGCCCTCTTTCGGCAGCACCATACTGGTGCTCTATAGGGGTGATAAACCCAGTCATTCTGGACGGAGGCTAACTACTGTTTAATCTAAATTACACTATAGTGCCTGGAAATACGATGACATTGCTAAAGTAGTCAAATATTTAGTAGGAAACAACTTTGCCAGCATTATCATGTCGTCAAATTTACTTTAGACAGATGGCAATGTTGTCATTAGCTACCAAAGTTCGTCAAAAATAGCTAGCAATGCTAATGTTAGCTAGCTAAAATCCAGTGGCCTCCCCTCAATCTTAGCTAGCTAGCTTACGTTATACTGCATCTAAAGTCAATCTGGTGACATCAAAATGATGATATTTGCCTAATTTTGAATGTCATTGTATTTCCAAGCCACTTGAATGCACTTTTGATGAAATCTTCATCAGCGCTTATTGACGACGTATTGAGTAAAATGCTCAGTCGGGCATCATCAGTTCAAAACGAACGTTCAAAACAATATTGTGACAAAACATGCAATCAATAAATAGCTACGGTTTTGTTATTTGGAGTTATGAAATACTTTTTGATTAGGGTCGCAGCATATTATGCACATCTGCAAGCATAGCAGCAAAGGCAGGACAAATATTATATATCTCTTTTATTTTAATATGTTAAAATTATATATACAGCATCCTATGTACATACAGTACCAGTCAAAAGTTTGGACACACCTACTCATTCCAGGGATTTTCTTAATTTTTACTATTTCCTACATTGTAGAATAATAGTGAAGACATCAAAACGAATAAATAACACATGGAATAATGTAGTAACCAAAAGTGTTAAACAAATCAAAATATATTTTCAGAGTAGCCACCCTTTACCTTGATGACAGCTTTGCACACGCTTGGCATTCTCTCAACCAGCTTCACCTGGAATGTTTTTCCAACAGTCTTGAAGGAGTTCCCACATATGCTGAACACTTGTTGGCTGCTTTTCCTTCACTCTGCGGTCCAACTCATCCCAAACCATCTCAATTTGGTTGAGGTCGGGTGATTGTGCAGGCCAGGTCATCTGATGCAGCACTCCATCACTCTCCTTCTTGATCAAATAGCCCTTACACTGCCTGGAGATGTGTTGGGTCATTGTCCTGTTGAAAAACAAATGATAGTCCCACTAAGTGCAAACCAGATGGGATGGCGTATCGCTGCAGAATGCTGTGGTAGCCATGCTGGTTAAGTGTGACTTGAATTCTAAATAAATCACAGACAGTGTCACCAGCAAAGCACCCCCACACATCTCCTCCTCCATGCTTCATGGTGGGAACCACACATGCGGAGATCATCCGTTCAGCTACTCTGCATCTCACAAAGACACAGCGGTTGGAACCAAAAATATCAAATTTGGACTCATCAGACCAAAGGACAGATTTCCACCGGTCTAATGTCCATTGCTCGTGTTTCTTGGCCCAAGCAAGTCTCTTCTTCTTATTGGTGTCCTTTAGTAGTGGTTTCTTTACAGCAATTCTACCATGAAGGCCTGATTCACGCAGTCTCCTCTTAACAGTTGATGTTGAGATGTGTCTGTTACTTGAACTCTGTGAAGCATTTATTTGGACTGCAATTTCTGAGGCTGGTAACTCTAATGAAGTTATCCTCTGCAGGAGAGGTAACTCTGGGTCTTCCTTTCCTGTGGCGGTCCTCATGAGAGCCAGTTTCATCATAGCGCTTGATGGTTTTTGCGACTGCACTTGAAGAAACTTTCAAAGTTCTTGAAATGTTCTGGATTGACTGACCTTCATGTCTTAAAGTAATGATGGACTGTCGTTTCTCTTTGCTTATTTGAGCTGTTCTTGCCATAATATGGACTTGGTCTTTTACCAAATAGGGCTATCTTCTGTATACCACCCCTACCTTGTCACAACACAACTGATTAGCTCAAATGCATTAAGAGTGAAATCAATTCCACAAATTAACTTTGTTGGTCCAAGATGGCGTAGCAGTGTGGTCGTGTACTCTGTTGTGTGTCTGTGTAAATAGCCTGTTTTTTCTTTTTTGTCTTTTGTATATATTTCCCCTATCACACTTTTCATCCTTCTACTAAATATACTTTCCTGCAACCCGCCTCACTCAATGTGGAACGGATTCTATTATTTACTTAACTTTTATCTAGAATCTCCATTTGAAACTAGCTAGCCAGCTAACTAGCTACTTGCTATTAGCCACCGTTAGCGGTTTTCACCCAGAACATCAGATTTTCTGCAGGAATAACTGAATCACTGGACCTTAACACCGGATCGCAACCAGCTAGCCGCAACCGAATGGATGTTGCTGTTGGCTAATCACCACTGCCCCCGAAGCAAGCACCAGTTAGTCTTGAGCTATCCTCGAGCCAGGCCCATATCCTGGCTATCTACCTCTCGGTCTACCGGACGGGAGTAGCCAGCTAACTAGCTGGCTAACTAGCTAATTGCTGTTCACTGGACCTTATGATCACTCAGCTGCACAGCTGATGCCTGCTGGACTGTCCCTTTACACGGCACCCTGTCCTGTTTTATCTGTTTAGCCTCAGCCCAAACTTTCATCGCCATTACCAGTTGTTGTCTTAGCTCTCTAGAATAACACCTGTGATTGTTTTATGCCTCTCTCCCATGTCAATATGCCTTGCCTATTGCTGTTCCAGTTAGTTTTTATTATACAATTTCACTGTAGAGCCCCAAGTCCCTCTCAAACTGCCTCAAATAGCTCCTTTGTTCCACCCCCCATACACGCGGAGACCGGCTCAATCGGTGCCTCCGGTGATGCCATCTCTTTCATTGTTACCCAACGCATAGGTTTACCTCCCCTGTACTCATATCCTTGTCTGTACATAATGCCCTGAATCTATTCTACAACACCCGGAAATCTTCCCCTTTTATTCTCTGTACCCAACGCACTAGAAGACCAGTTCTTAAAGCCTTTAGCTGTATCCTTATTCTAGTCCTCCTCTGTTCCTCTGGTGCTGTAGAGGTTAACCCAGGCCCTGCAGCCCCCAGTATCACTCCTACTCCCCAGGCGCTATCATTTGTTGACTTCTGTAACCGTAAAAGCCTTGGCTTTTTACATGTTAACATCAGAAGCCTCCTCCCTAAGTTTGAGTTATTCACTGCGTTAGCACACTCCGCCAACCCTGATGTTCTAGCGGTGTCTAAATCCTGGCTTAGGAAGGCCACCAAAAATTCAGAAATGTCCATCCCCAACTACAACATTTTCCGTCTAGATAGAACTGCCAAAGGGGGTGGAGTTGCAATCTACTGTAGAGATAGAGCTCTGCAGGCTATCATACTATCCAGGTCTGTGCCCAAACAGTTTGAGCTCCTACTTCTAAAAATCCACCTTTCCAGAAATAAGTCTCTCACTGTTGCCGCTTGCTACAGACCCCCCTCAGCCCCCAGCTGTGCCCTGGACACCATATGTGAATTGATTGCCCCCCATCTATCCTCAGTGTTCGTACAGCTTGGTGACCTAAACTGGGATATGCTTAACACCCCGGCCATCCTACAATCCAAACTAGATGCCCTCAATCTCACACAAATTATCAAGGAACCTACCAGGTACAACCCTAAATCTGTAAACATGGGCACCCTCATAGATATCATCCCGACTAACTTACCCTCTAAATACACCTCCGCTGTCTTCAACCAGGATCTCAGCTATCACTACATTATTGCCTGCATCCGTAATGGGTCCGCTGTCAAACGACCACCCCTCATCACTGTCAAACGCTCCCTAAAACACTTTAGCGAGCAGGCCTTCCTAATTGACGTGGCCCAGGTATCCTGGATGGATATCGATCTCATTCCGTCAGTAGAGGATGCCTGGTTGTTCTTTAAAAGTGATTTCCTCTCAATCTTTAAATAAGCATGCCCCATTCAAAAAATTCAGATCTAAGAACAGATATAGCCCCTGGTTCTCCTCAGACTTGACTGCCCTTGACCAGCACAAAAACAACCTGTGGCGTACTGCATTAGCATCGAATAGCCCCCGCGATATGCAACTTTTCAGGGAAGTTAGGAACCAGTATACACAAGCAGTTAGGAAAGCAAAGGCTAGCTTTTTCAAACAGAAATTTGCATCCTGTAGCACTGACTCCAAAAAGTTTTGGGACACTGTAAAGTCCATGGAGAATAAGAGCACCTCCTCCCAGCTGCCCACTGCACTGAGGCTAGGAAACACCATCACCACCGATAAATCTACAATAATCGAGAATTTCAACAAGCATTTTGCTACGGCTGGCCATGCTTTCCGCCTGGCTACCGCTACCGCTACCACTCCCCCCCCACCCCCCCCGCTTCTCCTTCACACAAATTGAGACAGCTGATGTTCTGAAAGAGCTTCAAAATCTGGACCTCTACAAATCATCTGGGCTAGACAATCTGGACCCTTTCTTTCTAAAATTAGCAGCCGAAATTGTCGCAACCCTTATTACTAGCCTGTTCAACCTCTCTTTCGTAATGTCTGAGATCCCCAGAGATTGGAAAGCTGCCGCGGTCATCCCCCTCTTCAAAGGGGGTGACACTCTAGATCCAGACTGTTACAGACCTATATCCATCCTGCCCTGCCTTTCGAAAGTTTATGAAAGCCAAGTTAACAAACAGATCACCGACCATTTCGAATCCCACCGTACATTCTCAGCTATGCAATCCGGTTTCCGAGCTGGTCATGGGTGCATCTCAGCCACGTTCAAGGTCCTAAACGATATTATAACCGCGATCGATAATAGACAGTACTGTGCAGCCATCTTCATCGACCTGGCCAAGGCTTTCGACTCTGTCAACCACCGCATTCTTATTGGTAGACTAAATAACCTTGGTTTCTCAAATGACTGCCTCGCCTGGTTCACCAACTACTTCTCAGATAGAGTTTAATGTGTCAAATCGGAGGGCCTGTTGTCTGGACCTATGGCAGTCTCTATGGGGGTGCCACAGGGTTCAATTCTCGGGCCAACTCTTTTCTCTGTGTATATCAATGATGTCGCTCTTGCTGCTGGTGACTCTCAGATCCACCTCTACGCAGACGACACCATTTTGTATACATCTGGCCCTTCATTGGACACTGTTAACAAACCTCCAAACGAGCTTCAATGCCATACAACACTCCTTCTGTAGCCTCCAACTGCTTTTAAACACTAGTAAAACTAAATGCATGCTCTTCAATCGAACGCTGCTGGCACCCGCCCACCCGACTAGAATCACTACTCTCGGCGGGTCTGACCTAGAGTATGTGGATAACTACAAATACCTAGGTGTCTGGTTAGACTGTAAACTATCCTTCCAGACTCACATTTAGCATCTCCAATCCAAAGTTAAATCTAGAATCGGCTTTCTATTTCGCAACAAAGCCTCCTTCACTCATGCTGCCAAACATGGCCTCGTTAAACTGACTATCCTACCGATCCTTGACTTCGGCGATGTCATTTACAAAATAGCCTCCAACACTCTACTCAGCAAATTGGATGTAGTCTATCACAGTGCCATCCGTTTTGTCACCAAAGCCCCATATACTACCCACCACTGTGACCTGTACGCTCTTGTTGGCTGGTCCTCACTACATATTCGTCGCCAAACCCACTGGCTCCAGAGCATCTATTAATCACTGCTAGGCAAATCCCCGTCTTATCTTAGCTCATTGGTCACCATAGCAACACCCACCCGTAGTATGCACTCCAGCAGCTACAGTGGGGAAAAAAAGTATTTAGTCAGCCACCAATTGTGCATGTTCTCCCACTTAAAAAGATGAGAGAGGCCTGTAATTTTCATCATAGGTACACGTCAACTATGACAGACAAATTGAGAAAAGAAAATCCAGAAAATCACATTGTAGGATTTTTAATGAATTTATTTGCAAATTATGGTGGAAAATAAGTATTTGGTCACCTACAAACAAGCAAGATTTCTGGCTCTCACAGACCAGTAACTTCTTCTTTAAGAGGCTCCTCTGTCCTCCACTCGTTACCTGTATTAATGGCACCTGTTTGAACTTGTTATCAGTATAAAAGACACCTGTCCACAACCTCAAACAGTCACACTCCAAACTCCACTATGGCCAAGACCAAAGAGCTGTCAAAGGACACCAGAAACAAAATTGTAGACCTGCACCAGGCTGGGAAGA
Source organism: Coregonus lavaretus (assembly GCF_964263955.1). Lineage (NCBI taxonomy): Eukaryota > Metazoa > Chordata > Actinopteri > Salmoniformes > Salmonidae > Coregonus > Coregonus lavaretus. Next base: position 42,193,366 of record NC_139993.1, on the reverse strand, counting down.
CTGAATCTGCAATAGGTAAGCAGCTTGGTTTGAAGAAATCAACTGTGGGAGCAATTATTAGGAAATGGAAGACATACAAGACCACTGATAATCTCCCTCGATCTGGGGCTCCACGCAAGATCTCACCCCGTGGGGTCAAAATGATCACAAGAACGGTGAGCAAAAATCCCAGAACCACACGGGGGGACCTAGTGAATGACCTGCAGAGAGCTGGGACCAAAGTAACAAAGCCTACCATCAGTAACACACTACGCCGCCAGGGACTCAAATCCTGCAGTGCTAGACGTGTCCCCCTGCTTAAGCCAGTACATGTCCAGGCCCGTCTGAAGTTTGCTAGAGTGCATCCAGAAGAGGATTGGGAGAAAGTCATATGGTCAGATGAAACCAAAATAGAACTTTTTGGTAAAAACTCAACTTGTCGTGTTTGGAGGACAAAGAATGCTGAGTTGCATCCAAAGAACACCATACCTACTGTGAAGCATGGGAGTGAAAACATCATACTTTGGGGCTGTTTTTCTGCAAAGGGACCAGGACGACTGATCCGTGTAAAGGAAAAATGAATGGGGCCATGTATCGTGAGATTTTGAGTGAAAACCTCCTTCCATCAGCAAGGGCATTGAAGATGAAACGTGGCTGGGTCTTTCAGCATGACAATGATCCCAAACACACCGCCCGGGCAACGAAGGAGTGGCTTCGTAAGAAGCATTTCAAGGTCCTGGAGTCTCCAGATCTCAACCCCATAGAAAATCTTTGGAGGGAGTTGAAAGTCCGTGTTGCCCAGCGACAGCCCCAAAACATCACTGCTCTAGAGGAGATCTGCATGGAGGAATGGGCCAAAATACCAGCAACAGTGTGTGAAAACCTTGTGAAGACTTACAGAAAACGTTTGACCTGTGTCATTGCCAACAAAGGGTAAATATCAAAGTATTGCGAAACTTTTGATATTGACCAAATACTTATTTTCCACCATAATTTGCAAATAAATTCATAAAAAATCCTATAATGTGATTTTCTGGAATATTTTTTCTCATTTTGTCTGTCATAGTTGACGTGTACCTATGATGAAAATTACAGGCCTCTCTCGTCTTTTTAAGTGGGAGAACTTGCACAATTGGTGGCTGACTAAATACTTTTTTTCCCCACTGTATATCTCACTGGTCATCCCCAAAGCCAACACCTCCTTTGGCCGCCATTCATTCCAGTTCTCTGCTGCCAATGACTGGAACGAACTGCAAAAATCTCTGAAGCTGGAGAGTCTTATCTCCCTCTCTAACTTTAAGCATCAGTTGTCAGAGCACCTTACCTATCACTGCACTTGTACACAGCCCATCTGAAATTATCCCACCCAACTACCTCATCCCCATATTGTTATTTATTTTGCTCATTTGCACCCTAGTATCTCTATTTGCACATCTTCTCTTGCACATCTATCATTCCAATGTTAATACTAAATTGTAGTTATTTTGCACTATGGCCTATTTATTGCCTTACCTCCATAACTTGCTACATTTGCACACACTGTATATATATTTTCTGTTGTATTTTTGACTTTATGTTTTGTTTACCCCATATGTAACTCTGTGTTGTTGTTTTTTATCGCACTGCTTTGCTTTATCTTGGCCAGGTCACAGTTGTAAATGTAAACTTGTTCTCAACTGGTTTAGCTAGTTAAATAAAGGTGAAATAAAAATAAAATAAAGGCACACCTGTTAATTGAAATGCATTCCAGGTGACTACCTCATGAAGCTGGTTGAGAGAATGCCAAGAGTGTGCAAAGCTGTCATCAAGGCAAAGGGTGGCTACTTTGAATAATATATTTTGATTTGTTTAACACTATTTTGGTTACTATATGATTCCATATGTGTTATTTCATAGTTTTGATGTCTTCACTATTATTCTACAATGTAGAAAACCCTGGAATGAGTAGGAGTGTCCAAACTTTTGACTGGTACTGTAAGTGGACATTATAAAGGGCTATATATTTTTTAAATAAAACAATGGGCAGTTTGGGTCAATCAAATGTATTTGGCATCGATCAAATGGGCGTGCAGGCAAGTTCCCATTCAGTTGTCAAAACGTGGGTTGGGACAAGCATGCATTGGCAGGCAAGCTGCAGAAGGACGAGCAGGCTCCTATACCCCATCTTTTATCAGTGCAATTTTGACGGCCAACTACCTGAAAAAGTTTGAGAGAGTTTATCTAATGTTCCCTCATTAGAATTTAGTTCATCTCGCTCTGGCTAGCATTAGTTGTTGATCTTGTTGTTGTTGATGTGCATAGGCAACTGAGAGAGAGAGAGCCTACCTTTTCATGGTTGTTTGATCAATAGGACTGTGAAGTTCCCAAATGTAAGATACTCCTGTGGTATTTACATATATGGTTTTTGGGCAATACGTTCTAATGATCTAATGTCACGCTGTTGCTACTGCCTGTAAACACACAGTCCAGTTCAAAGTGAATGATGGCAGGCCCGTGTGGCAAAAATCGCTTATTTGCATACAGGCCTACTGTAGCTCTTGGCTATGGCGCACCGGTCTGCGTAGACTCCGGTCCCGGACAGGATGTTTTTAGTCGGTGTTGTTTACTCTCGATCGCCAACGTCGTAATTCCTCTCTGCAGGGGACAGTTTCTTAGAGTAATACGCACACAGATACACTTTTTTTGTATTACCTTGTCGTTGAGACAGAACTGCCCACACACCCACCTCTGAAGTGTCCACCTCCAACACAAAGGGTATCGTGGGATGTGGGTGTTTGAGCAATGGGGCGGAGGTGAAACGTCCCTTCAGTAGGACGAATGCCTCGTCAGCTGCTGGACTACATACACCAACCTACAGGGATCACGCTTGAGGAGAGAGGTGAGAGGGGCGGCGATGGAGCTAAAGTTCCTGATGAAATGGCGGTAGAAGTTGGCAAACCCAAAATAACGTTGTAACCCCTTTATGGTGGTTGGGACTGGCCATGACCTGACCGCATCTACCTTCTTGACGTCCATCTTCACTCCTTGCGGACTGATTTGGTAGCCTAGGAAGGAGACAGCCTCCTGATGAAACTGGCACTTCTCAGCCTTGACAAACAGTTGGTTAGCCAGGAGGCGTTCCAGGACTACTTGGACGTGAGCGATGTGATCCTCCAAGGTAGCCGAGTAGACCAGGATGTCGTCGATATACACGACCACCTTATGTCCGAGCATGTCCGGGAACACCTTGTTGACGAATGCCTGGAACACCGACGTAGCATTGGCTAAGCCAAATGGCATCACCAAGTACTCGTAGTGACCAGACACCATGCTAAAAGCTGTCTCCCACTCATCCCCCTTCCGGATGCGGATGAGATTGTATGCACTCTGCAGGTCCAATTCGGTAAAGAACCGGGCCCCGCAGAGCTGTTCGATGGCTGCCGGCACCAACGGGAGAGGGTAACAGTACTTGGTGGTGATCTCATTGAGTCCTCTGTAATCAATACACAGGCGTAACCCTCCATCCTTCTTGGCCACGAAGAAAAAGCCTGCAGACGCAGGAGACGTGGACGTGCGGATGAAACCTTGTTGGAGCGCCTCATGGATGTACTCCTCCATGGCCTTGGTCTCAGCCACCGACAGAGTGTAGATGCATCCGCGCGGGGGCACATAGCCTGCAAGCAGGTCGATGGCACAGTCCCAGGGGCGATGAGGAGGGAGACAGGTGGAGCAGGTTTTGGAAAATACCTCCCGCTGGTCCTGGTATACCTCCGGGATGTTGGGCTGAAGGGCAATCACAGGACTCTCAACCGACGTGGAACCACAGGGGACGGGAAAGCAGGTCCTCCAGCATTCGGGTGCCCAGTCCATGATTTTCATCCTCGACCATGAGATGGTGGGGTTATGGCGTTGAAGCCAAGGGAGGCCGAGGATGATCTTGTAAGCTGGTGCACTGGTGATGAGAGAGACCCAATAGAGAGAGACCCAGCTGTCTCCGTCTGCGTCGCTCCGCCGCGGGGAGGCGTGTGAGTCCTACCTACATGGGTTCAAGCTCTGATACAAAGTGTTCACTGAGGGAGGGAGAGAAGCCATGAGAATGTCGACGCTTCTGAAGTAGGTTATGCAGACGGATGGCCATCGCAATGAGTGTGTCGAAGGAGAGGTTGTTGTCTCGACAGGCCAGTTCCGTCTGGACCTCCTCGCGCAGTCCTCTTCTGAATAGCGTATGAAGCGCCGGCTCATTCCATCCGCTACTGTCCGGAAGGTGAGCACGTACTCGGCAGCGGTCTGGTCCTCCTGCCGTAGTTGGAGTAGGCTCTCATCCCCCTCTCTGCCCTCCGGTGGATGATCGAAGATACCTCTGAACAGAGCCATGAACCCCTCATACGAATCCAGCTCCTCCTCTCCTCTCTCCCAGACGGCCGTGGCCCATTCCAACACCCGCCCAGTCAGCAGAGAAATAACCGTGGCAACCTTGGACCTCTCGGTGATGGGGGCTCCCATCTGGTGCGCAAAGTAGAGGGAGCACTGTAGTAGGAAGCCACGGCATTTAGATGGGGTGCCGTGATATTTATCCGGGAGGGACAAATGGGCATCTCTGACCTGGGCGGGTTTCTGAATGGGCTGGTGTGCTGGGTCGACTGGTGGTAGAATATCCTCCGCTAGTTGAAGGCAACGCCTCTTGGGTATATTCGAGACGTTGAACACTGCGTAGAACCTCTTCCATAGCCGTCCCCAGTAGCGCCAGCTGGTTGTGGTGTTGACAAAGTAGGTATCCCTGCTCGTCGACCGTCTGGGAGATGTTCTGATTACCTGCTGTTCCATTTTGTGAGGCAGTATTCTTTAACGTAGACGCTGGAAGTCGAGAAGCAGGTGGTAAGTTTAATATAACAAAGAACGATACAACATAGCGTCTTGACATGAAATACAGAAACAATACTGCCTGGGGAAATAACCTATGGGAGTGCCAGATAAAGGGGAGGTAATGAGTGAGGTAATGGAGTCCAGGTGTGCCTCATGATAATATAATAATAATAATATAATATAATAATATAATATGCCATTTAGCAGACGCTTTTATCCAAAGCGACTTAGTCATGCGTGCATACATTTTTGTGTATGGGTGGTCCCGGGGATCGAACCCACTACCTTGGCGTTACAAGCGCCGTGCTCTACCAGTTGAGCTACAGAGGACCACATGATGAAGCGCAGGTGCACGTAATGATTGCCTAAAACAGACTATAGGCTACATGTGCACCACCAAGTCAGAACAGTAGGCTAAGTTATGAGGGGAAAAGGGACCAAATTATTAGGGTGAGGTACATGGGCTACTAACAGCTTACTACACAACATACACTTAGTATTACTTTCTTAGCTACAGTATACATATCTCCCTGGCATATTACATCATTTATGCAGCAGCATACAAGACATTTGTTGACTCACCTTGTTGTGCTCACCTGAACAGGAAAGTGGCACGGCGGTCCTTCATGGGCCAATTCTGTCATCAAAGTCTGGCATTCTCTGGATTTATGGTGCTTTCAAGACAACTGGGAATGTGAAAAAAAACAAGGTTGAATCATGACGTCGGAGCTCGAGAAAGAGCTCAGTAACAGTATTGTCAAGATCGTCTAACAGAGTGGACCAATGCGCAGCGTTGAATGCAAACATATTTATTCTCACTGAAGGCAACACGAACAAAACAACGAACGATACGTGACAGTTCAAGGTTACCATAAACAGACTCGAAACAAAAACCCACAAACACGAATGAAAACCCGACTGTTTAAATATGGCTCCCAATCAGAGACAACCAGCTGACACTCGTTGCCTCTGATTGGGAGTCACTCAGACCAACATAGAAATAAGTAACCTAGACCCACAACAAAAACATAGAAACTAACACCCTGGCTCAACATACGAGAGTCCCCCGAGCCAGGGCGTGACAAGTATCTCACAATACAACATACAACTTTTATCCAATATCTTCTGCTGAGCATAATAGGGGAATAATAGTTTATGTAAAGCCCCATCATACACTGTGCAGATAATAATGTTGATATAACATGAACATTCACTAACCTGATGCTCTATGCTCTTCACGTTTCCTCCAGTTATTTGGGCCTAATTGTAGATGTTGATGTTTTTCTGGGTTTTAATGTGGACATTGTATACTGGTCATCGTGTTATGTGCCATGGTGGCAAACAAACAGCAGTATCTGAGCGGGGGCACAGACCTTTTCTTTCCATCATCTGCAGAAAGGTGGCATGAGTCTGACTGAAAATAGACACATTTTATAATGAGGAGGCCTTTTACTGTAAGAGTTGAGTAGGCCTTTTACTGTAAGAGTTAACCTTCTGAGTCAGATTGTTTATGAACTAAACTGCATTAGTGATACATACAACTGTACCTTGCTCCCCTTTGAGCACAACAAATCTAGGGAGCTGAAAGAACATTTGCACTCAATTGACTGTATGTCAGGAGAATTGCAATTCTCTATTTATTTCATCCTGAAACAAGATGTGAGTCATGTCTGTGGCAAGTCCCTCAGCAGGTGTATGCTGAATGAAATTTAACCCCCTAGTTCATTCATTGCACCATAATGCTGTGGATTTGTTATGACACAAGGACAGGGACAGGGGGTGCAGAGTGCAAAATGATATTATGCGCTTTCCAAGAAGACTGTCCAAACATGTAGTTCAATTGGACCACCCACACAGCCCAGCTAGCACATTTGGTTCCTTGGAAGTTGTGGGAATGTATGTTTTAGGTTTCACATTGGTTGTGGGAACAAAGCCATACATTTGCTGACCGGTAAAACTGAACTTTTTTAAAAACATTCTGAGAACAGAAGTAAAAAATGTGCCTGTTCTCTGAACATTTATTTTTAGGTTGCAGGGAGGTTCTGAGAACTACATGTTGCAGGGAGGTTTTATTAACGCTCTGAGAACGGAAATTGTACAGTATTTAGAGGTTCTTTAAAACTTTTACTGAATGTCTCAAGAATACTTTTAATAACACCGCTAGCTTTGGGTAAACCTTTTTTTTACTCCAAGCACCAATGTGACACATGGAAATTAATTTCATTAGGCATTAATCATGCAAACACATTTTATTTATTTATTGTGATACGGTGAGACAGTGAGATTCAAACCTAAAGTATTCTGTTCTCTATCTATGGAATTAGTTCACCGCGCCATCAGGATGGTGCTAGCATGCCATGTGTTTTTATGCATACAAAGCTGTTCATTTTAGTCTATTCAAACAGACCCATTTTAAAGGAAGCAAGCACTCATTAAGATCACACCCGAACACACTTAAGATAGAGAGAGTATTGTTGATGCTGAGAATGGAATGTATATGTGTGTGTGTTCAGAGCTCGACTTTGTAACGTCAAAACTGTGATTATATGTAGAAGCCAGTCAACATAGTTTAAATTAAGCTTTTCGAATCAATAGAACAATATATCCCCAAGCAACCGGGAGAGAATGATCGGTCAGTTATAGACAACAGCAAACTAATCTGTGGGTAAAGCGACGCTGTGACTCGAACCCAACAAGCCATGGCTTTTATTGGGCACAAAATTATCTGAAACACAGTCAGAAGCTTGATGTAATCATTCATTGCGTGCTAGTAATATGGGACCAAATACTAAACTTTTTACTACTTTAATACACATATAAGTGTCACGTATAGCTCAGTTGGTAGAGCATGGTGTTTGGTAGAGCATGGCGTTTGCAACGCCAGGGTTGTGGGTTCAATTCCCACGGGGGGCCAGTATGAAAATGTATGCACTCACTAAACTGTAAGTCGCTCTGGATAAGAGCGTGTGCTAAATGACTAAAAAAATTTTTTTTTAATGTAAGTGAATTTGTCCCAGTACTTTTGTTTGTTTCTCAAAATAAGAAAATCTATTCAAGACTTGACTACATTTTTATAAAAATGCACTCACAATTTACTAGATAAAAAAATGTATGATATAGTGATATTGGACCATTCTCCGGTATTATGCTTAATTACACCAATAGAAAATACACTTAGCGACAGCATTTGTAGAATGAACAGAGGGTCTTCTGGATCTTTGGGTCTTCTGGACCCAAAATGTATTAAATACTTAAACGAAAAAATAAATACCTTTACCATTACAAATGTAGACATAGAGGACAGAGAAAAGACAACCCCCAATATAATTTGGGAATGATAATCTCATACTCTGCAAAAGTTAAATCTGATTTAGAAATTAAAATTAAGAAAAAAAATCGCTATCTTCGAAAAAGCCATAAACAATCTTTACACGGTAAAGAAGAAAAAGAAATCTGAGTTTAAGCAGGAATACAATCTTTTACTTATGAAGAGAGCCAACAACAACAGATTAAACTCAAATAAACCATACTACTTAATGCCAAATAAAACCTGGTAAATATCTCACAGCTCTAACAAAACGAATACATGCTAAACCAGTTATAATTTTAAAAGATAAAGATACAAAAGCGGTAATTAGAAACAACAACGTGATTAATGACAATTTTAAAAGCTTCTATTACATTTTTGTATACATCAGACTCAACAACTCTGAAGCAATTATCAGCAGACAAAAAATAATCACTAAAAACAGGGATCAACCAAGAATAAATATTAGATACTGTTAAAACTTTTGCACTGAGAAAAGCACCAGGAATTGATGGCTTTCCCTTAGAATTCTATTCAAAATTTTGGGACAAAGTAGCCCCCCCATTTACACAAATGACAACACACGTCACTCAATTCAGTACTTCCATGTATCAAACAGTTATTTCTGTTATATTAAAACCAGGAAAATCTGGAGAGTCCCCTGTTGATTATAGACCCATAAGTGTAATAAATTGTGACAATAAAATAATAACAAAGCTTATAAGCAATATAATGGAAAAAGTCTTGCCAGACTTGATACATATCAATCAAACAGGGTTTATAATTTTAAAATAGACACTTGCAAACAAATACAAGAATATGTTTCAGTTTAATACAATGTGCAAAAAAACAAGATATAGTTTTATCAATAAACTTTCCAGCTGAAATAATACATTTAATACAAATATTGTATAAATGTCCTAAAGCAAAAATATACACAAATAATACATTATCTGATTAAATTGCTTTAAAAAGGGGCACAAGACAGGGATGTCCCCTCTCCCCCCTCCTGTTTGCACTGGCATTGAACTGCTTGCAGAAAGAATTAGACAGGACCGAAACGTAACAGGTATCAGTATTGGTAAACATGAATATAAACTAAACTTATTTGCAGACGATCTCCTGATATACCTGACCAATATTGAAAACTCAATGCGCCATTTATTTTCAGAATACTCATAAATCTCAGGATATAAAATGTACGTGGAAAAAAAATGAAATAATGGCAATAGGAAAAATAACAAGAATAACTCACGATCTACAGCAATCCTTTAAGTGTACCACAAAAAATATTAAATACTTAGGATGCTTAATAAGTGACAACAAACAACAAATATATAAAGATAACTTTATTCCATTACTCAACAATATGAAAGCAGATCTAATTAAATTGAGTAATCTTCCCATAAATCTTACAGGTAGAATAAACCTCTTTAGAATGGCATGGCTGCCAAAGTTTTTGTATTTATTTTTGGTAATACCAATTACCCCACCGAAGACATTATTTTAAAAAGTATGCTCGGTCATAACATAAAATTCATAGAATAAAAAGGAAAGTTTAGCATCTTCCTAAGTCTGAGGGTGGTTTTAATCTTCCAGGCTTGGAATTGTATCAACTCGCTACCCAAGGCTTTTACTTGCGACAAATAGTTAAATGCACTGAAGAGGAACAATGGGTACATATTGAAGATGAGCATTCTCATCCCCAGAATATTTTTACCTGTCTATTTTCAAAGGATAAAGCTAAGAACACTTAACAACTTCATAGTTAAGAACACTGTAACAATATGGAAGAAAGGAAGGTCCCGTGTAGCTCAGTTGGTAGAGCATGGCGCTTGCAACGCCAGGGTTGTGGGTTCGATTCCCACGGGGGGAAAAAATTAAATGTATGCACTCACTAACTGTAAGTCGCTCTGGATAAGAGCGTCTGCTAAATGACTAAAATGAAATGTATTCTGCAAGACCCTATATCACTCCCTAAAAACACAACCTTATGGAGAACTAAAGGCATAGAAATCGTAATTGACTTGGTAACAGGAAATACATGTATTTCCATGACAGAATTAAAAAGTAAATTTGGACGTAGATAGTTTCAAATACATGAAACTTAAAAGTGACATATCACAAAATGTTGATTTGAAATCTTTTGGACATCAGAGCAACCTTGAGGGAATCATTTCTGAGTCCGAAAAGGATGTTCATATGATAGGGAAGATATACAAAACTTTGCAGAGCATGTCCAACTTACAATCTATTAGAAAAAAATATTAACTATTGGAACCAAGACTTAAAATGAACTGATGATGGCACAAGATGGAGGGAAAGTTGGAATTACAGTTAACGTAAATGTATGCTTAATCCAGTATAAACTGATGTATAGTATTTATTATACAAGAGGAAAAATTCACAAATTCTACAGCACAATGGCAGAGTCATGTCTTACATTAAGTGTAAAAATAATAATGACTCAATAATCCAACAGTTTCCAAACTAGGGGTCGTGAATTTCCAAAATCCTGTGAAAAAAGTAATTAATATTATCGTCTTTTCTCTCAAAATCATTGTAATGTGGTTAACCTTAAAAATGTACATAAACATTATTAAAATCTAAAGGTAAAAATTAAACCAGAGCGCGCCCTTAGATCATAGGAAAAGGCTGCGCTTGACCGTTGCACATTAATCATTCCCACGGTGAATGGCTAAGCAAGCTAGGCTATGAAACGTCACATTATTGCAGAGACTTTGATATTACAGGCCGCAATTGATATGGTCAAAACAATATGTGGGAAGGCAGAGGCACTGAAACTCACATCAATACCTTTGTCAGATAACACTGTGAAACTAAGAATTGATGCTATAGCTAGCAATCAAGAGGAAACTCTTGACTGAACGACTCAAAAACCCCCCACCTGATAATGTCCAAATGGACGTTAGTTGTGAGGGCTGTGATGCCTATGCATTGACTTTTGTTCGCTATATGTCGGGGGATACTATTCACAAGGAAATATTGTTCTGTCTCACGATTCCCGAGCATGAAACGGCACAGGGGCTGTTCAGTGTGCTGCGTGGCTATATTGATGAAAAACAGATTCCACAGATTTGCACAGATGGGACTCCCTCTGCCATATGGACGCATCATATGATACACCCACTGAGCTATAATGGATGTACCGAGAGAAACTGGCGGCAAAAGAGCTGAGCGCAGAACTCGGATATGCAGCAGGTAACTTTTGATTGTAAACTACATAAACTACATCTACTGGCAAAACTATGTTGAGATATGGGATCAGAGCATGACAATGTTCGATTTCACACCGAGGCTTGCTGGTTATCGAGGGGAAGTGATGGCAAGATTTTTTGAATTGAGAGAGGAACTGTTGTCATTCGCAATGGATGTAAAAAATACTTTGTTGACTTTCTGTGTAATGATAATAAAATGTGTCTCCTTGCCTATGTAACAGACATATTTGGGAAACTGAACGAACTGAACGCAAGCATGCATGGGAAATACAAAAAAATTATACAGATGAGTGATGGAATCAGCGAAATCCGTATGACTGTGATCCTGGCTCAGTTTACATGCTGGTAAGTGAAATCGAAAAACTGATCGAGCTGTCATGTGACCGAATGCTGCAGACAACGCATTCACGGGTCACTATGGAGTTTTGGTTCCTGTGCCGTCTCCCTCCTAGCATTAAAACTCACGGTACGCTGATTCAGTGCTCTCGTCTACATTAAAAACAAATATCAATCCAGGTTGGATGTGACAGGAGAGATGAGGTACGCACTGTCGACCATGCCCCCTAACTTTGAGAAGCTCCGACCGACATGCATCAAGCCCACCCATCTCAGTAGTGATGAAATTATCTCAGACTAATTTGCAATTGACTGTCATAGCCCCACATTAAAAGTACAGTATATGATGGTGAGTTGAGAATACAATCAGAAATACTGTTAGAATGTTTTGCAATTGACTGCCATAGCCCCAATTTAAAAAGTAAACATTGGCTGTTAATTACATAATTTTTTTCCACATGGAACATTTTCAGATATCAAAATGGGTTCGTGGGCCAAAAAGTTTAGGAACCCCTGCAATAATTAATGCTTTCTGGGAATGCTATAAAGTCCGGAAGTTGTGGGGGCGGAGCTAGAACGTTGGCTGTCAGAAATATTACAATGTAAACTTAACTTTAATCTGTCTGTCTGCATATTGCAAGGCATATGGGGGTGTAGTGAGATACCCAATGGGCTGGACAATTCTCTTCTCATCACTCATCTTGAAAAAAAAGTGTACTAAAAACTTGGAAATCAATCAATCCGCCATCATTAACACAATGGAGAAATCGAATGATTTATTATTGAAATATTGAAATAGCATGGGCAACTGAGAAAAACTAATTGGTACAATTTAAGGCCAAGTGGCAAACAATAATGCAGGCACTAGGGATGGGGTTGTGAGCATGCGGGTCTGGGCAGATGAGATGTAGTCATTGTTTGTGTGCATCTGTATGATGTTGTTCGTATGTATATGTTTGTATCTGGTGTGTAAAAAAATTATATGAAATAAAAGTATTTAAAAAAAGAATGTATATGTTTTTAAAAAACATTCTTAGAACGTTCTCGATAACAATTGGAGAACATTAATTTAAGTAGAACCATGAGGAAACCTGTATTAAACGTTAACTGAAGTACTGAAATTCCCACAGAAGAACCTTGTTTCTTAACGTTCTCTGAACTATTTGAGAACATTCCCAATGTCAAACCAGTTGGAGAACGTTCCTAGAACATTACCAAAATTGAAATTAAATTAAAGTAATGAAAGACCAAGAAAATAGCTTTTTATGTGAAGTTTCTCAAATGTGCTGAGAATGTTCCAAAGCCAAGCAACTATCCTGCACCATTCCCAGAAAGTTGTTGGAAGGTTGTATGCAAAATAACCATAGGACAACCACGCTCTCACCAAGCTCTAAGAAACATATGGTTCTCAGAACGTTATGTGCTAGCTGGGACCAGTCCAATAATAACTGTCATCTCAATAAATCTCTTAGCATAGGCTACAGTTTCTGGTGGAAGCTATCATCATCACTACATGATATATCATATACCACATGCATATATTGACACTGTAGTAGACATGTATACTGTTCATATTAACAGGCATGTTATGTTTTTAAAGCATGCAGCATTGTCACGACTTCCCGACACCCCTCCTTGTTCGGGCAGGTTTTGGCATTCGTCGTCACCGGCTTACTAGCTACTGCCGATCCCATTCTCATCACTCCACTTGTCATGTCTTGTCTTGTCAATCACACACACCTGGTGCTCATTCCCATAACTAGTATGGGTATAAGTGTTCCCTCTGTTCCCCTTGTCTTTGTGAGTGATTGTTTCATTGTGAGAGCGAGTAGCTCGGTTGAGCTACTCTTCCATTTGTTATTGCCAAGGTGGAATATTTCCCTTGTGATAGTTTCTTATTGACGCGGGGTGCGTTTTATTTATGTAAATGGAATAAACTCTGGACTTCGGTGTTTTACCTCCTGCCCCTGACTTCTTCATTCACACCTCATCACAGAATCACTCACCCCGCTGAATGGAGTTGTGGCAAGGGTCCAGGAGCATTCCTCGATGCTGGCCAGCTTGGGGGAAGCGATGGATCGGGATCTTCAGGTAGTAGAGGATGTCCGACGGGAGCTAGCCTGCCGTGATGCAATGCTATGGTTCTCCCAACTGGTGGACATGGCCATCCGGCTGGACAATCTGCTAGCAGCTAGAGGACGTCCTGGTAGGGGTCTGCCCGTTCCCACTCCGGACGACTCTGACCCGGAGCAGATGGAGCTGGGGGGAGCCGCCGGTCGAGAGAGCGCAAGAGGACAGCGACAGTGCCACTCTGGTGGCACGAAGGGACAATCCACCTCACATCACAGTCAACGTTCCTTTGGGTCTGGAGGCGGTAGGCAGGGTACTCACGCATCACCCCAGGTAACGAACACCCAAAAGTGTTCAGAGCACTTTGCTGCGCACTGTACCTTATCTATCTCCTTCCCCGATCACCTGGTAGTTTCCCAGTGTAAGGCACTAGTCGATTCAGGCGCAGCTGGAAACTTTATGGACAGGGCATTTGCACGCCGTCAAGGCATTTCATTGGTTCCCCTATCCATTCCACTCCCCATCAGAGAACTTAAGAGTCGACCATTAGGGTCCGGGTTGGTTAAGGAGGTTACTGTACCAGTCACCATGATTACACAGGAGACGCACGTTGAGCAGATCACTTTTTTGATTATTGAGTCTCCTGCTTACCCTGTAGTCTTAGGTATTCCGTGGTTAGCCCTTCACAACCCCACTTTTTCATGGCCGCAGAGGGTTCTTACGGGGTGGTCGCGTGAGTGTCCGGGTAGGTGTCTAGGTGTTTCCGTTGGTGCGACCACGGTGGAAAGTCCAGACGGTACCCCCACCGTGCGCATTCCCCCCGAATACCATGATCTGGTGCTCGCATTTTCCAAGACGCAAGCGACTAAATTACCACCTCATCGGGAGGGGGATTGCGCTATAAACCTTCGGGTAGATGCTGTACCTCCCAGGAGTCATGTGTATCCCCTGTCGCAGGCTGAAACGGAGGCTATGGAAACATACAGTGAGGGAAAAAAGTATTTGATCCCCTGCTGATTTTGTACGTTTGCCCACTGACAAAGAAATGATCAGTCTATAATTTTAATGGTAGGTTTATTTGAACAGTGAGAGACAGAATAACAACAAAAAAATCCAGAAAAACGCATGTCAAAAATGTTATAAATTGATTTGCATTTTAATGAGGGAAATAAGTATTTGACCCCCTCTCAATCAGAAAGATTTCTGGCTCCCAGGTGTCTTTTATACAGGTAACGAGCTGAGATTAGGAGCACACGCTTAAAGGGAGTGCTCCTAATCTCAGCTTGTTACCTGTATAAAAGACACCTGTCCACAGAAGCAATCAATCAATCAGATTCCAAACTCTCCACCATGGCCAAGACCAAAGAGCTCTCCAAGGATGTCAGGGACCAGATTGTAGACCTACACAAGGCTGGAATGGGCTACAAGACCATCGCCAAGCAGCTTGGTGAGAAGGTGATAACAGTTGGTGCGATTATTCGCAAATGGAAGAAACACAAAATAACTGTCAATCTCCCTCGGCCTGGGGCTCCATGCAAAATCTCACCTCGTGGACTTGTAATGATCATGAGAATGGTGAGGAATCAGCCCAGAACTACACGGGAGGATCTTGTCAATGATCTCAAGGCAGCTGGGACCATAGTCACCAAGAAAACAATTGGTAACACAGTACGCCGTGAAAGACTGAAATCCTGCAGCGCCCGCTAGGTCCCCCTGCTCAAGAAAGCACATATACAGGCCCGTCTGAAGTTTGCCAATGAACATCTGAATGATTCAGAGGAGAACTGGGTGAAAGTGTTGTGGTCAG
The DNA here is from genome assembly GCF_964263955.1 of Coregonus lavaretus. NCBI lineage: Eukaryota > Metazoa > Chordata > Actinopteri > Salmoniformes > Salmonidae > Coregonus > Coregonus lavaretus. The sequence goes on along the minus strand of NC_139993.1, from coordinate 42,177,786 downwards.
ATGAGACCAAAATGGAGATCTTTGGCATCAACTCAACGTGTTTGGAGGAGGAGGAATGCTGCCTATGACCCCAAGAACACCATCCCCACCGTCAAACATGGAGGTGGAAACATTATGCTTTGGGGGTGTTTTTCTGCTAAGGGGACAGGACAACTTCACCGCATCAAAGGGACGATGGACGGGGCCATGTACCGTCAAATCTTGGGTGAGAACCTCCTTCTCTCAGCCAGGGCATTGAAATTGGGTCATGGATGGGTATTCCAGCATGACAATGACCCAAAACACACGGCCAAGGCAACAAAGGAGTGGCTCAAGAAGAAGCACATTAAGGTCCTGGAGTGGCCTAGCCTTAATCCCATAGAAAATCTGTGGAGGGAGTTGAAGGTTTGAGTTACCAAACGTCAGCCTCGAAACCTTAATGACTTGGAGAAGATCTGCAAAGAGGAGTGGGACAAAATCCCTCCTGAGATGTGTGCAAACCTGGTGGCCAACGACAAGAAACGTCTGACCTCTGTGGTTGCCAACAAGGGTTTTGCCACCAAGTACTAAGTCATGTTTTGCAGAGGGGTCAAATACTTATTTCCCTCATTAAAATGCAAATCAATTTATAACATTTTTGACATTAGTTTATCTGGATTTTTTTGTTTGTTCTTCTGTCCCTCACTGTTCAAATTAACCTACCATTAAAATTATAGACTGATCATGTCTTTGTCAGTGGGCAAACGTACAAAATCAGCAGGGGATCAAATACTTTTTCCCTCACTGTACGTCACCGAGTCCCTGCGCCAGGGGTATATACGTCCCTCCACTTCACCTGCTTCCTCAAGTTTCTTCTTTGTGAAGAGGAAAGATGGAGGTTTACGCCCGTGCATTGATTATCGACCACTGAATAAGGTGACTGTATGATTTAGTTATCCTCTTCCCCTCATTCCTTCAGTGATTGAGTCAATGCATGGGGCCCGTTCATTCACCAAATTAGACCTCAAGAGTGCCTACAACCTGGTACATCCTTTGGCAAGGTCGCAGCTCCCATTACCTCCTTGTTGAAGGGTGGGCCGTCCCGGCTCCGCTGGTCTGCTGAGGCTGATTTGGCCTTCAGTAGATTGCGGGGTCTGTTCACCTCAGCCCCGGTACTGGCTCACCCCGATTCATCACTACTGTTCGTAGTGGAGGTGGATGCGTCCGAGGTAGGGATAGGCGCTGTCTTATCCCAATGCTCTGGCACGCCACCCAAGCTCCGCCCCTGTGCCTTCTTTTCGAAGAAGCTCAGCTCGGCTGAGCAGAACTATGGCCTTGGTGATCGGGAGCTGCTGGCTGTTGTCCGAGCTTTGACGGTGTGGAGACATTGGCTCGAAGGGGAGAAACACCCTTTCCTCGTCTGTACAGACCACCATAACCTGGAGTACATTCGGGCAGCGAGGAGGCTGAATCCTCGCCAGGCCAGGTGGGCCCTCTTCTTCACCCGGTTTGATTTCACACTCTCATACATTCCGGGTACGAAGAACGTGAAGGCAGACGCACTGTCTCGGCTGTATGACACAGAGGAGAGGCCCAGAGACAACACCCCCATACTCCCGGCCTCATGCATTGTGGCGCCGGTAGTATGAGCGATGGACGTGGATATAGCGCAGGCATTACGTGCAGATCTATCTCCACCGCAGTGTCCAGCTGGGCTGCAGTACATGCCTGCGCTTATCCGTGATCGTCTGATCTACTGGGCACACACGACACCCTCCTCTGGTCATCCAGGTATCGGTCGTACAATGTGCTGCCTGACCGAGAAGTACTGGTGGCCTACCTTGGTTAAGGACGTGAGGGTGTATGTTTCCTCCTGCTCAGTGTGCGCCCAGAGTAAGGCACCTAGGCACCTCCCAGCGGGTAAGCTACAACCTTTACCAGTTCCACAACGACCATGGTCTCTCCTTAGTATTGATTTTCTTACTGATCTTCCCCTCTCCCAAGGTAACACCACTATCCTGGTCGTTGTGGATCGCTTTTCGAAGTCCTGCCGCCTCCTTCTTCTGCCCGGTCTCCCCACGGCCCTACAAACTGCGGAGGCTCTGTTTACACACGTCTTCCGGCACTATGGGGTACCAGAGGATATAGTGTCTGACCAAGGTCCCCAGTTCACGTCTAGAGTCTGGAAGGTGTTCATGGAACGTCTGGGGGTCTCGGTCAGCCTGACCTCTGGATTTCACCCCGAGAGTAATGGGCAGGTGGAAAGGGTGAATCAAGATGTGGGTAGGTTCCTGCGGACCTACTGTCAGGACCGGCCGGGGGAGTGGTCGGTGTTCCTGCCATGGGCAGAATACGCTCAGAACTCTCTCCGCCACTCCTCCACTAACCTAACACCCTTCCAATGTGTTTTGGGTTACCAATCGGTCCTGGCACCGTGGCACCAGAGCCAGACCGAGGCTCCTGCGGTGGATGACTGGTTTCGGCGCGAGGAGGAGACTTGGGACGCTGCCCACGTTCGCCTCCAGTGCGCCGTGCATCGTCAGATGGCGAACACTGACCGCCACCGCAGGGAGGACCCGGTTTTCGTACCGGGAGATCGGGTCTGGCTCTCGACCCGGAATCTACCCCTCCGCCTGCCCTGCCGGAAGCTGAGCCCGCGGTTTGTGGGCCGTTTAAAGTCCTGAGGAGGATAAACGAGGTTACATACAGGTTGTTACTCCCCCCTGATTACCGTATTAACCCCTCGTTTCATGTGTCTCTCCTCAGGCCGGTGGTAGCTGGTCCGCTCCAGGAGTCTGAGGTGCGGGAGGTTCCTCCACCTCCTCTGGACATCGAGGGGACCCCGGCGTACTCGGTCCGTTCCATACTGGATTCTTGTGGAGTGGGAGGGGTACGGTCCGGAGGAACGGTGCTGGGTCCCAAGGAGGGACATCCTCGATCCCTACCTGTTGAGGGATTTCCACCGTCGCCATCCGACTCGCCCTGCTCCGTGTCCTTCTGGCCGTCCCCGAGGCCGGGGTCCGCGCACTGCTGGAGACGCACGTCAATGGGGGGGTACTGTCACGACTTCCGCCGAGGCTGCCTCCCCTCCTTGTTCGGGCAGGTTTCGGCGTTCGTCGTCACCGGCTTACTAGCTACTGCCGATCCAATTCTCATCACTCCACTTGTCATGTCTTGTCTTGTCAATCTCACACACCTGGTGCTCATTCCCCTAATTAGTATGGGTATAAGTGTTCCCCTTGCCTTTGTGAGTGATTGTTTCATTGTGAGAGCAAGTAGCTCGGGTGAGCTACTCTTCCATTTGTTATTGCCAAGGTGGAATATTTCCCTTGTGATAGTTTCGTATTGATGCTGGGTGCGTTTTATTTATGTAAACGGAATAAACTCTGGACTTCGGTGTTTTACCTCCTGCGCCTGACTCCTTCATTCACACCTCATCACAGGCATAGACTGTTTATGATCTGTTCTACTGTGTTTCATGATTGGGCTCAGATCATCAATTCTTAGAAGCCTAGCCGGTCTTCTTTCCCAATGAATAGTTTACAGCTCCTGCTTTTGATCTATCTTCAAGAGGTGTTGTGTGTAGTGATGTCAATAGCACTCTAATATTTCCCTCTGATGCCTTTTCTAGTAATTACATCTCTTAACCTCAGTGTTGTTTTTTGTAAATAACAGGAATAACCTCACATAAACTAGAGCTACTCATCGATGTATATACAGTATTTGCATATTGGCTTTTTATGTGTGCCGATTGAGATGCAGAAAACAATTGAAAGTTGTACATTTTCCCTATAGATGTTGGCCCCAGGCCAAGCACCCTGTCACGGATTATACACAACTGTAATATTGTCGAGAAATTCTGTCAGTGTGGAGATCGAGAGGCCCAGAAGAGAAAATGAATATTCTAGCTAAGCAATATTGCATTGCAATATAAGTAAGAACATGTATTTTTTTTGTTCTTTACATTGCTCTCCTAATGTTGTAATGCTGAAAGCAGTCTATGTATTTGATCATGTCCAGCATTTGTGTGTTGACTTGAGCTGTGCTAACATTTCCTGACAGTCTTTGGCCACAGCAGAGGGAGGTGGATCAACAGCGAAGAGCAAGAGATGAGACAGACATGGTTAATCAGGCTCTGTCGTGGGCAGCAGGTTACTCTCCTCCTCGCATGGCTGCTCTTGTTTTTTTTCACTCCTAATAATTAGCCACTCTGGGATTTGACTTAAAAGTCTTCTGATGAGCATGAAACAGGATTTTATGTCTGCGAGTTAATCTTTCCACTCAGTTTGATGTTATCAGTTGGTTTTTGGTGTGAAAAGCAAAGTGACTGGTGTGAGACTAGGGCTAAGGGCTGGGGGTTTGATAGTAATGATAATGGTTATGAGGGAGGGTAATGAGAGGTGGTTGTTACACAGCTGTTCAGCTATGATCTACACACACACACACACGCATACACAACCAAAGGAAACGCCTCTGCCTCTTTCTGTCAGATGGTTTGTTCACCCATTCACATTCAGCTCTACCAACCTAGGATTATATGATCCATGAACAATATGTGTCACGCAGTCACGCAAACATGTTTGCCTGGCCTATACAGTACCTTCAAAATAAAGTGGGATATTTCTGTAAACATAAGTGGTGGTTGTTAACCAGTGATCCAGAGCCCTGAGTGAAGGAAATACAAACATTTTTCACAGATAAGGCTTGGATTGACTCTGGTCTGGTGCATTTAGTTTATGGACTGACAGTGGCTTTGTTCAGTGCTGTATGTGATATGGAACGACTGATGTGTGTTCTCAACCTGCTTGTCTGTAAAGATTATAGTAGCCTACCTGTTGACAGCAGTCAGATTTCTTGTTAGTAATGACTGTTACTACAGTAACCTGTTGCAACGTGTTGATCTCCACCACGTTTCCCTTCTGCTGTCGATTTGTCATGATATTTTCTGTGTTGTTACCTTCAGTGGGGAAATGTTCATATTATCAGTAAATGTATTAGCTCTGGTCTATCAAATCTACATAGATTTGCTTCACACTGCCATATTTCTCACAACCAGTTTAGCTGGCTTTCCTGAAGCCACTTTGAAACATTATTTTCTAATGGATTAGTTAGGCTTCAGATCGATGAATGACTCTGCCTTTTAGACATAGCCCCTGTGCCAGAAACCTGAATAGCTCCATTGTTTGAACAAATACATATTTATTCTACTAGGGTGCTCTTCATTCTGATCTAGCCAAACACCAGTGCAGCTAAAGAGTCTAATTAGGCTCCTTGGAGGAGACTTGGCCACGGTAAGTGGATGGTTTTTTGACTCTGTTGGAAGCACATTCATTATTATGCAGCGGTTGGTTGATTTCACTTTCCTGGAATCCAGTGCTGGCGTCATCAATCAGCCTTTCATTATCTCCAAGAGCCACATACAGCAGGTCCAGATGGAACATGGCTAGATGGAACAGGGCCAGATGGAACAGGGCCAGATGGAACAGGGCCAGATGGAACAGGGACACTACTTTCACTGCTCAGCGGGCCTTCATGCAGCAATCAAGTAGGAGTCATGTAGATGGGAATGACTGATGTGAAAACATCCGTTGTAATGGTTGCTGATGTGTGACTGACAGGGTAAACGTTCTGTGTATCTCTCCATTTGACAGGTTTTCAAATTCAATATCATGGTATGAAGTCCCTAGTCTTTGGTTTTCAATATATTTAGGTGGATGGAATAGTTGGCTATTCAGAAAATGTTTTTGCAACAGGGGCATTTTGCTCATCTACCCCATGTGTGTACACATATGTGTATGAAGCTGTTCCCTGTTTTTACTAGAGATATGGGCCACGGTAAATATAGGAACGCAATACAAAACACCCTACTAGCACTGTCACCAACTGCCCCACTTTCAGTTGTTTTAATGAGCTGCAACGCTAGCTGCAGCTAGAATCAATGTGATGGATTACTGCACTCCAAGGTAAAAGATTAATGCATTTTTAAAAATAATTTACATAGTGTCCGTGTGTGCTTCATGATTTCGATAAATTAGATGCTGGATCATTATGGTCATGACATATGTTTTATTAACAAACTGAAAAATGATGCTGAACAATATTTACTTCAATTAACCCTCCTCATGGAAGAAAAGAAAACAGCCTGTGTTATTGGAACTGTCCCTTCGGTTGATAGGCAGTGTTGATAAAAGGACTTCCCGGAATCAAAATGACAGTACCATCATCAACTCAAGTGGGTCACAGCAATATACAGTGGGGAAAAAAAGTATTTAGTCAACCACCAATTGTGCAAGTTCTCCCACTTAAAAAGATGAGAGAGGCCTGTAATGTTCATCATAGGTACACGTCAACTATGACAGACAAAATGAGATTTTTTTTCTCCAGAAAATCACATTGTAGGATTTTTAATGAATTTATTAGCAAATTATGGTGGAAAATAAGTATTTGGTCAATAACAAAAGTTTCTCAATACTTTGTTATATACCCTTTGTTGGCAATGACACAGGTCAAACGTTTTCTGTAAGTCTTCACAAGGTTTTCACACACTGTTGCTGGTATTTTGTCCCATTCCTCCATGCAGATCTCCTCTAGAGCAGTGATGTTTTGGGGCTGTCGCTGGGCAACACGGACTTTCAACTCCCTCCAAAGATTTTCTATGGGGTTGAGATCTGGAGACTGGCTAGGCCACTCCAGGACCTTGAAATGCTTCTTACGAAGCCACTCCTTCGTTGCCCGGGCGGTGTGTTTGGGATCATTGTCATGCTGAAAGACCCAGCCACGTTTCATCTTCAATGCCCTTGCTGATGGAAGGAGGTTTTCACTCAAAATCTCACGATACATGGCCCCATTCATTCTTTCCTTTACACGGATCAGTCGCCCTGGTCCCTTTGCAGAAAAACAGCCCCAAAGCATGATGTTTCCACCCCCATGCTTCACAGTAGGTATGGTGTTCTTTGGATGCAACTCAGCATTCTTTGTCCTCCAAACACGACGAGTTGAGTTTTTACCAAAAAGTTCTATTTTGGTTTCATCTGACCATATGACATTCTCCCAATCCTCTTCTGGATCATCCAAATGCACTCTAGCAAACTTCAGATGGGCCTGGACATGTACTGGCTTAAGCAGGGGGACCCGTCTTGCACTGCAGGATTTGAGTCCCTGGCGGCGTAGTGTGTTACTGATGGTAGGCTTTCTTACTTTGGTCCCAGCTCTCTGCAGGTCATTCACTAGGTCCCCCCGTGTGGTTCTGGGATTTTTGCTCACCGTTCTTGTGATCATTTTGACCACACGGGGTGAGATCTTGCGTGGAGCCCCAGATCGAGGGAGATTATCAGTGGTCTTGTATGTCTTCCATTTCCTAATAATTGCTCCCACAGTTGATTTCTTCAAACCAAGCTGCTTACCTATTGCAGATTCAGTCTTCCCAGCCTGGTGCAGGTCTACAATTTTGTTTCTGGTGTCCTTTGACAGCTCTTTGGTCTTGGCCATAGTGGAGTTTGGAGTGTGACTGTTTGAGGTTGTGGACAGGTGTCTTTTATACTGATAACAAGTTCAAACAGGTGCCATTAATACAGGTAACGAGTGGAGGACAGAGGAGCCTCTTAAAGAAGAAGTTACAGGTCTGTGAGAGCCAGAAATCTTGCTTGTTTGTAGGTGACCAAATACTTATTTTCCACCATAATTTGCAAATAAATTCATAAAAAATCCTACAATGTGATTTTCTGGATCTTTTTTTCTCAATTTGTCTGTCATAGTTGACGTGTACCTATGATGAAAATTACAGGCCTCTCTCATCTTTTTAAGTGGGAGAACTTGCACAATTGGTGGCTGACTAAATACTTTTTTCCCCCACTGTACTGGTGCTCTTTCCCAGCCTGGTTAATGGTGGTTTCCTATGTAATTCTCAGTAAGGCAGCACAGATTATATTGATTCTTTCCACTCTTGTGGATGTCTGAAGGCCAGCTGCAAACAGATGTCTCCCACCTTGTTCAGAGTTTGGCTGAAGTTTTGAAGTATTACATAAAAGTCCATTACAATGTAATTCTTCTCTAGAGGATAGCGCTTCAGTCTAAAGATGAGTCAATCGAATCCTTAGAGGACATAGTTGTGGAAGAACAGGTGTGATGAGTATTCCTGTTACTCCTAGGAGGCTATGATTATAAAGAAGCATATCACTGGAGATATTAGATGACCACATTTGTTTACAGTCTATTTAATTGGTTCCCACGCTGAGGGGCTGGGGAACCTGTTACAGCTCAGTCATTTAAAAATGTTGAGAGTTTCATTGGCAAATTGCCTATGAGGCGTTGCTGAACAAATGAACACTACTAAATCTGCATTCATCCACTGGCCCTGTTGATTCATCCATCCATTCACCACATTCCACCACTGAGTGCTCCATTCCTCAATGTAAATACATTCTGCATAGCAGCAGCAAGATATCTCAGTGTACACAGTTCTATTATTGAAAATGACAACACTTACTGTGAACTATTTTACATTGTACAAAATTGGAATTGGGATCTGTTGAGATCTCAATCAGTTAGCGTGTGTATGTGAGAATATACCTCTGCCTTCCAACTGGGAGGTCCTGTAGTAACCCCACCTAGCTTTCCCCATTGTGGTGTGTTAACTCTCTCTCTCTCTCTCACTCTCCTCTCCACAGCATTATGCTAAGAGCCTGGCCCCAGGATGTTGGAATTGGGCTCCTGTTCAGTCAGCGCTCAGACCCTGGCGGACCACAATGCACTGGGGGTGCCCCAGCTGGCCAGGGGGAGTGTCTGTGGGAGCAGCACCCCACGCCGCTACATCCTCCACCCCGAGTCAGAGAACTGGTGCAAGCACCGTCTGGGCCTGGCTGGGGGTTCCCACTCCTGCTCCATACTGGAACCCCAGAGCCTGTCAGACAACCTGCTCTCCCACACAGCCAGCTTCGACACCCTCTACCTCCCCCACAATGCTCATGCCCCCCATGGCCTCTCCCTGGACGTGGGCAACTCCTACGACGGGGCCGGGGGAGCGCTGGGGATGGACCCCGATCGGCCCGTCAGCCCCATTGTCATTAAGAGGCGCCGGGGGGGTCTCATCGAGCAGCGGGACATTGTTAAAGCCCACCAGGCTCACAAGATCCAGAGCACCCCACAGGCCCTGCGCAAGGAATGGGAGTAAGTACAACGTGCCTCTCCTCTCTCAGCAAGCTACATAACACGTGTCTGGGCCATTACCTGTGGCAGGAGATGAATGGTTTTAATTCTAGCTGGAGAGTATATACAGGAATGGGTCTGTGAAACATCTTTCTATTATTTTTTATACTCCTATTCACTGATATAAGCCTAGCTTCACCATGGAACACATTTTTTTTTGTCACTTGCACAAGTACAGGGAAATGCCTTTCTTGCAAGCTCCAAACCCAACAATGCAATAGTCAATATGAATGTAGCAGTAAAATGTACATAAGGTAGAACAAAAACACATCAGAAATAAAAACAAGAAAGTAAGAAGCTATATACAGGGTCAGTTCCAATACCTATATTTACAATGTGCAGGGATACTAGATCAATAAAGGTAGATATGTATAGGGGTAAGGTGACTAGATATCAGGATATATGATAAACAGAGTAGCAGCAGCGTAAATGATAATTGTAGGTGGGTGGGTGTGTGTAGAGTCAGTATACAGTGCATTGGGACAGTATTCAGACCCCTTGACTTTTTCCAAGTTTTGTTACGTTACAGCCTTATCCTATAATGGATGAAATCGTTTTTTCCCCTCATCAATCTACACACAATACCACATATGGACGAAGCAAAAACAGGTTGTTAGAAATTTTTGCAAAGGTATTAAAAATAAAAAACTGAAATATTTCATTTACTTAAGTATTCAGACCCTTTACTCAGTACTTTGTTGAAGCACCTTTCCTTTGGCAGCGATTACAGCCTTGAGTCTTCTTGGGTATGATGCTACAAGCTTGGCACACCTGTATTTGGGGAGCTTCTCAAATCAAATCAAATTTTATTTGCCACATGCGCAAAATACAACAGGTGTAGTAGACCTTACAGTGAAATGCTTACTTACAAGCCTAAAAACCAACAATGCAGTTTTAAGAAGAAAAGTGTTAAGTAAAAAATAAAAATAATTAAAGAGCAGCAGTAAAATAAAATAACTGTAGGGAGGCTAAATACAGGTGGTACCGGTACAGAGTCAATGTGCGGGGGCACCAGTTAGTCGAGGTAATTGAGGTAATATGTACATGTGAGTAGAGTTAAAGTGACTATGCATAGATAATAAACAGAGTAGCAGGAGTGTAAAAGAGGGGTGGGGTGGGGGGGACAATGCAAATAATCCAGGTAGCCATGATTAGCTTTTCAGGAGTCTCCCATTCTTCTCTGCAGATCCTCTCAAGCTCTGTCAGGTTGGATATGGAGCGTCGCTGCACAGCTATTTTCAGGTCTCTCCAGAGATGTTCGATCGGGTTCAAGTCCGGGCTCTGGCTGGGCCACTCAAGGACATTCAGAGACTTGTCCCGAAGCCACTCCTGCGTTGTCTTGGCTGTGTACTTAGGGTCGTTGTCCTGTTGGAAGGTGAACCTTCACCCCGGTCTGAGGTCCTGAGCGCTTTGGAGCAGGTTTTCATCAAGGATCTCTCTGTACTTTGCTCCATTCATCTTTCCCTCGATCCTGACTAGTCTCCCAGTCCCTGCCACTGAAAAACATCCCCACAGCATGATGCTGCCACCACCATGCTTCACCGTAGGGATGGGGCCAGGTTTCCACATCCTCCAGATGTGATGCTTGGCATTCAGGCCAAAGAGTTCAATCTCGGTTTCATCAGACCAGAGAATCTTGTTTCTCATGGTGTGAGAGTCCTTTAGGTGCCTTTTAGCAAACTCCAAGCGGGCTGTCATGTGCCTTTTACTGAGGAGTGGCTTCCGTCTGGCCACTCTGCCATAAAGGCCTGATTGGTGGAGTGCTGCAGAGATGTTGTCCTTCTGGAAGGTTCTCCCATCGCCACACAGGAACTCTGGAGCTCTGTCAGAGTGACCATCTGGCTCTTGGTCACCTCCCTGACCAAGACCCTTCTCCCCCGATTGCTCAGTTTGGCCGGGTGGCCAGCTCTGGGAAGAGTCTTGGTGGTTCCAAACGTCTTCCATTTCAGAACGATGGATGCCACTATGATGGATGCCACAATGATGGATGCCACTTCTTGGGGACCTTCAATGCTGCAGAAACATTTTGGTACCCATCCCCAGATCTGTGCCTCGACACAATCCTGTCTCGGAGCTCTACGGAAAATTCCTTCGACCTCATGGCTTGGTTTTTGCTCTGACATGCACTGTCAATCATGTGACCCGATATAGACAGGTGTGTGCCTTTCCAAATCATGTCCAATCAATTGAATTTACCACAGGTGGATTCCAATCAAGTTGGAGAAACATCTCAAGGATGATCAATGGAAACAGGATGCACCTGAGCTCAATTTCGAGTCTCATAGCAAAGGGTCTGAATACTTATATGTAATAGGGTATTTTGTGTAGATTGATAAGATTATATATTTTTTAAATCCATTTTAGAATAAGGCTGTAACATAACAAAATGTGGAAAAAGTCAAGGGGGCTGAATACTTTCCGCATGCACTGTAAATGTGTATGCATGTTATGTGTGTGTTGGCGTGTCAGTGTGCACAAGTGTGTAGAGTCCTGTGAGTGTGCATAGAGACAATAAAATACAAGGGTCAACTCAGATAGTCCGTATAGCTATTCTGTTAGCTATTTAGTGATCTTATGGCTTGGGGATAGAAGCTTTTCAGGAGCCTGATGGTGTCAGACTTGATGCAACGGTACCGCTTGCCGTGTGGAAGCAGAAAGCAACAGTCTATGGCTTGGGTGGCTGGAGTCTTTAACGATTTTCCGGGCCTTCCTTTCACGCTGCCTGATATAGAGGTCCTGGATGGCAGGGAGTTCGGACTGTGGCTTTAATCTTTAGTGGAAGAAAAGAGAAAACATTTCGATAAGCTCTTTCTTATAAGCAGTTACAGTTTGACTGTGCAGGTAAAAAGTTGTCAACATGAATTAAACAGTTGAGTGAAATAAGTGTTTTTATAGATTATAAATAATTATTTCCATGGCTTTGATACAACAATGGACTGGATTTGTGTGTATTTGCAGTTGTTCCTTTTTACTTGTGATATGATTACCAAGGACTCTGTTTAATGATACTACTGGGAATGATGTGTTCTTTCATTGCAATATAGTGCACAGCTATAGGAAGAAAAATATACATTTATGAAAATAAAAAACATCAGCCTATGGTTATTTTGTCTAGACTAATCGCTTTTGAAAAAATATATTGTCAGATAAGATGCTTTCAAATATATCTACAAACTTGTTTTATTGTAAATTACTTTAGTATTTGAGCAAACGTACAAAATCAGTAGGGGATCAAATACTTTTTTCCCTCACTGTATAACTGGGCTAATAACTCACTAACTAGCAAAGAATATGAACACGTGCACAGGTGGCTACATGCAGCTCTCTCTTTGATCTCAAAACAAGTGCATCCACTCACGACCACTCATGCTGTAAACACAGTCCAGTTCAAAGTGAATGGCACAGATCCATATATGGCAATGGCCGATTTGCATATAGGCCTACTGCAGCTCTGATTGGTTATGGCGCACCGGTCTGTATAGAGTATGGGCCTGAGTCCTGTTTGTCAATGCAATAGAATCCTATTCCGATGCGTTCTGCCTACAAGAACATCTCTTGCATAGTTTGTTTTGTTTCGGTATGTTACATTGAAAGTGGCTACTATTGCGTTGATTTGAGCTACAGTGAGGGAAAAAAGTATTTGATCCCCTACTGATTTTGTACGTTTGCCCACTGACAAAGAAATGATCAGTCTATAATTTTAATGGTAGGTTTATTTGAACAGTGAGAGACAGAATAACAACAAAAAAATCCAGAAAAACGCATGTCAAAAATGTTATAAATTGATTTGTATTTTAATGAGGGAAATAAGTATTTGACCCCCTCTCAATCATAAAGATTTCTGGCTCCCTGGTGTCTTTTATACAGGTAACGAGCTGAGATTAGGAGCACACTCTTAAAGGGCGTGCTCCTAATCTCAGTTTGTTACCTGTATAAAAGACACCTGTCCACAGAAGCAATCAATCAATCAGATTCCAAACTCTCCACCATGGCCAAGACCAAAGATCTCTCCAAGGATGTCAGGGACAAGATTGTAGACCTACGCAAGGCTGGAATGGGCTACAAGACCATCGCCAAGCAGCTTGGTGAGAAGGTGACAACAGTTGGTGCGATTATTCGCAAATGGAAGAAACACAAAAGACCTGTCAATCTCCCTCGGCCTGGGGCTCCATGCAAGATCTCACCTCGTGGAGTTGCAATGATCATGAGAACGGTGAGGAATCAGCCCAGAACTACACGGGAGGATCTTGTCAATGATCTCAAGGCAGCTAGGACCATAGTCACCAAGAAAACAATTGGTAACACACTACGCCGTGAAGGACTGAAATCCTGCAGCGCCCGCAAGGTCCCCCTGCTCAAGAAAGCACATATACAGGGCCGTCTGAAGTTTGCCAATGAACATCTGAATGATTCAGAGGAGAACTAGGTGAAAGTGCTGTGGTCAGATGAGACCAAAATTGAGCTCTTTGGCATCAACTCAACTCGCCGTATTTGGAGGAGGAGGAATGCTGCCCATGACCCCAAGAACACCATCTCCACCGTCAAACATGGAGGTGGAAACATTATACTTTGGGGGTGTTTTTCTGCTAAGGGGACAGGACAACTTCACCGCATCAAAGGGACGATGGACAGGGCCATGTACTGTCAAATCTTGGGTGAGAACCTCCTTCCCTCAGCCAGGGCATTGAAAATGGGTCGTGGATGGGTATTCCAGCATGACAATGACCCAAAACACACGGCCAAGGCAACAAAGGAGTGGCTCAAGAAGAAGCACATTAAGGTCCTGGAGTGGCCTAGCCAGTCTCCAGACCTTAATCCCATAGAAAATCTGTGGAGGGAGCTGAAGGTTAGAGTTGCCATACGTCAGCCTCGAAACCTTAAGGACTTGGAGAAGATCTGCAAAGAGGAGTCGAACAAAATCCCTCCTGAGATGTATGCAAACCTGGTGGCCAACTACAAGAAACGTCTGACCTCTGTGATTGCCAACAAGGGTTTTGCCACCAAGTACTAAGTCATGTTTTGCAGAGGGGTCAAATACTTATTTCCCTCATTAAAATGCAAATCAATTTATAACATTTTTGACATGCGTTTTTCTGGATTTCTTTGTTGTTATTCTGTCTCTCACTGTTCAAATAAACCTACCATTAAAATTATAGACTGATCATGTCTTTGTCAGTGGGAAAACGTACAAAATCAGCAGGGGATCAAATATTTTTTTCCCTCACTGTAAGCAGAGCGAAACGTTGATAGTGTTAACTAAGAGGGGAAAACTCTAACTCGTGCTTCTCTGCACAAGCTGATATTTATTCTGCGCTGCAGTCCAAGGGGAGCTGCGCGCCCGTGCACGCGTGCAGCTTAGAGGGAACATTGGATATCACACTGAGTAATATTATCAGGCTTAGCATAACATATAAGCAATATCACCAGACAAATCAGTTTGAAAGCAGTATGCTGCAGACTGAACTCTCTCACTACCATGCTAATACCCAACCCAGCTATAGAGGTGGAGGAGGGGAGACGGGCATCTTCCCTCCCTGTGGCGCTGTGGAATCTGTGATTTCTGACAGTGATGTTTGCTTCTCTCTTGCTGTTGAGCAGCCCTCCAGTATCCCTGCCTCCCTCCTCAGCACCCCAGGCACAGGAAGCCTTGCCTGGTTGGAGAGGGAGAGGAAGATGGGGGACTTTAACTGGAGCTGATGGAGGTCCTTAATTGTTGCTTTAATTCTCTGCCCTGACCCTTGCCCTTGGATTTCATTAAAAATATATTGTCAGGGGAGGAGACAGGGAGCAGGGAATCCAGACATGATTTAAGCAGCTGATAGCATCTTCTATGTGTTGTGAAAGTAGAAAATAGAGATTTGGTTAATTGCTGCATCATCTCGCCGGTTCAAATGATTGTCACTGTTTGGGTTGTCTTCCTATGGCCAGGATAATTGATGATACTCAATTTGGGACAATAATCTACCTAGCCAGTCAGGTTGTGTTATTACCATGTCCTTTACCTCTCACTGTAATCCTCTCGGAAGGGTTCGATCACCCAAATAACAGTATTTAAAGGCCTAAACTGCAAATGATAATGACAGTAATCTTGCAGAATTGATCTGACATTTCTTTGCAGAAGGTTGCAGCAGGTGAAGCCATGAATAGGGTAGTAGTGAGGGAGGGAAGAGTTGAAATGCTGACTGTTGCTGGTGTTGGTGGGAAGAAGCGTGTGTTAGCAGGGCCACAGGCAGATACAGAGGGATGTGACCATCAATCTCAGCCTTGTAGATAATTACTACTTTTGAGCTGAACATTTGTTTAGAGGGCATACAGGAAGACTATTGGCTGGATCGAAGCTAATATACAAAAGTATGTGGGCACCTGCTCGTCGAACATCTCATTCCAAAATCATGGGCATTAAAATGGAGTTGGTCCCCCCTTTGCTGCTATAACAGCCTCCACTCTTCTGGGAAAGCTTTCCACTAGATGTTGGAACATTGCTGCGGGGATTTGCTTCCATTCAGCCACACGAGCATTAATGAGATCGAGCACTGATGTTGGGCGATTAGGCCTGGCTCGCAGTCGGCGTTCCAATTCATCCCAAAGGTGTTCGATGGGGTTGAGGTCAGGGCTCTGTGCAGGCCAGTCAAGTTCTTCCACACCGATCTCGACAAACCATTTCTGTATGGACCTCGCTTTGTGAACGGGGGCATTGTCATGCTGAAACAGGAAAGGGCCTTCCCCAAACTGTTGCCACAAAGTTGGAAGCACAAAATAGTCTGGAATGTCATTGTATGCTCTAGCGTTAAGATTTCTCTTCACTGGAACTAAGGGGCCTAGCCCAAACCATGAAAAACAGCCCCACACCATTATTCCTCCTCCACCAAACTTTACAATTGGCACTATGCATTGAGGCAGGTAGCGTTCTCCTGGCATCCGCCAAACCCAGATTCATCCGTTGGACTGCCAGATGGTGAAGCGTGATTCATCACTCCAGAGAATGCATTTCCACTGCTCCAGAGTCCAATGGCGGCGAGCTTTACACCACTCCAGCCGACGCTTGGCATTGCGCATGGTGATCTTAGGCTTGTGTGCAGCTGCTCGGCCATGGAAACCCATTTCATGAAGCTCCCTACGAAAAGTTTTTGTGCTGACGTTGCTTCCAGAGGCAGTTTGGAACTCGGTAGTGAGTGTTGCAACCGAGGACAGACGATTTTTACGCGCTATTCGCTTCAGCACTCGGTGGTCCCGTTCTGTGAGCTTGTGTGGCCTACCACTTCGTGGCTGAGCTGTTGTTGTTCCTAGACGTTTCCACTTCACAATAACAGCTCTTACAGTTGACCGGGGCAGCTCTAGCAGGGCAGAAATTTGACGAACTGACTTGTTGAAAAGGTGGCATCCTATGACGGTGCAACATTAAAAGTCACAGAGCTCTTCAGTAAGGCCATTCTACTGCCAATGTTTGTCTATGGAGATTGCATGGCTGTGTGCTCGAATTTATACACTTGTCAGCGACTGGTGTGTCTGAAATAGACAAATCCACTACTTTTGTCCACATACTTTTGTACATATATTGTGTATGGCTTTTCACCATTTAAGTATTTAACTCATCATTATTCAACCATGAAAGATTGAGTTTAGTATTCATGGATTTGTACATTTCAGTGGAATGTTAGTGGGGAAATTTGACTTTGAGGGCAGGGTAAGGAATTCAGCTTGTAGATGTAATTTCTAATTGACTGGATATGTTGAGTTGATGAGGAATAGTTTGAATAGTTAGATGGTGAGAGGCTCCCAGAGGCTCCCATAGCAATATGTGTAATACAACATCAAGTTATGGATCTGTTGTTTGCTGTCAGCCAAGTGTAGCTGAGGGATGCAGTGAGCTACTATCAGAGGCCTAATAATCTCACCCCATCATCACTTATCTGTAATTACTTTTAAGGTGGGACTAAAACACTGAGTGGCTGCTCACTGGGGTGGAAATGCACATTCAACATCAAACCCAAAAGAAAAAGAAAATATAGTAATGAAATTGTTGTAGCTCTAACAATTTGCTGCCTTCTACCTGAAAACACACACGGTGTCCTTTCAGACAGGAACTCAAGCATACATTTTCAACTCTATTATTATGTTCGCTATGCACCTCTCAAGTTATCCCCATACTCAGAAAGTATGAGTGATTCACCTTCCTAGTTCCCTTTCTCCTCCACACAAACACAGGTAAAGATTGTTATAGACTCCAACAACTACCCCTCGAAGTTATTCTTCTCAAAGGATAACTGCTATATGTGTGTGTGTTATTTTTCAGTTTACCTGGCCTGTTGTGTCAGGAATAGGTTTGCCAACTTGCAGCTCCTCATATTCAACATGCAGAAGACCAGAGCAAAGAAATGAGACAAATAAGAGGTGGCTAATATGAAAATATGACATAAACTCTGGCGAGGCGTCAGTCTGTGTTGTACTTCCTTATTCAATCAGATGATTCAAATTCATTGGCCCCAAACAAATCTATTAATGTCCCCAGTGGGGTGGTAGCAGTATGGAGCCACGAGTCTGGCTTTTTATCATCTCAACACTGTCCCTCTTACAGATGTAGGATCTTCATTTGATCACTTTTGTTGCAGATAATTTTCAAAAGTTTGTAATTTCCACTTTGAAATTTCAGACTTCATTTGCCGTAACGAAAAATGTATCAACCCCTACAAAAATATCCATTAATTATAATCCACATAATAATTCACATTTCTTGATTATTTCCCTGCTGTAGCAAACTGGCTCAAATTAAGATCCTACATCTGAATGTGTCATAAAGATGATTGATCTAATTTTCTGCTACAACAAAACATGCTTTCTGTTGTCATTGTCTTCAGGTTACAGTGCTAAACATGCGTAGGTTGGTGTCTGCAGAGTAGACATTTTTTGGGAAGTTGAATCAACAATATACAGTTGATGTATTCTACAGAGGAGCAGGAAGACTCCGCTGCCGTACATGGAAGTAAGAAATATCAGATCAGCATCAGGTTACATAGCACACCATTTTCAATTCTGTTCATGACCTTACTACAAATTACCCTGGTCCTGTCCATAACTATATCTCCATAGAAACCACCATATGTTTTCTAAACTGTTTCTCAGAATATTGGCTCTTAAACGCAGTCAAACTTAATAACTTGTCTCAGAACCTGTAGCTACCTGGCGCCGGTATAAAGGTGAGGGGTCTGTTCTAGTGAACACAGCAACTCAACTATTCTAATGCCTTCCTCATATCAGTCTACTGAGAGATTGAGAAACAACAGGTTTGTGAGACTGCTACCATGTGACAATGAGATTGTGATTGGGAATGGCACATGGAGGTTGCACTCAAACACAGGGTTCCTGTTGGTTGTGGTGGTGGTATGAAGGGGATTAGAGTTACCCCAAGGGCTCTCACATTGCCAGGCATGTGCGTAGTATTCAGTCAGTGTGCTGCAAGGTGGAGGTGTTCCTGTGTACACAGGATTTGGGTTGACCAGGTCCCGACACAGGCAAACTGAAACCCCCCCGGGTTGTTTTCTGTCATGTTTTCTCAGTATATCTCTGTCCATTGACCGTGCTTATAGAAATGCCTGCACTTTGTATCTGTGAGTACAACTCTCAGTTTAGGTTATCATCAGATCACTTTGTTTTGAGCCGGTCGCATATGCTTGATTACACCAGTCAACAGCAGACACTGAAGGTTGGCCTCAGAAGTCATCTATAAACCTATGAACTATATATAAAACTGACATAGTAATCCAACTTCTAAACAGAATACTGCATTGCTTTCAATGATGCCACCGGCCCCTCTAGATCAAGTGTCATGCAGACACTGGGAGTCGAGAAGCAGGTGGTAAGTTTAATATAACAAAGAACATGGACCGATACACCATAGGAGTAGCATCTTGACATGAAACACAGAAAGAATACTGCCTGGGGAAAGACCCTAAGGGAGTGCCAGATAAAGGGGAGGTAATGAGTGAGGTAATGGAGTCCAGGTGTGCCTCATGATGAAGTGCAGGTGCACGTAATGATTGATGCCAGGTGCGCGTAATGATGGTTACCAGGTGCGCGTAATGATGGTTACCAGGTGCGCGTAGTGATTGTTACCAGGTGCGCGTAATGATGGTTACCAGGACCAGTGGTTAGTAAACCACCGACCTCGAACGCCGGAGAGGAGGAGCGGGAGTAGACATGACATCAAGAGAGGTCATAGAAAAGCTTTGACACGTCTTTCATCAGTGTTTGGAGCTCTCAGGTGACGATTGGGTCAATACAGCAATAGGTTTGGCCTTTATACGACTGCATCCGATACACAGCTGAAATAATTTATTTCTCAATTGTTTTCATCAGCCTATAAATATATTAGGCTACCTCAAAAAAGCAGCAAAGTGTAAATGTCAGAGTGGTTTGTCACAGCTGCATTATTTATGTTGACATATTGAGAAAGCCTATTCACCAGCCCTATCTGATGTATCTGGCAGCCAGCACAAGGGAAGAACAGAAAATATGTCATAGAGAAGTGCCGGAACGCATTTCCACTGGATGTAGCACAGTAATGTTTTAATTTATTGGGTTTAACGTCTTCATTTATGACAAATATGGACTTGTTGAGCAGGATAGAGAAGACTGTCTAAGTTATGGACTACACTCATAAACTGCATTAATCTCTGTGGTGGTGGTGCAATAGTGTTGTGTTCAGGCAAGCTGCAGAGTGTCATGCAAAATAAATATAATGCTACAGCAGTGGCTACCTGTCATTCAGCAAAAAATTATAATATATATGTATATTTCTTTATTTTTGTTGCCTCTTTTGCATGTTATTTTGGCATTAATACGTGTCACATATCAGTTTGCAAACAATGTTTGAAAAAAATCTTTGAGTTAATAAAGCCGCATACAAACATGGTCTCTTTTTTGCTTTCTTGAGTAAGGCAGTTCCAAAATGCAGGCGTTTCAGCCTAGCTTAGTGCTTTCTGTGGTGGTGAGGCAGCCAGCGGAAAATACGGAGCGTAGGGGTTGGTAATGTTCTCTAGTTGCGCCGTGATTGGCTCAGTGTTCTGTCACTCATGGGGACACTACATCGCCGCAAAATCTATGGGGAGAGCTCCAAAAT
This sequence comes from Coregonus lavaretus, assembly GCF_964263955.1. Classification (NCBI taxonomy): domain Eukaryota; kingdom Metazoa; phylum Chordata; class Actinopteri; order Salmoniformes; family Salmonidae; genus Coregonus; species Coregonus lavaretus. The sequence goes on along the minus strand of NC_139993.1, from coordinate 42,157,508 downwards.
TCAAGCCCCTTGGGTGCTGCCATAGTTACGTTAGAAGTGCCCATCCAAGAAGGCTCAAGGTCATTGGCCACAGATAAAATTATGTCAATTCACGTTATATCTACCGTAGCTTTGATTGGACTGATCAAAATCTTAGCTAGCAAGCTAGACAAGCAGTCATACTGCCTTAATTTAGCCGGACCCCTGGAAGAGTAGCTGCTGCCTTGGCAGAAGCTAATGGGGATCCATAATAAATACAAATACATCATCATGAATCACGTCGACAATCTACTGGCAAATCCTTTTCAATCCTTGTCATATGAAGAGAAATTATAGATAAAACGTATCATTGCTCATCGGCCATTGGACATAAACATTACACAACAAGTTAGAAATTGCAAAATCAACAATGAGTGGTTTGGAAGGAATTGGTGGCTAACTGCAATTGTTGCAAAGCAATCACTAGCCTGCTATTCAGTGGAGTGGGTGTGTGGTCCAAATCTGGGTTTAAGGGTCTCTTTTCCAAGCTTAAAAGGATAAACATTCAACACCTTGGGCCAGAAAAGGTTGAATACATTGGCCATGCTGTTAATCCAGCATGACTTATGCCCCGTTCAAATCAACTGGAAACTCGGAACTGGGAAATCTCAGACTTCAGTGAGTTCAAGACAACTGGGAACTCAGAAAAAAACGAGCTCCGACTTGGATAATTAGTTTTGAACGGTCATCAACTCGGAATTCCAAGTCGGGAACTCGGGCCTCTATCTAGAGCTCCGACCTGAAGATCACTGACGTCATGACTCAACCTTTTTTATTTTTTTGAGTTCCCAGTTGTCTTGAAAGCACCATAAATCCAGAGAATGCCAGACTTTGATGATAAAGTTTGATGACAAAATTTGCCCACAAGGACTGCCGCGCCACCTTCCTGTTCAAGTGAGAACAACAAGGTGAGTCCAAAAATATATTGTATGCTGCTGCATAAAGGATGTAATATGCCAAGGAGATATGTATACTGTAGCTAAGAAAGTAATACTAAGTGTATGTTGTGTAGTAAGCTGTTAGTAGCCCATGTGCCTCACCCTAATAATTTGGTCCCTTTCCCCCTCATAACTTAGCCTACTGTTCTGACTTGGTGGTGCACAAGTAGCCTATAGCCTGTTTTAGAGAAATGTAATCATCAAATATTGTATGAGCATTAATTGTCTGCTTATATGCCCCTTTATTTATCCTACGGTTCTGACTTGGTGTACAGGGAGAATACTGTAAGAACGGCCCATGTTCTGAATTATGTCGCTGTACATTTCAAAAGTGCTGAACAAATAGTTATATTGACTACGTCCGTCCTAGCTCGCTCATTAATGTCTTAATCAAAATTACGGATTGCCTCTTATCTGCTCGTCGTCCCCTTATGCCATAGTTTGTACATCTCAATTGTCAGTAGAAACCACATTTGTTTATGCAAGTCAGCCATATCAGCTATGCTTTTTTTAAAGGCAGTAAATGAGGCTGAATGAACTGTTTCGCTGCCAGGTGTAGCAGTGGTAAGGATTCACTCCATGGTGCTGAAAAGAAAGCTCTGCTGTTGGGACAGCTTTATGTAGGCCCTAACAGTTTGTGGGTATCGTTCGTCACCGTTATAGTGCAATTAATGTATTGTTTAGTGTTGTGTTGTGTAGTGGCTTTGCTGGCATGCATCTAAACATGTTTGTTTTTTTGGCCCCACGATTTCCTGCATTGCAGGAAAGTTATCCTGCAACAGGTGATCAAATTAAGAACTTACATCTGTAGGGGGGAGTATAGTGGTAGTGTAGTGTCTATAGAGCTGCCAGAAGACAGGTTTCTTTATGGGGTGTCAGGAACCAGGGAGGAGAGCCAGGGTGTCTTGGCCTGAATGGACATATTCCCTTACTCATCAAAACATGCCCAGAGGAGGGTTAGATAGTGGTGATTAAGATTGGGGGAAGTCTCCTGAGAAGTCATAATGTAATTCAGACCGCTGAGGTTTTGAAGTGTCAGGATATAACAGTGTTGTTTCTACAGATATAGGATCTTAATTTGACCTGTATTGTCACAAATAATCCTGCAGAAATAGGATTTGAACGTTTAGTCCATAATGTTGCTTAAGCAGTGGTTAGGCTATTAGCTGGTTAAAATGAAGCTACGAAAAGTGGAATACTGTTAATATAACCGTGTGTTAGTGCGGGTATCGTATCTGAAGATTATGCCTTTGTTAAATGTTTTAGAGGGAACTGAAAGAATGTTGGTTGTTCAGGCCAGAGGGGGGATGTTTTATGATGTTATTTGAAATGTGCCGCTTGGAGGGTGACGCCCGAGAGGAGACTGGTGATTGGCCAGAAGAAGGGGTAACCCTTATTTTGGCAGTGTCTATATAAGAAGGGTTTTGGACAATAAACCCCAGAGTGGTTATTATAATTCGAGGCAACTACTCTCCAGACGACGCGTGTCTGTAATTTATGCTGTAACCTCGTGGTATGAATAAAAACTTCTGACACGATGCAGCATAGATGGACTCTTTTGTTGACAGCAATGATGACCACCATTCATCATATACGACACGGGTTTCAGTACGTTTATGTAAATCACGAAGCTCATCTGCAATTCTGCATTCCCTGCGACGTAGGAAAATTCTCAGCAACAAAAGAGCGATCAAATGAACATCCTACATATGTACAGTTGAAGTCGGAAGTTTACATACACCTTAGCCAAATACATTTAAACTCAGTTTTTCACAATTCCTGACATTTAATCCTAGTAAAAATTCCCTGTCTTAGGTCAGTTAGGATCACCACTTTATTTTAAGAATGTGAATTGTCAGAATAATAGTAGAGAGTGATTTATTTCAGCTTTTATTTCTTTCATCACATTCCTAGTGGGTCAGAAGTTTACATACACTCAATTAGTATTTGGTAGCATTGCCTTTAAATTGTTTAACTTGGGTCAAACGTTTCGGGTAGCCTTCCACAAGCTTCCCACAATAATTTGGGTCCATTCCTCCTCACAGAGCTGGTGTAACTGAGTCAGGTTTGTAGGCCTCCTTGCTCGCACACGCTTTTTCAGTTCTGCCCACACATTTTCTATAGGACTGAGGTCAGGGCTTTGTGATGGCCACTCCAATACCTTGACTTTGTTGTCCTTAAGCCATTTTGCCACAACTTTGGAAGAATGCTTGGGGTTATTGTCCATTTGGAAGACCCATTTGCGACCAAGCTTTAACTTCCTGACTGATGTCTTGAGATGTTGCTTCAATATATCCACATAATTTTCCTTTCTCATGATGCCATCTATTTTGTGAAGTGCATCATTCGCTCCTGCAGCAAAGCACCCCCACAGTATGATGCTGCCACCCCCATGCTTCACGGTTGGGATGGTTTTCTTCGGCTTGCAAGCACCACCTTTTTCCTCCAAACATAACGATGGTCATTATGGCCAAACAGTTCTATTTTTGTTTCATCAGACCAGAGGACATTTCTCCAAAAAGTACGATCTTTGTCCCCATGTGCAGTTGCAAACCGTAGTCTGGCCTTTTAATGGCAGTTTTGGAGAAGTGGCTTCTTCCTTGCTGAGCGGCCTTTCAGGTTATGTCGATATAGGACTCGTTTTACTGTGGAATATATACTTTTGTACCTGTTTCCTCCAGCATCTTCACAAGGTCCTTTGCTGTTGTTCTGGGATTGATTTGACCTTTTCGCACCAAAGTACGTTCATCTCTAGGAGACAGAACGCGTCTCCTTCCTGAGCGGTATGACGGCTGCATGGTCCCATGGTGTTTATACTTGCGTACTATTGTTTGTACAGATGAACGTGGTACCTTCAGGCATTTGAAAATTGCTCCCAAGGATGAACCAGATTTGTGGAGGTCTACAATTTTTTTTCTGAGGTCTTGGCTTATTTCTTTTGATTTTCCCATGATGTCAAGCAAAGAGGCACTGAGTTTGAAGGTAGGCCTTGAAATGCATCCACAGGTACACCTCCGATTCACTCAAATGATGTCAATTAGCCTATCAGAAGCTTCTAAAGCCATGACATCATTTTCTGGATTTTCCAAGCTGTTTAAAGTCACAGTCAACTTAGTGTATGTAAACTTCTGACCCACTGGAATTGTGATACAGTGAATTATAAGTGAAATAATCTGTCTGTAAACAATTGTTGGAACAATTACTTGTGTCATGCACAAAGTAGATGTCCTAACTGACTTGCCAAAACTATAGTTTGTTAACAATAAATGTGTGGAGTGGTTGAAAAACTAGTTTTAATGACTCCAACCTAAGTGTATGTAAACTTCCGACTTCAACTGAATATGGTGCAGTTGGTTGCCATTGAATTAGTACCACAGGAGATTGGTGGCACCTTAATTGGGGAGGACGGGGTTGTGGTAATGGTTGGAGCAGAATAAATAGAATGGTATTAAATACCATTCCATTCGCTCCCTTCCAGCCATTATTATGAGCAGTCCTCCCCTCAGCAGCCTCTACTGATTAGTACCTTGCAAAATGTGCAATATTAGGGAGGGTTTATGAAAATAACTTATGTGATCTAATGTGTGTGTGAGAGAAAGACTAGTATTTATTGCTTTAGATGTTTATAACAGCTGAATCTGAATTCAGTTCACATTTAGCCTTGATTACAGGAAGTTTTAGATTTCTTGAATGTGCTTTGCATCATAACTGAGCTTTCTCTATTCAGAAGTGATTCGTGTTCAAATTGGTGAAACATAAGGGGCCCAGAAAAATAACGGTTTTTGATAGACACAGTCATTAGCTGCCACTGCATGACATTTACAAGGCTTTTAACAATCGTAGTGAGTGAAGGCATTGCACACTCCAGGTCCTATAGCTTGTCAATGTCAGACATAATGGCAATGTGAAGAGGGCCTAATTATAGACCCATTTGTTGGATGAGTCTGACTAATTTGTCCTTTTTAGCTGTATTAACAAAGAGAGGTTAGAAAATTAAAAACGTATTTAGACTGGGCTGTAATTATTCATTCTAGAGATCAAATCTTACAGACTAATGTGTGTAGAGGTAGAACATTTCAATCCAATCTAAAGGAAATTAAGACAAACCTATATGACCTAATAGCAGGACCATTTTCTCTTGGTATTTTTACTCTTATAAAGCAAAACATTATCAATCAATCAATTTCAATCAATTTTATTTTATATAGCCCTTCTTACATCAGCTAATATCTTGAAGTGCTGTACAGAAACCCAGCCTAAAACCCCAAACAGCTAGTAATGCAGGTGTAGAAGCACGGTGGCTAGGAAAAACTCCCTAGAAAGGCAAAACCTAGGAAGAAACCTAGAGAGGAACCAGGCTATGAGGGGTGGCCAGTCCTCTTCTGGCTGTGCCGGGTGGAGATTATAACAGAACCATGCCAAGATGTTCAAAAATGTTCATAAGTGACAAGCATGGTCAAATAATAATCAGGAATAAATCTCAGTTGGCTTTTCATAGCCGATCATTAGAGTTTAAAACAGCAGGTCTGGGACAGGTAGGGGTTCCATAACCGCAGGCAGAACAGTTTAAACTGGAATAGCAGCAAGGCCAGGCGGACTGGGGATAGCAAGGAGTCACCACGGCCGGTAGTCCCGACGTATGGTCCTAGGGCTCAGGTCTCTCAGTTGGCTTTTCATAGCCGATCATTTAGAGTTGAAAACAGCAGGTCTGGGACAGGTAGGGGTTTCGTAGCCGCAGGCAGAACAGTTGAAACTGGAATAGCAGCAAGGCCAGGCGGACTGGGGGCAGCAGGGTGTCATCATGCCCGGTAGTCCTGACGTATGGTCCTAGGGCTCAGGTTCTCAGAGAGAAAGAGAGAACGAGAGAATTAGAGAGAGCATACTTAAATTCACACAGGACACTGGATAAGACAGGAGAAGTACTCCAGGTATAACCAACTAACCCCAGCCCCCCGACACATAAACTACTGCAGCATAAATACTGGAGGCTGAGACAGGAGCGGTCCGGAGACACTGTGGCCCCATCCGAAGAAACCCCCGGACAGGGCCAAACAGGAAGGATATAACCCCACCCACTCCGCCAAAGCACAGCCCCCGCACCACTAGAGGGATATCCCCAACCACCAACTTACAATCCTGAGACAAGGCCGAGTATAGCCCACAGAGGTCTCCACCACAGCACAAACCAAGGGGGGGGGGGCGCCAACCCAGACAGGAAGATCACGTCAGTAACTCAACCCACTCAAGTGACGCACCCCTCCCAGGGACGGCATGAAAGAGCACCAGCAGGCCAGTGACTCAGCCCCTGCAACAGGGTTAGAGGCAGAGAACCCCAGTGGAGAGGGGAACCGGCCCGGCAGAGACAGCAAGGGCTGTTCGTTGCTCCAGCCTTTCCGTTCACCTTCACACTCCTGGGCCAGACTACACTCAATCATATGACCTACTGAAGAGATAAGTCTTCAGTAAAGACTTAAAGGTTGAGACCGAGTCTGCGTCTCTCACATGGGTAGGCAGACTGTTCCATAGAAATGGAGATCTATAGGAGAAAGCCCTGCCTCCCGCTGTTTGCTTAGAAATTCTAGGGACAATTAGGAGGCCTGCGTCTTGTGACCGTAGCGTACGTATTGGTATGTACGGCAGGACCAACTCGGAAAGATAGGTAGGAGCAAGCCCATGTAACGCTTTATAGGTTAACAGTAAAACCTTGAAATCAGCCCTTGCCTTAACAGGAAGCCAGTGTAGGGAAGCTAGCACTGGAGTAATATGATCAAATTTCTTGGTTCTAGTCAGGATTCTAGCAGCCGTATTTAGCACTAACTGAAGTTTATTTAGTGCTTTATCCGGGTAGCCGGAAAATAGAGCATTGCAGTAGTCTAATCTAGAAGTAACAAATGCATGGATTAATTTTTCTGCATCATTTTTGGACAGAAAATTTCTGATTTTTGCAATGTTACGTAGATGGAAAAAAGCTGTCCTTGAAACAGTCTTGATATGTTCGTCAAAAGAGAGATCAGGGTCAAGAGTAACGCCTAGGTCCTTCACAGTTTTATTTGAGACGACTTTACAACCATCAAGATGAATTGTCAGATTTAACAGAAGATCTCTTTGTTTCTTGGGACCTAGAACAAGCATCTCTGTTTTGTCCGAGTTTAAAAGTAAAAAGTTTTCAGCCATCCACTTCCTTATGTCTGAAACACAGGCTTCTAGCGAGGGCAATTTTGGGGCTTCACCATGCTTCATTGAAATGTACAGCTGTGTGTCATCCGCATAGCAGTGAAAGTTAACATTATGTTTTCGAATAACATCCCCAAGAGGTAAAATATATAGTGAAAACAATAGTGGTCCTAAAACGGAACCTTGAGGAACACCGAAATGTACAGTTGATTTGTCGGAGGACAGACCATTCACAGAGACAAACTGATATCTTTCCGACAGGTAGGATCTAAACCAGGCCAGAACTTGTCCGTGTAGACCAATTTGGGTTTCCAGTCTCTCCAAAAGAATGTGGTGATCGATGGTGTCAAAGGCAGCACTAAGGTCTAGTAGCACGAGGACAGATGCAGAGCCTCGGTCTGACGCCATTAAAAGGTCATTTACCACCTTCACAAGTGCAGTCTCAGTGCTATGATGGGGTCTAAAACCAGACTGAAGCATTTCGTATACATTGTTTGTCTTCAGAAAGGCAGTGAGTTGCTGCGCAACAGCTTTTTCTAAAATTTTTGAGAGGAATGGAAGATTCGATATAGGCCGATAGTTTTTTATATTTTCCGGGTCAAGGTTTGGCTTTTTCAAGAGAGGCTTTATCACTGCCACTTTTAGTGAGTTTGGTACACATCCGGTGGATAGAGAGCTGTTTATTATGTTCAACATAGGAGGGCCAAGCACAGGAAGCAGCTCCTTCAGCAGTTTAGTAGGAATAGGATCCAGTATGCAGCTTGAAGGTTTAGAGGCCATGATTATTTTCATCATTGTGTCAAGAGATATAGTATTAAAACACTTAAGTGTCTCTCCCGATCCCAGGCCCTCGCAGAGCTGTGCAGATCCAGGACAGCTAAGCCCTGGAGGAATACGCAGATTCAAAGAGGAGTCCGTAATTTGCTTTCTAATGGTCATGATCTTTTCCTCAAAGAAGTTCATGAATTTATCACTGCTGAAGTGAAAACCATCCTCTCTTGGGGAATGCTGCTTTTTAGTTAGCTTTGCAACAGTATCAAAAAGAAATTTTGGATTGTTCTTATTTTCCTCGATTAATTTGGAAAAGTAGGATGATCGAGCAGCAGTGAGGGCTCTTCGGTACTGCACGGTACTGTCTTTCCAAGCTAGTCGGAAGACTTCCAGTTTGGTGTGGCGCCATTTCCGTTCCAATTTCCTGGAAGCTTGCTTCAAAGCTCGGGTATTTTCTGTATACCAGGGAGCTAGTTTCTTATGACAAATGTTTTTCGTTTTTAGGGGTGCAACTGCATCTAGGGTATTGCGCAAGGTTAAATTTAGTTCCTCAGTTAAGTGGTTAACTGATTTTTGTCCTCTGACGTCCTTGGGTAGGCAGAAGGAGTCTGGAAGGGCATCAATGAATTTTTGTGTTGTCTGAGAATTTATAGCACGACTTTTGATGCTCCTTGGTTGGGGTCTGAGCAGATTATTTGTTGCGATTGCAAACGTAATAAAATGGTGGTCCGATAGTCCAGGATTTTGTGGAAAAACATTAAGATCTACAACATTTATTCCATGGGACAAAACTAGGTCCAGAGTATGACTGTGGCAGTGAGTAGGTCCAGAGACATGTTGGACAAAACCCACTGAGTCGATAATGGCTCCGAAGGACTTTTGGAGTGGGTCTGTGGACTTCTCCATGTGAATATTAAAATCACCAAAAATTAGAATATGATCTGCTATGACTACAAGGTCTGATAGGAATTCAGGAAACTCAGAGAGGAACGCTGTATATGGCCCAGGAGGCCTGTAAACAGTAGCTATAAAAAGTGATTGAGTAGGCTGCATAGATTTCATGACTAGAAGCTCGAAAGATGAAAACGTCATTTTTTTTTTTGTAAATTGAAATTTGCTATCGTAAATGTTAGCAACACCTCCGCCTTTGCGGGATGCACGGGGAATATGGTCACTAGTGTAACCAGGAGGTGAGGCCTCATTTAACACAGCAAATTCATCAGGCTTAAGCCATGTTTCAGTCAGGCCAATCACATCAAGATTATGATCAGTGATTAGTTCATTGACTATGACTGCCTTTGAAGTGAGGGATCTAACATTAAGTAACCCTATTTTGAGATGTGAGGTATCACGATCTCTTTCAATAATGGCAGGAATGGAGGAGGTCTTTATCCTAATAAGATTGCTAGGGTGAACACCACCATGTTTAGTTTTGCCCAACCTAGGTCGAGGCACAGACACAGTCTCAATGGGTATGGCTGAGCTGACTACACTGACTATGCTATTGGCAGACTCCACTAAGCTGGCAGGTTGGCTAACAGCCTGCTGCCTGGCCTGCACCCTATTTCACTGTGGGGCTAAAGGAGTTAGAGCCCTATCTATGTTGGTAGATAAGAGGAGAGCACCCCTCCAGCTAGGATGGAGTCCGTCACTCCTCAGCAGGTCAGGCTTGATCCTGTTTGTGGGTGAGTCCCAGAAAGAGGGCCAATTATCCACAAATGTTATCTTTTGGGAGGGGCAGAAAACAGTTTTCAACCAGCGATTAAGTGCTGAGACTCTGCTGTAGAGCTCGTCACTTCCCCTAACTGGGAGGGGGCCAGAGACAATTACTCGATGCCGACACATCTTTCTAGCTGATTTACACGCTGAAGCTATGTTGCACTTGGTGACCTCTGACTGTTTCATCCTAACATCGTTGGTGCCGACGTGGATAACAATATCTCTATACTCTCTACACTCGCCAGTTTTAGCTTTAGCCAGCACCATCTTTAGATTAGCCTTAACGTCGGTAGCCCTGCCCCCTGGTAAACAGTGTATGATCGCTGGGTGATTCGTTTTAAGTCTAATACTGCGGGTAATGGAGTCGCCAATGACTAGGGTTTTCAATTTGTCAGAGCTAATGGTGGGAGCCTTCGGCGTCTCAGACCCCGTAACGGGAGGAGTAGAGACTAGAGAAGACTCAGACTCAGACTCCGACTCGCTACATAATGGGGAAAACCGGTTGAAGGTTTCTGTCGGCTGAATGAGCGACACCGGTTGAGCATTCCAACAGTATTTCCCTCCAGAAGCCATGAGAAAGTTGTCCGGCTGCAGGGACTGTGCGGGGGGATTTATACTAACGTTACTGTCTGTACTTACTGGTGGCACCATGCATCTCAGGCCTCTGCCCCACCAACACAGCACAGCGTCTCTAGAAACAAACCTGTGAAATAATTTATGTCCATGGCCCTCTCATTCAATATGACCCCACAGTTATATGCACTATACTGCACCCACATCGCTCTGTGTGTTTAATTATTAAAGGGTACCAATTTATTGATATCTCACTGGCTGCATGCAATATCTTGAAATAACCTGTCAGCCACTGATTGATGGGGACATTTCAGTTGTAATTTGTAGTTTGTGGATATATATGTGTTGAGCAGCTGACTACTCTCAGACAGAATCTTCTCAGATGAGTTCATTCTTAGCTTACTATAACGACTTAATCGGATTTCATTCCAGTAGCTTTATTAGTCACAGTTTTTAAAACAATACACTCACAAACAACACAACTGCTACAGACTCCTTTGCACAGAGAATAGACATTCATATGTTTTTAGTGTGATTAAAATGCACTCCAGATATGAGCAGGCGGCGACAAGTGATTTTTTCCCCCACTAATGACCTCACATCCTGCTGGGTGATATTAAACCATCCAACACAGTCAAAGGCCACTTTAGACACACAACTTACTCCACAACTGACAATACTGTTTAAATTACAGATATGCAGCTTGCTTCACCTGTGGGTATACTAACTGTTACGATGTGAAATAAGAAAGCCTAGTGGTTAAGTGCGCTGGGGTAGTAACCGAAAGGTCGCTGGTTCGAATCCCTGAACTGACTAGGTGAAAACTTGTTGATGTGCACTTGAGCAAGGCACTTGCTCCTGTAAGTTGGTCTGGATAAGAGTGTCTGCTAAATAATGTAGATGTCATTATGGTTGAGTGAGGGCTTGAGGGAGAAGTCTTTCATTTGGGCAGGAGTTCTCCATGAAATGGTTCCCTCTGTGGGACCTATCTGTATTGGTTGGGTTTTATGGTCTAATTTCCTAGCCTTCCTTGGCTTGCTTTCCTAGCCTCATGTTCTCAACATCCGGGCTCTCCTGTAAGGTACAGTAGGCTACGTAGTGAACAAGACAACTGTAGCTTGCTGCTAATGCCCCATTTGAGTACTCTCTCCCTATCCCTCTGCCTCTTCCTCTCCTTCTCCTTTTCCCTCTCCTTCTCCCTCTCCTCTCTCTCTCTCTCTTTCTGCATGTGGGTAATCTATCATTTAGACTCCCCAAATCACTAACATACAAATCCAAATGCTCTAGTGTGGTGACTAATGTTGCTCTTGGGAGCTGTTTGACAAATAGCTGACGCACATAAAGCACCCCTCCCACCATGTCTTTATCAATCGACGGCATCTCTATATATCTCTACTCCCTCTTGTGGAGCTATGGGGAACTGCTTACATGAGCACAAGGTTGATTTTTCTTTGACACACATACACAGTGAGTAGGTCTATAGTCAAAGAGCAAGCATGTTTATCCCTCCCCTGTCCTTGCTAAACAGGATGAGCGGGAGAGCACTGCTGTTATAGATTCTGACAGTATTCATAATAAGCCATTGTCATTCATCCCAATATTTCATCAGAAGGGAATGACAGCCACTTGAAAATCCATTAGTGGTATTTGCCACTTCCCCTGGACTGCTGACACATACAATCCCCTTACAATGTTGGAGAAATCTTCAAAGTTTATTCTGTTTTATCAACCCCAAAACACTCTGATGACTTTGTGATTTGATGTCATTAAAGTGGGGTGCAATCCAGCTCTCTATTGAAGATAGTAGTTGCATGAACAGAACAAGCCTAAACCCACATCAGTTGCTCATTACCGCAGGGCTCATGCACATAATGCCTCTCTGCCCTGCTCAAGGATTTCAGTCACGCTGGGAGAAGAAAATAGTTATGTGGGTTTATTTATGGATGCTAGTAGATTTGTGAGTTGGGTGGAGCGGGGAGAGGGAGAGACACTTAACCCTGGCAAAGACACACAGTAGTCTCTGTGTAGTCCAGCTTCCTTTACTCTCACTCTCTCTGTCTGCCAGGCCAGTCTTCCTGTCTTCAGTTAGGTACCAGCTCTGTCTATCAAGCCATCTGTTGCCTAGCCACCGTCTCAGCTGTGGAGCTGGCGGAGGGAGGGAGGGTGCCAGGCGGGTGCAAGGCAGGCAACACCATGCCTCCTCCTGCCCTGGTTCTGGTGCAGTGGCTCTGCACCACTCGTAAACCTGGCAGGCCTGGCAGGGAAGGCTCAGGGGAACAGCTTCTGATTAGCAGACTACTGTACAGGGAGGGAAATTTACAGCCCACTCTGGACAATATTGATCTGATGAGCTGCCAGCATGAATATTAATCTAACATTTCTTTCATTCATTTTAATATTTAGTCGGATAGAGATATTAACGATAGATTGTTTCATTAAAAAAGTTAACTGCGGTGAGAACTTACTCACTCTTCAGATTAGACCATTGCGTATTCTTGGCAGTTTTGATTACTCCCCAAATCATTCATAATTTCTCAACAGTTTTTTTTTTTACTGATTCTTCAAAGTCGTAAGTTTATCCTCCTACTTTTGAATGTAAAGAAGCCTCCTTCATGTTGCCACAAATATTTCCCACTAATTCATTCCTTCTCCAAATGGAGATATTGCATGGTTTGGGATACTGCCTTTGTCTATAGGCCACAGCGGTGTGTATAACTGGCGTAATGGGTTTATCCATATGGCAAAGAATGTTGGCTCATAATTAAATGTAATATCTGGTAACGATAAATGTTTGTGTTAACCATTTTAGAGACAGTACCTTCAGTACTCCACCAGAGGGAGGTAAAAGCTCAGAGAACACGTTATCCCAAGAATTCCAGCCACATCCCAAGACAGCCACAGCACAGATGCTAATATTGCCACATTTAAGTGCCTATAATCTCATGTGAGAAGGCCGATCTGATGCCGTGTGTCAATTAGCCACATCTAGACTACTCAGACATTGTATTCATGCAGTGAATCAACTAATTCAGTTCTCAGAAAAGGGTTAGAGATGTTAGTCCGCCTTGTTTATGGAAGATGGTTGATAAGGAAAATCCCCTGCTGATCTACAGTTTGAATATTTCAAGCCTGGATGACAAAATCCATTATGTTTAGGGTGAAGGACTCTCCATGCACACTGATGATGTTGTGATTCCTGATGATGTTATGATTCTCATAATATTGATGCATGAGCTCAAGAAATTGAGCTCATGCCAATGCATGTAAAACATATTGTTGTTTTTGTATTCAAATGTATTCATTTTCTGCATTGGCAACAGTCCATTTATTTCCACCCCTGCTGGAAATACGTTTTAGACCACTATGGATTATGTAATTGTCATAGCTGGTCACTAGCTGGTCAAACTGGTAATGAGCTTGTTGAGCTGGTAGAGGAGCTTGGTCAAGCTGGAAAGGAGATAGTGGAGCTGGTAAATGGTTAAGCTGCATTTCCCAGCAGGGACCACATCTGTGTGTTTTCATCAACCCACTTGTTGAATTGTATAGTAAACATTCAGCTTCTATCGATCAATGTGTCACAATGTGATTCAGGTTTGAACAGAAAACAGGTTTGTTGTTTCATGGACATAATGTTGAAGAGGGATTAAGATGTAGATGTTTATACATATATATATTTAAGATGGGGGTTATCGTTACTGCCTTGCTAGTAACAGGCTGAGAATAGGACAAGTTGCTAGGTAACAGTGTAAAGAAAACACTAAACCGCTCAAATCAAGGCTGGGATTGAAATCCTGCAGCAATTCCAAACATATCCTTCATTGCTCTTCAGAGTTCTGTTGAAAACACTCAAGCTGAATGAAGGTCAACACTCAGTGGCGGCTCCTGAAAAAATTCTCAGGAGGGGCAATTTTTCTGATGATTTAGGTGACCTACACACATTTAAAAAAAGATATGTCCAGCAACAACATGAAGACAGGGGCAGCATATAAGTCAATACCAGAAGCATTTATTGACTGATCTCAAAAGTGTTGGCTTACCAGGGTTGGTGGAGCCCTCAGTTTCATCTTTGCCTCGCAAAGCTAACTCAAACACTCCGCAAAACTTCACACACTGGATTAGCCGGCTGAGGATGTGGCGGTTCTTGCTAATGTCGTAGTAAATATATTTGTTATAGTGAATATGGAATATGATATGTTGAGTAAAATGTTGTGCTAAGATCTATTTAGGTCAGGAGCTGGTTATAAGTTCTGATCCTATCCAATAACAATGGACAAAAGGGTCCTATCTTGTCAGCCTTGTCAGCAGGTGGCCAAGGACAACACCCACGCCATAGGCCTCTCAGTTCTTCCAACTCACGAGTTCTTGCTCTGAGGACACACACACACACAAACACACACACACACACATCATCACTGTTAAACACACACACACACACACACATCATCACTGTTAAACACACACACACACACACACACACAAAAATCCCCTCTCTTAGGCTGAACATTTGAAGACAGAGAACCCGACTCAGAGCCAATGCAACAGTGACAGTAGCCTGCAGGGGACCTCGCCCAACTCATCAGGACCAATCAGAAGATCAGAACTACTAGATTGAACCTACTTCATTTATTGCATAAAATGTCTGCACACAATGTTTCGGGGCTCTCTTCAGATAATAATAATAATAATAATAATAATAATAATATGCCATTTAGCAGACGCTTTTATCCAAAGCGACTTACAGTCATGCGTGCATACATTTTTGTGTATGGGTGGTCCCGGGGATCGAACCCACTACCTTGGCGTTACAAGCACCATGCTCTACCAGCTGAGCTACAGAAAGTGGATACTCATGGATGCGCATTGCAATTGTAAAATGTCAACACAATTGGAGACACCACGTCATTTTTGGAGACATGTTATTGACAGTAAACTATTGTAGATGCGACTGCTAACTAAATAAAACATTTTAGCTGGCTAGCTAATCATCTTAGCTAAATGTGGGGCAAACAATTCAGTTATTTACCGTTAATTTGAGGGATTGGGGTGAAAGAAATCGAGTTACATAGTGATACTTTACGATATACTGTATTGACAATATCGCAATATTTTAGCGCTAGTTGGCTGTACCTGCACCAAAACACCATTATTGTTCCTTCATAGCTTGTTCTCAATCTTTTCACATTGGGAGCAAATTTGTTTTCAGCACTTTTATTTCCATGACTGATCAAAACTCGTTCTCATGGCTTTCTGATCCCTCTGCAACAGACATATGGTGCGCAATAAAATCACAGTATCGAATCGCAATACGTATAGAATCATGAGACTCGCAATGCTGATGCATATATCTTATCGTGAGGTTCCTGGCAATTCCCAGCCCAAGTTCATTTGCCACAACAAATCTCTTCGCTAGCAAACGCGATGTCTTCTCCAAAACGGCAATGTGTCTCCAGCAATGTTTACTTTTTTGACGTTCTATGGCATCTCCACTTTCCAAGCATATATGACCACATGTAATATTTTGGTAAGTGATGCAAATAGTGAACTATGTAGGGCCAGGATGTAAAATATATGTAGCTGCAGCAATTTCTCTTATCTGATATGGTAAGTAATGGGGCTTAATTTATAGCTCCCTAAGAGTTTGACGAACGGGTCCGTGAACGCGATTCCAGATATATTTACCTCTGAATAAACTGCCTTTATTACACCATATCCACATCCAGTAAACTTGTGATTATCAACACTAACCTCATCGTTGTGGCGGCGGACAGCTAGCCTGTATCCCTCGTCATCCAGTTGAGTGAGTGGCAATGTCTTTTTTCGTTCGTACCAATTTTTGGAAAATCCTCGGGTGTAGGACTTTCCGCCTTTAGTAGAAACCTGTTGAATTATTAAATTTGGTCTGGGAGGTCCTAATTGTTTCGTTGCCAATTTATCTTTCATTTGTTCGCCGACAAAAAGGAACTTCTTTCAAACAATCCACTCTTTTCTCAGTTACGTTCATGGTTACGTAACGTATGACGAAAGCGCGTAAGTGCAAGCCCACAGACACCCATTGAGATTGTATTGAAGGCTCTGAAATTTGAAAAAAATAGATTTTACATGGGAGTCTATTACAGACTTCTGGGCGATTTTCAACCTGACTGAAATCGCCCCAAAAGGGGGGGGAGCCATTTGAAGCACGACTTTAGCCTGATTCGACATTTAGTGGCAGTGTGGCACTGTGGCAGATCAGACGTATAGATTACAACACTGATAACTACTGTTGCCGTGATATAATTGATTAGAAAAAAAATCCCTTCCTTTTCCCGTTTGGCAGTGCGTCGCCCATATCGCCCTATTGAACAGGCCGCCCCTGTCAACACTTCTGATGGTCCAACCATTAACATCTCAATGGTGCTAAAAATTATCTTGCAAACATCAATGACTTTGTTCCCAAATTTTACATTATGCCATCTACTGTCCTCCACTGTCCTTTTGGTGCTTACAGAGTTCCACTATAATGACAGTATCACTATAATTTGCATGCAAATGGAAGAGCAGTTTGGCACACAACAGGTGTCATGTGTTTTGTCTTGAATGAAAATGTGTAGCCTACAGTTACACACTGACTGGCTGATTCAAGGTTTCATGAAGTGATTTGAATACAAAAGGTGACATAGTATATGCAAGTGAACAGTTGGCATAGAACCCTCTGGAGTCCCTGGTTCTACCAATATGCTGTCAGTCAGGTTGCCAAGGGCTGCTGAACCAAGCTGTGGACCTTAGATACATCCTGGTGTTTTTTAACCGTGTATAAAGGATTAACGGGCCTGAAACGGATATTGGTATTTCTAAGCTATTTCACAACTGAAATAACAGAGATGAAGGGTTAACATAAGACTGAACATGATCTATCTATCCTTTGTTTATTGAGTTATGTTTACATAGGCTACTAGTCTAAATACATGTCATACAAACCTATTAAAACATGAGGAAATCGCGTCCTTTGGGGTATGAAGCATTGTGACTGTGCTGCAAACAATATGGCTCTGGGTGAGAAGCAGGCCTTTGCGGTGGAGGTTGGGGAGAGAGAAGAAGGGGTATTTTTTTCACAAAGCCCAGTGTTGGCAAGTAAGATGACAAATCAGACATTCAAGGGTGTACTGTCGCTATGGAAACTACTGTTAAGATGACAAGGATGCAGCATTATGCAGTAGCGGCGAAATCTTTCATGCTGATACTCCTTGGCTAGCTTATTTAATTAAAAGGGCTTACGTAGGGAAGCAGAGACGGTTGCGCTTAATCATAACTTTGATCCACCTGGAGATGATTAACATCAGGTATCCTGACACTGGCCCGACTCGTCTGGGGTGATACTCTCTCTCTTCATGTCTAACGGAGCTGCTTGGCTCACAAAGTCAAATTTAACATTTCCTTATCAACTCCAAAGGCAACAGTTTGAAAGTTGTTTTGAGAGTGTATAGATCAGTTGGAAAAGTGTGTTTGATACTTTAATGCTACCATCTCATGACAATATGTTCAAGCCAGTGTCTGAGCTTTTTTTTTTCTTCGATTTTGTGTTATTGAAGTGTGTCCCATGCTTTTCATCACATGCATTCAGTACATTATGAAAATGTGTTGACATGTTGTACAAACACACATGCTCATAGACACGCTCGCGCGCACACACACACACCCACACACACACACACACACAGGCAGTCCTGTTTACTTGTTCCCCACCCTGGTGCACTTTTGTTTCTACAGAGACGTACTTTGGCGTTTTATTTAGTAATTGGCCTTTCAGAGAAGGCTTTGACAGCTTGGGGAGGCTGGGGCCTTTGTGTTAGGAGAGCTCTGTGGTTATACTGAGAATACCTTATTTATAGAGCAGGTCTATTCTATTCACAGAGCCTGTCAGCGTCAGGATCTGCAAGGTTCTGTCCCTAACAGAGACTTGTTTATTTCAAGACTTATCTAGACAAACATCAGTCTCATAATCAGGTTTGAGAGAAGAACCAGTTTTAAACCTCAGTGACAGGTGCTTTCATTCTCTGAATGGTCTCATGTCTATGAATTTGTTCTGTAGCTGTAGGTTTGTGATCCTTTGATCTTAACTAATGGATATGTCAGGACCAATATTTAAAACCAATCACATAGAACAGATAACACACATCCAATGTGTCTTTAGGAACATTAGGAACACCTTTCTAATATTGAGTTGCACCCCCTTTTGCCCTCAGAACAGCCTCAATTTGTCGGGGCTTGGACTCTACAAGGTGTCGAAAGCGTTCCACACGGATGCTGGCCCATGTTGACTCCAATGCTTCCCACAGTTGTCAAGTTGGCTGGATGTTCTTTGGGTGGTGGACCATTCCTGATACACATGGAAAACTGTTGAGTGTGAAAAACCCAGCAGCGCTGCAGTTCTTGATACACTCAAACCGGTGCGCCAGGCACCTACTACCATAACCCGTTCAAAGGCACTTAAATCTTTTGTCTTGCCCATTCACTCTCTGAATGGCACACATACACAATCCATGTTTCAATTGTCTAAAGGCATACAAATCAATCTTTAACCTGTCTCCTCCCCTTCATCTACAATGATTGAAGTGGATTTAACAAGTGACCTCAATAAGGGATCATAGCTTTCACCTGGTCAGTCTGTCATGGAAAGAGCAGGTGTTCCTAATGTTTTGTATACTCAGTGTATTTGCACTACATTTACATTTACATTTACATTTACGTCATTTAGCAGACGCTCTTATCCAGAGCGACTTACAAATTACACATTTGATGGACAAAAGATATATTTTCCATTTTCCTTGTGGATTTTGGCTTTAAAGAAATATCAATCTAGCTTCACAATGTCACTCTTTACCTTGGACAAAGTAAAGCATGATTTCCCACTTGTTCTATTTCTGCCCTCCATGCTCTGCAGCTGTCTTTTTAATGACCTTGATATGAGATGATACTGGGTCGGTTACTGGATCACTGCCCTAGTCATAATCATTAATTCTACCAGAGCCTATTGGTCTCACTGTGCTAGTTTAACTCTGCAAATATGCTTATTAGCCTCTTACCTTTTGGCCCACATCATCATCATTTTAATCTCTCAGTTTAAGAAATTATATGACCATGCATAATGATTTCACAGTCCTAGCACACGGGTTTCTGTGGGTTAGTCTAGCAAGTTTTAGCTTAATTTCTCTTCTCAGTATGCAATATTTGAAGGTTTTTTCTTGGCTTTCAAAGAGTTTCAATGTTTGTTTGGAATAAGACTGCCTGTTTACGCCACACATCAAAATATAAATTAAATAGTTCATAGATATTGTATCCACATTTAATGTGTGATACTTGAGTTTTTTTGGAACATGGGAATCTGCCATTGTTTCTGTGAAATATGCTAGCAGCCTCCCGTCTTGTGCGCACTCCACACATCCATTTTCCGTTCAGAACACACAGCAGCAGCAATACTCCCACTCACTAGGAGATCATGCCCTGAAACAGTGACTTTTACCGAGCAATTACCTTTAATCTTCGCGCAGACTGTCTCATAGTGGAGAACCTACTCTGAAAATATCTCACGCCTCCCCTGTAATACATTTCTAGTAGGTGTTTGCTCCACATTTTGGTGCGTTGACTTCCACATTATGAAAGTTTTTATCTGCATAATATTTACATTAAATCTATAGGCTATGCATTAATGTAACTTGCATTAAATACCCTTTATTTCTAGGCTGTATAGGCCTAATTTAAGGGCTGCTAATACAACAATTATTAATAACCTTTTGAATTATTATCATGGCTATAAGAAATATTGTTTTATTCTCATGGTATTGAATTTGAGGCACATAGCCTATCTGAAATGTATGGACTGGATATAAAAGGCAAAAACAAGGCAAGGCATATAGAGACGCATTTCTGTGCGTAATGTAGCCCTAGAGCCTCGTGCTTTGCATAACCAGTTGACACCTCATTGCGGAGAAGCCCCCTAAAAAAACTGCGCGGGCATGGTGCCTGTACCTTGTACCTTTGTGACTTCCAGTTTATCTTGTTGCGCATAATCGCATGCCATCAACTCCTTGAGAAGTGGCGGGGTCCTTGTGGCAACGAAAAGCGAAGCAAGATTTTTGAAAAGGCAAAAAGTTTGCTCGGTGCTTCATTTTTTGCAGTGGGAATATGTTTATGGCAGATGTGCAAGAGAAGAGGAGAGGGTGAGGACAGGGATGTCGGTTTATCCATGGACCCGTACAAAATGCTCTTGTTCTTATCTCTCATGAGGACAAACCTTCGGGAGACGTGACTTACCGTGGCTTTTGTGTTGAGAACAGTTGCGGAGGGATCTGGATGGACCCTCCACAATGGATCTTATTAATATTTGTTTTAGTGAATAGATTGAAGTTACATTTGACATTTTGAGTCTTGAATGATACATTTTTTTTTTTTTTTTTTTGGTTATTGGGTTTGAATTTTATGCGGACAATTGTTGTGTTGCTTTTTAACCTACCCACTCGATGTGCGTCGACTTTTATTCACAAGAAGTGCTATAGCCCACGGTCAAAGAAGTCAAGGCTTGCATTCAAACTGTGAACTTTAAAACTGAGGAATATTTATTTGTGAACAACTCCACATGGGGATTTGATTATTTATCATCACTTGTTGCCTTGGCTACGGACAATATGATGGACTAAAATAAGTATTTTTTTCTGTCAGATCGCTTGCTGTAACCTACCCCGCCCTGCTTCCCAGGGGCTAACCCTTTCCCCCTCTATTCTGTTTTCCTTGCTCCTCGCAGAATGGCCCGGTTCGGAGACGACGTACCCGGCTTGTTGGGCTCCGGGGATGGGGGCTCTGAGCGCAACAGGACCCGGGAGGGACAGGCTGTGTCTACAGGTGGCGGAGTGTCCCCAGCCTTCAAACAGACCAAGGCGCAGAGAGCCCGCACCATGGCCCTGTACAACCCCATCCCTGTCAGACAGAACTGTTTCACCGTCAATAGATCACTCTTCATTTTCGGAGAGGACAACATTGTTCGGAAGTATGCAAAGAAGGTCATAGAGTGGCCATATCCTTTGTATTTAAGTGTAAACACACACACATTCGACAAAGGTTCTTAACTATATTGAATTGTCTATCTATTGTGTTAACGTTTCTCTTATAAACATTAATACCGTGAACAGTAGAATTCAGCACCATGGGCAGCACCAGCAGTGGTTGTAAAAAGGTTTTATTCCACTCAAAATTAGGTGAATACAAATATTTTACCTATAGTACCATCTTTTTACAAATTGAGTTCCAACATGTAACACCTAACAGGTCCACTTCACTGACCACTCACAATCCACTCAAGGTTAAGGCAGACATGTTTTAAACCATGATAACTTCCCACTGAGTAAAAGTGCTGTTCATGGTACGATTTCCACAGGGATAGACTTTATGGTTCTGCTGTGTGTCATTGATCAATAGTCCTACAGGTATTGATATCCCCAATGGAATAAAAGGATACAACCAAATGGAAATGCATGTGATGAGTCAGAGTCAAGAGATGTGTCTGGGCAGAGCACAGACAACAGTATAATGCTGTCAGTGGCCCCTCTTTGTGGTGCTACTAACACAGCCCTTGTTAACCTGTTGGGATTCAAGCCTCAGTCATCTGGTGGTGAATTAACATGATGGAGCACGACAGGACAGGCTGTCATAGAGGCAGGCAGCAGGCTGCAGGACAGGTCTGGCACTGTCATTGACTGCCAGGAATGATCAACTGCCATAATTAAGTGTTTGTGACTGAAGTCTTGTTAGTTGGACACTGTTTTACTCAGTTGTAGTTATTGTAGCAATACAGCTCTGGGTATAGATCTTTATTATCAGCGGATTCCAGATTGCTTGTAATTCTACATTTACGTTTGAAATTATAGCTGATGGGCTTCTTTACCACCCCTCTCCCTCTGGTCTCGCCATCATTTTATGGTTAATTCACTGTGTTGAGATAAATTGATTTACCAAAATTGGATCAATATCCAAAGGCGCTCTTGAATATCATTTAATGCCACCCTTTTCCACTATTCTAAGGTTATTTTCAATGGTTGATTTTACTATGAAAATAATATGATATGGTCTAAGCATTTTTCAAGACATCATAGAGAATCTGCATCAGATGTTAAGGTATGTATGATGATCAAAACATGCATGAACAAAATAAAGTGTGTTATCATTGGAAGACTGCTGTAGAGTATGTAAGGCTTAACATGCGTGGTTGTCTTTGACGTTGTCTCTCAGTGGGAGAGCGTGACTCACATGTCAGTCAGTGGAAAGAGAATTACACACGTAGACCTCCATTCTCCTCCATGCAACTTTTTCAGTCAACAAGATGCAGGTGTTGTTGAGCGTGATGATCCCTGGCTGTAGATTTGAGGAATATCAACACATTTCCACATGTCACTGAGGAGAGGAGATGGCGAGATGGAGGGATGGAAAGTGGAGAGGGTCACTAATAGCTTGGAAATGACTTGGCACCACACCAAACCAAATGGATGGCCATCTCTTAGTGAAAAGGAAGCAACACAATGCCCTTGTGTTGGTCAGCTATTGTTAATCTACAGTACAACAGGTGTCCCAGTTGTGTTGTTATTGTCCTGCCTAGCTGAATGGCTTTCTGATAGACTGTTATAGCACAGTAGTCCCATATTTGTGGTCTGATTTCCAATTATTAATTCAGCATTGAACCCATTGAACACATCAAATGAGATTGTAGTATGTGGTGAGGGTAGCCAACATGGGAGGAGGAGTTCAATCCATATATTATTGTGACTGCAAGCATATCATTGTTTATGCAGTTCCTGACTGGTTCTCTGCAGTTTGTGGCTATCTTGCTGTTTTGTTGGGTGGAAATTGCAGAAACTAACCCCAAGGTTAATGTGTCATTGTGTGGGGAGTGTATCATATAATTTAATTGACTTTGACAATTTAATTAACAAACATTACATCTAATGACGTCTGATCAGTTTGCTGTATCATGTGGTATAAAGTGATTAGAACTGTAACTGATGATCTCATTCAGAGTAGTTTCCTATCATGATGTGGCACAGCACAAGCTGATGTTGGTAAGCTTGAGCTTTAGCATTTAGAGAGCACTGGCAAATATCCACCATGAACCTTGTAAGACATCCTCACTTGCTCACACCCACACACCTGACCCATGCACACGCATGTACACACACACACACACTCACACACAATCAGTTCTCTCTGCATGACTTATCAAAAGGTCATAGTTGTGTGCAAAACAACATGCTCCCTGGTATTAGCAGTTCTTTATTTTTGAGTGCTCAATTAAAACCAGTGATTGATGAGGGGTTTATTTTCAGGCTTCCGTAACTGGCGTGATGCAGGAGCAGCAGGGTTGTGTCAGGGTCGATGTGGAGGCTGGCAGGGGCTGGGTGGAGGAGCCAGGCAGGCCTAATGAAACACGTGGCCCACTCTGGTGCAGGTGGCATGGGGAGGACGAGCAGCTGCTCTCCCTGTCTGATGCCCGCTGGGAGGCTGCTACAGGAAGTGCCCCGGGGTGTAGATACTCCTTTAATAATTGATCCTGCCCATGGCAGAGGAGGTCTGAGGGGCGTGGAGCTGACACCACCCTCTGTAGCCACACCCTACCTTTAGCATCACTATCACTGACAGCAGCAAGACATGCAAATCACAACTGATCTGGCATTGGCACATCACTACATTTGCATTTTCTCTTGGTTCCTATATTCTTGGTTGATCTATGCTTTATTTTATTGCGATCAATCAAAATGATATTATCTAATTTCTTAAGACAGCCTTGCTATTCTAGATCTAATTCTCTCAACAAGTTGCCTTCCATCAATCCAGTAACCCTGACATTTATAAGATAATGGTAATATCTTTTCAATCAGAAATGTACTTCAACTGTTTTTCTAAAGGCCACCTGTTGTGTTTGAATGTCTTTGTTTACTATTATAATCCATCTACAAGCACTATTTGGCTTTTTCTCATGTTTGTTTAAAATCATGTAATATCTACATCATACACATGTTCCCCTCTCTTCAGTAACCCAGACTCAGTCACAGTGATTCATTGTTTTCCACCATGTGTGTAATAAGGTTTGAATCCAATCTAAAAACATGTGCACAGATGCACCCTGAATCACATTCCATCTCCACTGCTATTTTTAACCTGTTTGAGAAGCGGGAGCCAGCGCAAACTTGTCAATGTGACTCACACATCCCCACAAGCCCTCATTACAATGCCCCTTTGTGGATAAATGACACAGTTTCCTCAGAAGGCATTTCATGAATGATAAAACTGAATTATACATACTGGGATAAAAAAAAACTAGAAGTTTCTCCGCAGCCCCATGCCTCCTCAATATAGGCCAATTATAAGATGATACTGTAGATACACCTGTCCCTGGAGAAATCACACTTCTCTCATTGGATGATATAAAAACACATGGCTTTGTGTATGTATTTAATATATTGTGTAAATGACTGAGTGGAGAATAGATTTTATACGCAAATGAAATGAAAACAGCAGGTTTTGATCATCAGGAGGGCGGTTGCAACATGTGGGGAGTCGCAATAACTCTGACTGCCGCCCATTAAATGTGAGTGCTGACTTTTGGCCGAGAGGAGCCTGTTGCCGTGGATACCTCTCTCTCTCTCTATCTCTCTCTTCTCTCCTCCCCTCTCTCGCTGAGTGCAGTGTCAGTGCTCTTGCGTCTGAGGGGATGGAGGTAGGGTGTGGTTGTGCTGATTCTCTCTCCCATGATTCTCTCCCATGACAGAGAGAATCATGGGAGGTTGTGTCCCATTTTGTGAGACAGCAACAGCTAGCACAGTTTTCTATAAGGTTGAATATAGCTTGCTCAGTGCTCCCATTAGTGCAGGCCAGGAAGTATGTGTGACTGTATGTGAGCTTCTGTTTATTTAGTTCTTCAATGCTCAGATGATGAGGGGCATCCCTGTGTGACCCTCCAGGCAGCAGCTCCAGCAGCCAGCTCTGTTTGCATTGATCTCTTTCTCTTCCACCCTCTCTCCTTCTCTCCCTCTCTCTCTCTCCACTGAGGAGATTTAGGCTCCCTCATTCTCTACCTCTTTTTTCCACACAGCCAAAAGAAATCCAGTGCCCACGCACAAAATTAGAGAAATACACATCCTTGGTTTCATCCCTGTGCTGCATTTAAACCTCCAACCACCAGGGGTCCCTTGGTACAAGTTGTAAGCTTGTAGTAAAGTGCCCTTATTTGTAGGATCAGACTCTGTTCTTCCCACTCATCCCCTGTGCGCCCATACTCGCCTCTCCTCCAGCTCTCCTGCAGTTTTCAGGGTTATGGCCCGTCTCCTCTACCTTCCCTAGCTACTGTGTACAGAAGTCTCCTGCCCATCTCCATGGCTGGCTGGCTGGATGGTTGGACAGCCTCAGGGCATTGTGAGGAGCTGACAGGCAGGGCCTCTGTGTGCCAGCCAGCTGTATGGAGGAGAGGAGGAGAGGAGGAGAGGAGGAGGCAGAAGCACTCTGCCAGGTGCTCAGCAACAGGCTGGATTCACACTGGTGTGCCTGCCAACGGAGAAGTCAGAAGAATAGATGCATCCTGACATTCAATCAATGAGAGGGATTGTCATCAGATGTCTTAGGAGGGTAGTGTTTTAGATAGGGCTGATGATACTGTCATCCTTGTCATTCTGTATGGGGATTATTAGGCCTCAGCACTCTATGATATATATCTCTCATGGTGGGACAGAAATACTGCATTATGTTTTTGAATATCAGAGGTTACTGTATTTGTAAAACTGTGACTTTGAAATTAGATAGAAGAACAGGGTTTATGTATATTGTGACAAAGTATTCTTCCTTAACTTGTTGCTTCACTCCGTTTGAGTACATGATCCTAGCCACCATCATCGCCAACTGTATCGTACTGGCTTTGGAGCAGCACCTGCCTGGAGAGGACAAGACCCCCATGTCCAAGAGACTGGTGAGTCAACCATCTACTAATACACTGTGTCTTTAGTCAGTTATCATCAGTGGAATTCTCTAACCTTACGGAAGCTTATTTAAAAAACACAAATTACCTCCCAATTTCTTATTCATGAAGCTTGATATTTATTTAAAACCTGAAATGTTCTCCAAAGATGAAGTGGATAGTTGCAGAAAAACGAGAACACTAAATCTTGTTTTATTTCTTTACAGTACATTGTTAGCTTGGAAATGAGTATTTTGTGGAAGGCATGTCACATTTTTCTGAGTTACTGTGTGGTGTTGCTGCATTGTTTATTAATGAATTCTGAATTCAGTATACCCATTAAACCATGGCATAGAGGTCCAAACTGGGCTCTATCCTCTCAGTTCCCTACTGTCTTTGAATGCCCAACACAGAATAGTACAAATAACTGTCTACTACTGTGACATTTATTATAAACCGGGTAGTTTGGGTCCTGGATGCTGATTGGCTGAAATAGCTTTTCAGCCGTGTGTATATCAGACAATATGCCACGGGTATGACGCAAAAATACTTGTTTACTGTATATTATCATGCTAAGTGCATCTGAGCACATGAGAGTGCTTACCTACCTGCTGAGAGAAAAATTTAATTAATCCTTTCCTGAGCATGTGTAACAGTTTGAGAGAAGCTATTGGAAAGGGCAAGACAGCAATGGTTAGAAAATGATTGCTTGTTATGTAGTACCCACAGTATATTCAATAGGGTCATAATATGTGCATTTATTTTTCAAAAGATTTCTGTTTTTACATGAACCTAAAGTGTGATAAATGTGTTCACACACACAATACTGTTATTGTATAAGCCTCTGTTCTGTAACCTTTTATATTGACGTGACCATTTTGTGCTGTATTTGTCTGATGTGTCCGTTTTTAATTCACAGGAAAAGACAGAGCCTTACTTCATTGGGATGTTCTGCTTTGAAGCTGGGATTAAGGTGGTGGCGTTGGGATTTGTATTCCATAAAGGCTCCTACTTGAGGAACGGCTGGAACGTCATGGACTTCATCGTGGTTCTGAGTGGGTGAGTAGCCTGGCTGTCTCAGTGACCTGAAACACTACAGAACTGTTAACTACCACTGCTGTATAACATCATCCTGTTTTAACACCCTGTTCAAGGCTGCTTGCTCAAATAAGACAGTTGTATTGCACTTGCACTAGCCTATTTCATAATATTGATTTCTGAAAGGTTTTTATTGAATGTTCGTCAATATTACTGGTGTGTTTAATGGACTATTTGATATGTATTAGACTTTATCAGATGGATGGTTATCTGTTGTTAATTTCCTGGAAGGAGTTGAATTAATTTCTGAGGCAAATATCGTGGCACATCTTCTCAGTTCTGATGCCAAGCACAAAACACTGTCCGTGGAATAATCCGATCATGCGGAGGCATAGCTTTAGGGCTCTTGGTGTCTTCCACTAAAATAACACACAAGAATGCGGTTCACCTTTTACACACAATGGAAAGGAATGAATTTGCAACTGTCTCGACTCCTGGAGCAAATGATTGCAGTGGTCAATAGAAAGGTTACTGCAGGTTATTTACAGAGTAGCCTTTGGTTTACAATCCAATATCTAAAAGGGGTAAGGGATTCTCTTGAGAGGCTAAGGTATGGACAAAGACAGTTTATGTTCGTAACAGCGCTGCCTGTTACGAACAAATAGACATACACATACGCTCACAGATGAAATATTAATCTATTCCATAGTGCAAAAGTACAAAGGGTGGCAAGATTCTTACAGAATTGTACTTGTTTCTCTGCTTTTCATTATTAATGAGCGCAGGCTCACAGTGCTGAATGAGGCCCCGCTCTCTGCTGAAAGGGAGAGAGGAAAAGGAGGAGAGGAGAGAGGGATGAGGTGGTGGGAGAGGGGTGTCAGACTGGGGCTGTGGAGCTCATTTTGGCATATCTAACAAAAGGCTTGTAACTCAGAATGAATTTGTAACACACTATATGTCCTATGAACAAGTCATATTAGTTATTTTCAGAATAACCAGAGCAATAAACCAACACTCTATTATGGTCAGTAAAAATGTAAATTGACCTGATGTTGGAGCGTATGTACAGTACTAGCTGTTAGAATCAAAGTATGTTTTGTAACAGTGAGCAGAGCCCATCTGCTACTGCCTACTATGGCAGGCATGTGCTATAACACACTCCACACATGGCTAAAATCACACTCTTAACATGAAACGTTCCTTGCCTCCTTCTCTCTGTGCTCCATTGGAAGATCCAGCAGACCACCAGAACACAGGTCCCAGCCGGCCCTCGGGAGAGGACTTCCCTGCCATAGTCAATGTAGTCTGGAGCCTCCCGCGGCCATCTCTTAAAATAGGCCTCGCCAATGGAAAGAGATCCCCTGAGCCAGACTGGTGCTCTGTGGTCATTTTAACCGGTCATGGGCTTTAAGGTATTAAACATAACAGTGTTGTGTTTGGCCTACAGCAGGATTCAGAGTAATCACTCACCAGGAAACTCTGGCTCTTTCTGATGAGCCACGAAACATGGTCTCTGGCTTCGAAGATCAGTGAAATACACTTTTATGATTTTCTCGTGTCCAGGGGGCAGAGAGTAACAGTGTTATAGTGATCAGAGGAGAGGTGGTGTTGGCTGTGGAGCTCATTTCTGTGGTGCCTTGTCCTTAAAGTTCTTTTAATGTCTCTTCACCCACACTGCCCTTTACCCCCCTCCTCCACTCACCCCTCCTCTCTGGCTGTATGTTGCGATGTGTGTGTAGATGGTCGTGAGTGGAGATGTTAGCCTTGTCAGATAATCCCAGCCAGGTGAGAGGGGGGTGGTCTGGCTATAGCTACTCTCTCTTCTGCATGAATCACCGCACCACAGCCCAAAGTAAAAATGTAATTAAAACACAGCAAGGAGCAGATAATTCAAATTGATTGGTTTACTGCGCTCACTTTCTCTGTAGACTCCATCTCATCTGGCCTCATTTCCCCCTCAAATGACCTGTCGTGTCTAACCTTTGAGATACACAATGAATACTCTACTCAGACATTTGTCTTCTCACACTGCATATATTGATAGTCTTACATCTTCCTTTTCAGGTTTTACTGTACTTTACATTATTTTCAGGGATATGTGCCGGATATGTGTCTCTTGATACTTGATAGACAAAAATCTTGTACTTTTAATGTCAGACAATAGTAATGTCAATTGAATATAACATTCATATAGTGTGGGGGGAAGCAGTCTGCTTATCAGATCATTTTGCCAATGTCCTCAAATTGCTTGGCTTACCAGGCATACAGTATGTATTGTTAGATGACTGTATTTGGCAGTAGTTTCTTACCTCACCTGTCAGTGACTGGCCCTTGCCAACTGATCTCAGCTTCCAGATGTGACATTCTAGTGTTTCTTATCATTTTATTACTCTTGGTGAACACTTTCCTCTTTCCAGCACTGAACGCAAGACAGGTTAACATCTGTGTCATATTTTCTCCACTTTGAATGTACAGAGAGAGTTGAATGATTCATGGACCTGGATGGTAGAAGACATCTGCTTTCTGACTGATAGTAAATCTGAGCACATATCAGCTCCCAGTCAAGCATGACATCAGTCAAGGATGACATCAGGTCTGGCAGTCTGTTATCACTGATACAGCATGACCGGTATATTTCACATGAAATGGTCCACAGCATGACTACAGTATGCCCCGATCTCATCTTGTGAACAGCCCCCACTGTGGGGGACTTGATGTAGCGTGGAGGTAATTCGCTTGTAGGTTTCATTGGATTCATTTTGAGTATAATGAAGTGAGGTTTAGATGCTTTTTTCTTTACTATTGTTCTGTCCACGGCAACCGTAATGTAATGCAATGAATCTTGCTCTCGCTGTTGCTCTCTCTCACAGACACACACACTCACAATTCCGGCAGGGGTTTGCAACCTTATTAAGAAATGAGTGAAGATGATGACATTTGGTGGTAATAGGGGATGAGTCATCAGTCTCCATTTGTTTTTAATGAACAGATGTGCAGACAGTGGTCAGAGGGAAAAGGAACTGTCTAAGGACTCAACATTATATTTATCTGCTGTATGGAGAGCAACATAAAGGATTTTACAGTAATGCTATTCTCTGCTGTAGCCTAATTGTATTTAACTGTAAGTTAAGTGAAAGAGAAAGGGATTTTGTGTGTGCACTTGTGTTTACATGAATATGTGAGAGATATCGCCGACTGTGCTCAAATGTCTTCCCACTGGGCACACCACGTCATTTCAACCTGGAAATGTGGGTAATTTTTGGTTGAGACGTTGATCAATGACATTTCAATCTTTATTCACCCACTCAAAAAGACAGCCAGAAGTGTATTGAATTCCCAAATGTTATCACTATGCTTTCAACCATCTAAAAGCACAACCAAATTCCAATGGAAAATAAATTCAGATTTTGGATTTAGTTGTCATCTAAATGTGTTATCACTGCACTTTCAACCATTTAAAAGCACAACAAAGTTGAAATGGGAATACAATGTCAATTATGTTGTATTTATACAACAACTTATCACTGTGTTATCACTGTGCTTCATCTAATAGCACAACTAATGACCTGGATTGTAGTTGAGAATACATAAAAAATACATAGTGCAAGTGATCAGGGATGTTCGAGATTCTGCACAGATATTTATATTGTGAAGATCTCCACAGACCTGCAACCTTTGCATGCTATCTTGAACATGCACGCTTTCTATGATTACATAATAAGACTTTTATAGTTGCAGTAACCTCAAAATGAGTTACACATTTTAAGGTTGAATAAAAACTGTTACATTAGTTTTTAAGATATCCTTAACTTTAGGCTATTTACTGTATCGCAAAAGTGATATTGAATTGTGTTTGGTTGTCAATGCAACCAAATATCAACATGTGAAGGAGATGTATATTTTGTGCCACTGACTTAATCTGACTTTAATTACAGTTTGTCTACAAATTAATAACTGATATGTTGGATTCACGTCTCCATCTCAACCCAAAAATCTAAGTTAAAGAATAGGACTAAAATCTAAATTTAAATGCACTTTAAATAAAGTTTGATTTGATTTAGTCCTATTCTTTAACTGGTTGAAATGGAGAAGTGAATCCAACATATCATTATTATCTTGAAGATGACATTTGACATCAACCAAAGCTTGAAACCCTAGGCCTATCTGTATTGTCTATTTTTAGTTGAACCCTGGGTTGAATTGAAACAATAGCTGTTGATAACTTCGCAAATTCTATATACAGTGAGGGAAAAAAGTATTTGATCCCCTATTGATTTTGTAAGTTTGCCCACTGACAAAGACATGATCAGTCTATAATTGTAATGGTAGGTTTATTTGAACAGTGAGAGACAGAATAACAACAAAAAAATCCAGAAAAACGCATGTCAAAAATGTTATAAATTGATTTGCATTTTAATGAGGGAAATAAGTATTTGACCCATCTGCAAAACATGACTTAGTACTTAGTGCAATCACAGAGGTCAGAAGTTTCTTGTAGTTGGCCACCAGGTTTGCACACATCTCAGGAGGGATTTTGTTCCACTCCTCTTTGCAGATCTTCTCCAAGTCATTAAGGTTTCGAGGCTGACGTTTGGCATCTCAAACCTTCAGCTCCCTCCACAGATTTTCTATGGGATTAAGGTCTGGTGACTGGCTAGGACACTCCAGGACCTTAATGTGCTTCTTCTTGAGCCACTCCTTTGTTGCCTTGGCTGTGTGTTTTGGGTCATTGTCATGCTGGAATACCCATCCACGACCCATTTTCAATGCCCTGGCTGAGGGGAAGGAGGTTCTCACCCAAGATTTGACGGTACATGGCCCCCGTCCATCGTCCCTTTGATGCGGTGAAGTTGTCCTGTCCCCTTAGCAGAAAAACACCCCCAAAGCATAATGTTTCCACTTCCATGTTTGACGGTGGGGATGGTGTTCTTGGGGTCATAGGCAGCATTCCTCCTCCTCCAAACACGGCGAGTTGAGTTGATGCCAAAGAGCTCCATTTTGGTCTCATCTGACCACAACACTTTCACCCAGTTCTCCTCTGAATCATTCAGATGTTCATTGGCAAACTTCAGAAGGGCCTGTATATGTGCTTTCTTGAGCAGGGGGACCTTGCGGGCGCTGCAGGATTTCAGTCCTTCACGGCATAGTGTATTACCAATTGTTTTCTTGGTGACTATGGTCCCAGCTGCCTTGAGATCATTGACAAGATCCTCCCGTGTAGTTCTGGGCTGATTCCTCACCGTTCTCATGATCATTGCAAATCCACGAGGTGAGATCTTGCATGGAGCCCCAGGCCGAGGGAGATTGACAGTTCTTTTGTGTTTCTTCCATTTGCGAATAATCGCACCAACTGTTGTCACCTTCTCACCAAGCTGCTTGGCGATGGTCTTGTAGCCCATTCCAGCCTTGTGTAGGTCTACAATCTTGTCCCTGACATCCTTGGAGAGCTCTTTGGTCTTGGCCATGGTGGAGAGTTTGGAATCTGATTGATTGATTGCTTCTATGGACAGGTGTCTTTTATACAGGTAACAAGCTGAGATTAGGAGCACTCCCTTTAAGAGTGTGCTCCTAATCTCAGCTCTTTACCTGTATAAAAGACACCTGGGAGCCAGAAATCTTTCTGATTGAGAGGGGGTGAAATTCTTATTTCCCTCATTAAAATGCAAATCAATTTATAACATTTTTGACATGCGTTTTTCTGGATTTTTTTGTTGTTATTCTGTCTCTCACTGTTCAAATAAACATACCGTTAAAATTATAGACTAATCATTTCTTTGTCAGTGGGCAAACGTACAAAATCAGCAGGGGATCAGATACTTTTTTCCCTCACTATATATATATATATAATACAAATTATTCTATATAGGCCTAAATAGTATTATTGATTATAAAGTATGGTTACATTTCATTTGCTCTGTTAAACCTATCCTTTGGAATGAATTCGATAGCAACAGTGAATCTATTAAGAGATCACTGAATAATAGTTCTAATGATAGCACATTGGTTGTAGTCAGTGACACATATCAAAGCTAAACAGGGCTTGGTTAAAACCCTGGTGTCACGATCGTCAGATATAGAGGACCAAGGCGCAGCGTGGAAGGTGAACATACTTATTTATTAAATGATACACGAACACCACAACAAATCGA
Organism: Coregonus lavaretus; assembly: GCF_964263955.1. NCBI lineage: Eukaryota > Metazoa > Chordata > Actinopteri > Salmoniformes > Salmonidae > Coregonus > Coregonus lavaretus. Next base: position 42,124,161 of record NC_139993.1, on the reverse strand, counting down.
TACGTGACGTCCACAGGTGCAAAACACAAACCAACACGGAACAAGATCCCACAAACACTGTGGGAAAACCACCTGACTAAATATGGTTCCCAATCAGAGACAACCAGCAACAGCTGATACTCGTTGCCTCTGATTGAGAACCACTCTGGCCAACATAGATATACAAAAACTAGACTAGACACAACGAGCAAAAAACATAAACTCTACACACCCTGGCTCAACTTAAAAGAGTCCCTAGAGCCAGGGCGTGACAGTACCCCCCCCTAAAGGCGCGGACTGCGACCGCGCCTAAACATCACCGAACAGGGGAGGGCTGGGTGGGCATTCCTCCTCGGAGGCGGTTCCGGCTCCGGGCTTGACCACCACCCTCTACTAACCCCACCGTAGTGCCCCTGGTCTGGTCTAGCCCCACTGGCTGGAGCTGGACGGGACTTCGTGGAGCGGATTGCTCAGGCTCCGGTGTGGAGCAGCTGACCGGTACCTGACCAGGCACCGGTGAAACGGGCACGGGCTGGCGATGCGCACCACAGGTTTGGTGCGGGGAGCAGGAACAGGCCGGACCAGGCTGGCGACGCGCACCACTAGCTTGGTGCGGGGAGCAGGAACAGGCCGGACCGGGCTGGCGATGCGCACCACAGGTTTGGTGCGGGGAGCAGGAACGGGCCGGACCGGGCTGGCGACGCGCACCATAGGCATGGTGCGAGGGTCAGGAACAGGCCGGGCCGGGCTGGCGACGCGCACCATAGGCTTGGCGCGATGGACAGGAACAGGCCGGACCGTACTGGGAACACACACCACTGGCCTTACACGGGGATCAGGAATGGGCCGGACCGGACTGGCAACACACTTCAGTACCTCTCGCCGTGCCTCTACATTTTCCTTCCCTCTATACACCAATGGCTCCCGTAACCCGGTGGCCTTCTCTCCTCGTCCACCAACTCGCCCCTTATCTGCCTCCAGTGGCCCCGTCGTCCCTGCCATGTGCCCCCCCCTAAAAATTTATTGGGGGTGCCCCTCGCCTGTCCGACGACTGCCCGGTTGGCGCCGCTTCTCCTCTCCTGCCTGGGCACGCTGCTTGGTCCTGTATTCGTGGGATCTTCTGTCACGATCGTCGGATATAGAGGACCAAGGCGCAGCGTGGAAGGTGAACATACTTATTTATTAAATGATACACGAACAACACAACAAATCGATACGTGACGTCCACAGGTGCAAAACACAAACCAACACGGAACAAGATCCCACAAACACTGTGGGAAAACCACCTGACTAAATATGGTTCCCAATCAGAGACAACCAGCAACAGCTGATACTCGTTGCCTCTGATTGAGAACCACTCTGGCCAACATAGATATACAAAACTAGACTAGACACAATGAGCACAAAACATAAACTCTACACACCCTGGCTCAACTTAAAAGAGTCCCTAGAGCCAGGGCGTGACACCTGGATGGGAGACCAAATGGATAGCTGTAGATAAATCAACTCTCCAGTAGGAGGTGCTGCCCAGCCTGTTGGTTTTTTTCTGATAATGGATATAACGTTGAAGATCTGACGTTGTTTTAAAGGTAGAAATTAAACATGTTTTATACAAGGTTTGTCTATGTTGAATATTGGTTACCATGATGACATAATTATGTGGTTGAAATTTCACCCTCAAAACAATAATTGATTACTTTTTGCAATTTCAATGCACACTACATGACCAAATGTATGTGGACACATGCTTGTCGAACATCTCATTTCAAAATCATGGGCATTAATATGGAGTTGGTACCCCTTTGCTGCTATAACAGCCTCCACTCTTCTGAGAAGGATTTCCACTAGATGTTGGAACATTGCTGTGGCGACTTGCTTCCATTCAGCCACACGAGCATTAATGAGATTGAGCACTGATGTTGGGCGATTAGGCCTGGCTTGCAGTCGGCGTTCCAATTTATCCCAAAGGTGTTTGATGGGGTTGAGGTCAGGGCTCTGTGCAGGCTAATCAAGTTCTTCCACACCGATCTCGACAAACCATTTCTGTATAGACCTCGCTTTGTGAACGGGGGCATTGTCATGCTGAAACAGGAAAGGGCCTTCCCCGAACCATGAAAAACAGCCCCAGACCATTATTCCTCCTCCACCTAACTTTACAGTTGGCACTATGCATTGGGGCAGGTAGCATTTTCCTGGCATCCGCCAAACCCAGATTCGTCTGTCGGACTGCCAGATGGTGAAGCGTGATTCATCAATCCAGAGAACGCATTTCCACTGCTCCAGAGTCCAATGGCGGTGAGCTTTACACCATTCCAGCCGACGCTTGGTATTGCGCATGGTGAACTTAGGCTTGTGTGCGGCTGCTCGGCCATGGAAACCCATTTCATGAAGCTCCCAACAAACAGTTATTGTGCTGACGTTGCTTCCAGAGGCAGTTTGGAACTTGGTAGTGAGTGTTGCAACCCAGGACAGGCGATTTTTACGCACTACACACATCAGCACTCGGCGATCCCATTCTGTGAGCTTGTGTGGCCTACCACTTCGCGGCTGAGCCGTTGTTGCTCGTAGACGTTTCCACTTCACAATAACAGAACTTACAATTGGCCACGGAAGCTCTAGCAGGGCAGAAATTTGATGAAATTAGTTGTTGGAAAGGTAGCATCCTATGACGGTGCCACGTTGAAAGTCACTGAGCTCTTCAGTAAGGCCATTTTAATGCCAATGTTTGTCTATGGAGATTGCATGGCTGTGTGCTCGATTTTATACACCTGTCAGCAATGGGTGAGGCTGAAATAGCCAAATCCACTAATTTGGGGGTGTCCACATACTTTGTATATATATAGTGTATTTTCCACATACTGTAGATTCCACGTTACAATATGTTGACAAATTACATTGAAACAACGTTGATTCAACCAGTTTGTGCCCAGTGGGTTGTGTGTTTGTGGAAGCTTAACACAAGGTAAACACAGGAAGTGCAGATTCTCCTACCACACTGTAGATTAAAAAATACCTGATTATTGCAGTCAATGTGAGTGGGAGGGCAAATGGATTGCCAATCGAGCCTAACGCCTGTTATCGGCCAGCTGTGGACTGTAGTGATTTAAATGCAAATACAATGTTGCTAATCTTAGGCCTGGTTACAATTGGAAATGTCCCCAGCACCATGTAGAGGAGAAGACAAGAATCCCCCATGCGTAATGGTATTAATTGGCACCTTGGTCCTGGTGGCACGCAGCCCCTCTATTAGACTGAGAACACATGGCACTGAGCTCCTCCCTCACAGCCCTCACTGTGACACTGGCACTGATCTGTGTGTGTCACTGCTCTGTGTCACAGTGCCGTGCCACACTCACACTGGAAAGAGTGTGAGTTCATCCATATATTCTACAGTATTTAATTGTGTCTGGTTACATCGATTTCTGTAATCTTGACTAGAGCTTTAGATTGCTAGAAGAATTGATAGATTTAAGAGCAACAGGTGCCAGAATACACTGACAATATTTTGGTATTTGGTATTTTATTAGGATCCCCATTAGCTGTTGCGAAAACAGCAGCTACTCTTCCTGGGGTCCACACAAAACATGAAACATGACATAATACATTAATAGACAAGAACAGCTCAAGGACAGAACGAGATAAAAAATGTTTAAAGGCACACGTAGCCTACATATCAATAAATACAGTGAGGGAAAAAAGTATTTGATCTCCTGCTGATTTTGTACGTTTGCCCACTGACAAAGACATGATCAGTCTATAATTTTTATGGTAGGTTTATTTGAACAGTGAGAGACAGAATAACAACAATAAAAATCCAGAAAAACGCATGTCAAAAATGTTATAAATTTGATTTGAATTTTAATGAGGGAAATAAGTATTTGACCCCTCTGCAAAACATGACTTAGTACTTGGTGGCAAAACCCTTGTTGGCAATCACAGAGGTCAGACGTTTCTTGTAGTTGGCCACCAGGTTTGCACACATCTCAGGAGGGATTTTGTCCCACTCCTCTTTGCAGATCTTCTCCAACTCATTAATGTTTCAAGGCTGACGTTTGGCAACTCGAACCTTCAGCTCCCTCCACAGATTTTCTATGGGATTAAGGTCTGGAGACTGACTAGGCCACTCCAGGACCTTAATGTGCTTCTTCTTGAGCCACTCCTTTGTTGCCTTGGCCGTGTGTTTTGGGTCATTGTCATGCTGGAATACCTATCCACGACCCATTTTCAATGCCCTGGCTGAGGGAAGGAGGTTCTCACCCAAGATTTGACGGTACATGGCCCCGTCCATCGTCCCTTTGATGTGTTGAAGTTGTCCTGTCCCCTTAGCAGAAAAACACCCCCAAAGCATAATGTTTCCACCTCCATGTTTGACGGTGGGGATAGTGTTCTTGGGGTCATAGGCAGCATTCCTCCTCCTCCAAACACGGCGAGTTGAGTTGATGCCAAAGAGCTCCATTTTGGTCTCATCTGACCACAACACTTTCACCCAGTTCTCCTCTGAATCATTCAGATGTTCATTGGCAAACTTCAGACGGGCCTGTATATGTGCTTTCTTGAGCAGGGGGACCTTGCGGGCGCTGCAGGATTTCAGTCCTTCACGGCGTAGTGTGTTACCTATTGTTTTCTTGGTGACTATGGTCCCAGCTGCCTTGAGATCATTGACAAGATCCTCCCGTGTAGTTCTGGGCTGATTCCTCACCGTTCTCATGATCATTGCAACTCCACGAGGTGAGATCTTGCATGGAGCCCCAGGCTGAGGGAGATTTACAATTCTTTAGTGTTTCTTCCATTTGCGAATAATCGTTGTCACCTTCTGTTGTCACCTTCTCACCAAGCTGCTTGGCGATGGTCTTGTAGCCCATTCCAGCCTTGTGTAGGTCTACAATCTTGTCCCTGACATCCTTGGAGAGCTCTTTGGTCTTGGCCATGGTGGATTGATTGCTTCTGTGGACAGGTGTCTTTTATACAGGTAACAAGCTGAGATTAGGAGCACTCCCTTTAAGAGTGTGCTCCTAATCTCAGCTCGTTACCTGTATAAAAGACACCTGGGAGCCAGAAATCTTTCTGATTGAGAGGGGGTCAAATACTTATTTCCCTCATTAAAATGCAAATCAATTTATAACATTTTTGACATGCGTTTTTCTGGATTTTTTTGTTGTTATTCTGTCTCTCACTGTTCAAATAAACCTACCATCAAAATTATAGACATATAATTTCTTTGTCAGTGGGCAAACGTACAAAATCAGCAGGGGATCAAATACCTTTTTCCCTCACTGTACACACAACCTATCTAGGTCAAATAGAGGAGAGTCATTGTGCCGTGAGGTGTTGCTTTATCTGTTTTTTTAAACCAGGTTTGCTGTTCATTTGAGCAATATGAGATGGAAGGGAGTTCCATGGAATAATGGCTCTATATAATACTGCTTTCTTGATTTTTTTCTGGATTTGGGGACTGTGAAAAGACCCCTGGTGGCATAAGTCAGTGCTGTTTAAGATGAGGGATGATGATAATATTTTTTTATGAACATGACCATATTCCTTTGTTTTATATTTTACCCCCTTTTTGGTCTTGTCTCATCGCTGCAACTCCCCAACGGGCTTATGAGAGGTGAAGGTTGAGTCATGCATATTCCGAAACACCCGCCTGCTTAACCTGCAAGCCAGCCGCACCAATGTGTCAGAGGAAACACTGTTCAACTGACGACCGAAGTCATCCTGCAGGCGCTCAGCCTGCCACAAGGAGTCGCTAGAGTGCGATTAGATACCAGACACATACAAACAGCTCGTTGTATATATAATTCCTACCCGCATCTATCAATGCGCTCTCCTCCTCTCACCTTTTCCCTTCGCTTGTGTACACATCAGCTATCTGTAACCAGGCGAAAAAACCTTTCCAAGCCAAACCTTCATATCATGACTGCTAACTGCACACACAGCCTACATCTTTGTCATGTCATAGTCAACATAGGCATAGCTACTTGAACTAAGGCATTAGTAAACCCGCTACAATCATGCAGAACAGTGTAGTCAGCAGCAATCAGTTTAGCAGTTACACCACCCGGCCCCAGTGGCAATAAATGAATAAAGCCAAAAGCTTACCTTGAATTGGAAGAGTTCCAGTGTTGGATAGCCATAGCTAGCTAGCTAACATAGCATCCCTCTCTGTTTGAGCCGGGTGTTTGAGTAAGCTAAACTAGCTAGCTGCATTTGACACTAGCTAAGTAAGTGAAAGTGAAAGTGAAAAAAATATACAGTGCCTTCGGAAAGTATTCAGACCTTTGACTTTTTCCACATTTTGTTACGTTACAGCCTTATTCTAAAATCAATTAAATAAAACATTTTCCTCATTAATCTACACACAACACCCTATAATGACAAAGCAAAAACTGGTTTTTATAAATACCTTAAATACATAAGTATTCAGACCCTTTGCTATGAGACTCGAAATTGAGCTCAGGTGCATCCTTTTTCCATTGATCATCCTTGAGATGTTTCTACAACTTGATTGGAGTCCACCTGTGGTAAATTCAATTGATTGGACATGATTTGGAAAGGCACACACCTGTCTATATAAGGACCCACAGTTGACAGTACATGTCAGAGCAAAAACCAAGCAATGAGGTCGAAGGAATTGTCCGTAGAGCTCCAAGACAGGATTGTGTCGAGGCACAGATCTGGGGGTACCAAAACATTTCTGCAGCATTGAAGGTTCCCAAGAACACAGTGGCCTCCATCATTCTTAAATGGAAGAAGTTTGGAACCACCAAGACTTTTCCTAGAGCTGGCTGCCATGCCAATCTGAGCAATCGGGGGAGAAGGGCCTTGGTAAGGGAGGTGACCAAGAACCCGATGGTCACTCTGACAGAGCTCTAGAGTTCCTCTGTGGAGATGGGAGAACCTTCCAGAAGGACAACCATCTCTGCAGCATTCCACCAATCAGGCCTTTATGGTAGAGTGGCCAGACGGAAGCCACTCTTCAGTAAAAGGCACATGACAGCCCACTAAAGACTCTCAGACTTTGAGAAACAAGATTCTCTGGTCTGATGAAAACAAGATTGAACTCTTTGGCCTGAATGCCAAGCGTCATGTCTGGAGGAAACCTGGCACCATCCCTACGGTGAAGCATGGTGGTGGCAGCATCATGCTGTGGGGATGTTTTTCAGTGGCAGGGACTGAGAGACTAGTCAGGATCGAGGCAAAGATGAACGGAGCAAAGTACTGAGAGATCCTTGATGAAAACCTGCTCCAGAGTGCTCAGGACCTCAGACTGGGGCGAAGGTTCACCTTCCAACAGGACAATGACCCTAAGCACACAGCCAAGACAATGCAGGTGTGCCTTCAGGACAAGTCTCTGAATGTCCCAGCCAGAGCCCAGACTTGAACCCGATCGAACATCTCTGGAGAGACCTGAAAATAGCTGTGCAGCGACGCTCCCCAACCAACCTGACAGCGCTTGGGAGGATCTACAGAGAAGAATGGGAGAAACTCCCCAAATACAGGTGTGCCAAGCTTGTAGCGTCATACCCAAGAAGACTCAAGGCTGTAATCGCTGCCAAAGGTGGTTCAATACTTATGTAAATGTAATATTTCAGTTGCTTATTTTTAATACATTTGCACAGATTTCTAAAAACCTGTTTTTGCTTTGTCATTATGGGGTATTGTGTGTAGATTGATGAGGGAAAATAACAATTTAATTCATTTTAAAATAAGGCTGTAACGTAACAAAATGTGTAAAAATTCAAGGGGTCTGAATACTTTCCGAATGCACTGTATACTACGAAATATAGCTCTCTCTCGCTCTCTCTCTCTTGCTTCTCTTTAATTTTGGAAGAAATTAATTTGTTCAAAACTGTTCAACTATTGTCTTTCTCTCTCTTTGAGTCAACTACCACATTTTATGCACTGCATTGCTAGCTAGCTGTAGCCTATGATTTCAGTACATTCTCTGATCCTTTGATTGGGTGGACAACATGTCAGTTCATACTGCAAGAGCTCTGATAGGTTGGAGGACGTCCTCCGGAAGTTGTCATAATTACTGTGTAAGTCTATGGAAGGGGGTGAGAACCATGAGCCTCCTAGGTTTTGTATTGAAGTCAATGTATCCAGAGGAGTACAGAAGCTAGCTTTCCTCTGGCTTCAACATGGTGCTACCCTACAGAGTGCTGCTGAGGCTACTGTAGATCTTCATTGCAAAACAGTGTGTTTTAATCAATTATTTGTTGACGTGAATATATTTAGTATAGTTTTATAAAATGGATAACTTTTTTTATGTTTCACTATTTTTATTTTTATGAAATTCACTGAGGAGGTTGGTCCTCCCCTTCCTCCTCTGAGGAACCTCAACTGGTGTAAGTTGATTATGCAAACAATTTGGAATTTTCAACACATTCATGTTTCTTATAAAAAGAAGTGATGCAGTCAGTCTCTCCTCAACTCTTAGCCAAGAGAGACTGGAATGCGTAGTATTTATATTAGCCCTCTGATTACAATGAAGAGCAAGTTGTGCCGCTCTGTTCTGGGCCAGCTGCAGCTTAACTAGGTCTTTCCTTGCAGCACTCGACCACACGACTGGACAATAATCAAGATAAGAGAAAACTAGGGCCTGCAAGACTTGCTTTTTGGAGTGTGGTGTCAAAAAAGCAGAGCATCTCTTTATTACGGACAGACCTCTCCCCATCTTTACAACCATTGAATCTATACTGAACAAAAATATAAATGCAACATGCAACAATTTCAAAGATTTTGCTGAGTTACAGTTCATATAAGGAAATCAGTCAATTGAAATAAATAAATTAGGCCCTAATCTATGGATTTCACATGACTGGGCAGGGGCGCAGCCATGGGTGGGCCTGGGATGGCATAGACCCACCCACTGGGGAGCCAGGCCCTCCCACTGGGGAGCCAGGCCCAGCCAATCAGAATGAGTTTTTCCCCACAAAAGGGCTTTATTACAGAGAGAAATACTCCTCCCACCTCTGACAATCCCGCAGGTGAAGAAGCTGGATGTGGAGGTCCTGGGCTTGCGTGGTTACACGTGGTCTGTGGTTGGTTGGAAGTACGATTAGACGTACTTCCAAATTCTCTAAAACGACGTTGGGGGCGGCTTATGGAAGAGAAATGAACATTCAATTCTCTGGCAACAGCTCTGGTGGACATTCCTGCAGTCAGCATGCGAATTGCATGCACCCTCAAAACTTGAGACATCTGTGGCATTGTGTTGTGTGACAAAACTGCACATTTTAGAGTGGCCTTTTGTTGTCCCCAGCACAAGATGCACCTGTGTAATGATCATACTGTTTAATCAGCTTCTTGATATGCCACACCTGTCAGGTGGATGGATTATCTTGACAAAGGATACAATTCTCACTAACAGGAAGTAAACAAATATGTGTACAACATTTGAGAGAAATAAGCTTTTTGTGCGCATGGAACATTTCTGGGATCTTTTGTTTCAGCTCATGAAACATGGGACCAGCACTTTACATGTTGCGTTTATATTTTTGTTCTTTGTGTATGTTTTGACCATGACAGTTTACAATCTAAGGTAACACCAAGTAATTTAGTCTCCTCAACTTGTTCAACAGCCACACCATTCATTACCAGATTGAGCTGAGGTCTAGAATTTAGGGAATGATTTGTACCAAATACAATGCTCTTAGTTTTAGAAATGTTCATGACCAGTTTATTACTGGCCACCCATTCCAAAATAGACTGCAACTCTTTGTTAAGGGTTTCAGTGACTTCATTAGCTGTGGTTGCTGATGCGTATATGGTTGAATCATCAGCATTCATGGACAAACATACTTTGTTTAATGCCAGTGGCAGGTCATTGGTAAAAATTGAAAATAGTAGAGGGTCTAGAGAGCTGCCCTGCGGTACACCACATTTTACATGTTTGACATTAGAGAAGCTTCCATTAAAGAAAAGTTATATTAGATAGATAGCTCTGAATCCACGATATGGCAGAGGATGAAAAGCCATAACACATAAGCTTCTCAACAACAGGTTATGGTCAATAATATCAAAGGCTGCACTGAAATCTAATCTTCTTATCATCAATTTCTTTCAACCAATCATCAGTCATTTGTGTCAGTGCAGTACATGTTGAGTGCCCTTCTCTATAAGCATGCTGAAAGTCTGTTGTTAATTTGTTTACAGAGAAATAGCATTGTAATTGGTCAAACACAATTTTTTCCAATAGTTCACTAAGAGCTGGCAGCAAGCTGATAGGTCTGCTGTTAGAACCAGTAAAGGCCGCTTTACCACTCTTGGGTAGCACAATGACTATGGCTTCCCTCCAGGCCTGAGGACAAAGACTTTCCTCTAGGCTCAGATTAACCTGTTAAGGATCGGACCCTTATTTCCAATTTTCACCTAAAATGACATACCCAAATCTAACTGCCTGTAGGTCAGGACCTGAAGCAAGGATATGCATATTCTTGATACCATTTTAAAGGAAACACTTTGAAGTTTGTGGAAATGTGAAATTAATGTAGGAGAATATAACACATTAGATCTGGTAAAAGATCATACAAAAACAAAACAACGTGTTTATTTTTTATTTTTTTATCATCTTTGAAATGCAAGAGAAAGGCCACAATATAATATTGCAGTTTAGGTGTAATTTAGATTGTGTGTGTGTGCAAAGTTTCAGATTGATCCAGTGAAGCATTGCAATACTGGACTATTTTGTATCAAATCTGCTCAAATGTGCCGAATTGGTCAATTCATAAATTTTCAAGTATTTAACTATAGAGAACATACAACAATGATATGGTAATACAAAATGTAAGTTTACACACTCCCAGGAATGTCATACATTATGGATCATTAACTTATACACTAATTTTCACACATCTAGATGGCCGGGCGGGGTGGGTGTGGAGCCAGAGACAGCAAGGGTTTAAACTATAGAACCCAGTTCCTACATTTGAATATAAAAATGGATGTTATCAAACAAAACTATGCTACATTTTATCTCTGGGAACCTCAGGATGAGAAATCAGAGCAAAATTACTGAATGTAAGTACATTATTTAACTTCAGAGGTGAATGTATCAAACCAGTTGCCGTGATACGTTTTTTGTTGTTGTGCACTCTCCTCAAACAATAGCATGGTATTTATTCACTGTAATAGCTACTGTAAATTGGACAGTGCAGTTAGATTAACAAGAATTTAAGCTTTCTGCCCATATAAGATATGTCTATGTCCTGGAAAGTTTGCTGTTACTTACAACAGTCATGCTAATCACATTAGCGCATGTTAGCTCAACCGTCCCAAATACAGGACACCGATCCCGTAGAGGTTAAAGATATGACAGATAGGAGGGTCTATAGTCAGATACCATCCTCAGTAGCTTTCCATCTAAGTTGTCAATGCCAGGAGGTTTGTCATTATTGTTCGATAACAATAATGTTTTCACCTCTCCCACACTAACTTTACAAAATTCAAACTTGCAAAGCTTTTCTTTCATTATTTGTTTTTTTATGCATGTGTACGATGGCTCACTGTTCGTTGGTGACATTTCCTGCCTAAGTTTGTCCACTTTGCCAATGAAGTAATCATTAAAATATTTGGCAACATCAAATGGTTTTGTGATGAATAAGCCATCTGATTCGATGAAAGATGGAGTTGAATTTGTCTTTCTGCCCATAATTTCATTTTCCATCATTCTTTATATCATTGATCTTAGCTTCATAATACGGTTTCTTCTTCTTTTTGTTGAGTTTAGTCACATAATTTCTCAATTTGCAGTAAGTCAGCCAGTCAGATGTGCAGCCACTCCTTTCACCCCATCTCTTTCAACCGTACCATTTTTCAATTGCTCATCAATCCATGGAGCCTTAACAGTTCTAACAGTCAGTTTCTTAACAGGTGCATGTTTATCAATAATTGGAAGAAGCAATTTCATAAATTCATCAAGTGCAGCGTCTGGATGCTCCTTATTAATCACATCAGACCAACAAATATTTTTGACATAAATCCATGTAAGAGTCACAGCAAAATATTTTGTATGATCTCTTATACACTATTTTAAGCCCAGCTTTTGGAACTTTGGCTTTCCTGGATATAGCCACTATGTTGTGATCACTGCATCCAATGGGTATGGATACAGCTTTAGAACAAAGTTCTACAGTATTAGTAAAAATGTGATCAATACATGTGGATGATCTTGTTCTTGTAGTGTTTGTAAACACCCTGGTAGGTTTATTAATAACCTGAAACAGATTACAGGCACTGGTTACAATGAGAAGCTTCCTCTTGAGTGGACAGCTTGATGAAAACCAGTCAATATTCAGATCCCCAAGAAAGTAGACCTCTCACATACACTGTCAAGCATTTCACACATATTATTTAGATACTGACTGTTAGCACTTGGTGGCCTATAGCAACACCCCAAAAGAAAAGGGTTTAGATGTGCCAAGTGAACCTGCAACCACAACACTTCAATAACACTTGACATAAGATCTTCTCTAAGCATTACAGGGATATGGCGCTGGATATATATAGAAACACCTCCCCCATAAGCATTCCTTTCTCATCTATAGATGTTATATCATTTTATTGCTAATGCTGTTTCATCAAATGAATTATCTAAGTGAGTCTCAGAAATGGCTAATATATGAATGTTATCTAATGTTAGCAAGTTATTGATTTCATTAACCTAATTTCTAAGGCTACATATATTAATATGGGCTATTTTCAGCCCTTTCCTGGGTAGCTTATCAGATATAGACATAATATGGAAAAGAGCAAACAAAGCAAGAGAAAGAAATATACATTCAGCAGTCCATTAATCAGTTGGTGTGTGTAAGTATGTGTGTATGCTGCAGAGTTGAAGCTATGAACCTATAGGCTTGGCTCTCTCATCCCATCCAGGCTTTTGGGAGGGAGGGTGGACAATGAGCCTGTCATAGCGGATGTAAGCAATGTCCCCACGCGCTCTGGCAGCTTTCATGGCTGGGATAAATTATTTCCTATTCTGGCACACAGCTTCAGGATAGTCCTCATTGAGGAAGATAGACGTTCCTCTCAAGTTCTTGGCTCTTTCCAGAACAGCTACATTGTCCTTGAACCTCGGGAACTTGACCACTATGGGCCTGGGCCTGTCACCTGGGCCGGTGGTGGGTTTTCCAGTTCTGTGGGCACGCTCCACCTCAATCTTCCTGTGGTCCATCTTCAGTTTCCCTGAGATCATTTCCCTCACTTTATTCTCAGACTCCGTCCAGGTCTCATGTGGAGATTCTACAATCCGTCCACAACCATGTTGTTCCGCCTTGATTGTCCCTCGAGATAATCTGATTTCTCCGTCATTGTTATCATGGATTCACATACAGAACTGATGTACTCTCTCAATGACTTACAGATTGCTTTCATCTTGCCATTCTGCTGTTTAAACTCATTGAACTGACCCTGGGGGATCTGCAAACTGTTCTTCAGGTCCTGGACCTCTCTGGTCAGGTCATCCATTCTTTTATTAGTTGACTCCACCTGTATTTGGACAAAACACTTGAAGGTATTTTGTTGTTGTTGCAACAACTGCTTGTAGAATTCACCTGTGATAGAGAGACACCACTGTCCCCAACGGTACTCCCGCCGGCTTTGGTCTTTGTCATGGTAGCTAGCAACGTAGGTTACGCTGTTTCTCCTTGCAGTTCCAGACAGGGCAGGTCGCAGGGAAGATTGAAAACAACAACAAACAGCAGGGATCTAGACAGCCACAAGCCCAGGACAATCCGCGGTCCCAGCCACAATGGCTAACCGTGTCGTGGGCTGCGTTCAAGCCCTCAAGAAAACCCAGCTAGCTTGTTTGTTTTAAACTCTAGTCGCAGCTTTGTTCCTCTGTCTTCAGGGAGATTGTGACATTAATGATTTGGACCTGCTTCACCTCCATCCAGATCTGGCTATGTATCAGTGCTGACTTATGACCTGTGCTGCAGACTGAGACATGTCTATGGCAGAGCTTTGAAAAGTGGGGGAATTCAATCCCTGGCTCCAGGCAGTATTTACAGCTGTGTCTGAGAGGAGAGGAGAGGAGAGGAGAGGAGAGGAGAGGAGAGGAGAGGAGAGGAGAGGAGAGGAGAGGAGAGGAGAGGAGAGGAGAGGATGTGACGGAGTGGGACGGTGCGGGGGTGTCCACACAGACAGGACAGACAGACAGACAGACAGGACAGACAGGACAGACAGCTGTCACAGCTAGCAGGCCCATTGTTCTTCCTGGGCTTTATAGCCCAGCAGCTATTTTTAATAAGCTCCTAATGGGAGATTTTCTCAGTTTCCCTCCGGTCACAGCATCAGCAGAGAAACTGGCACTGACAGAGCTGACAGAGCCGTAATGAGGGGATGAGGAGTAAGGATTGGGAGCCCGTGGTTAGTGTCACATTTAGGGAGTGAGCAGGAGGATTTCACAGGTGAGGGCTGACTGTGCTTTGACTGTGTCTGGTCACAGCTCCATGAAGGAGTGATTGTGTTAATCAGATATTCAGTCTGCTGGTTCTCTTCACCATGTGATTGTGGTGCTGTGCTGATCTGTTCACACAGTATTATTATCACAGGGCTGATGTAAGGGAGGGTGTTCTGTGACAGTGTGGCCCTAGAATGGGCTGGCCAGAGGCACTGCTTTACTGAACCTAAGAGAGGATCCCTGGCAGTGTTGGTCTGTGTTCGGGCTGCTATGGTCAATAGGTTGGGTGTTTTACCGGCAGTCCTGAGTCACAGTATCTGTCTCAGTATCGTGTCTGTCTGTGACATCTTCTATCCTCCTCCTGTCTGGCTGTCTCCTTTTTAGGGTTGACTGGTGATGATCACGGTGGTGTTCCAAGCCAAGGGGCAGGCGCATGCTTACACCATCCAGCCGTCACGCACACACGCCCACGCCCCCATATATGCTCGTACACATGCACACACACACGCGCGCGTGCGCACACACACACAGTCTCAAGTGTCCATCTGCTGTGTGATCCATTGATGAGTATGGACAAGGCGGGGGAGTTTGTGTCTCCTGGAGCAGTGATCATGGCGACCCTCCACTATGTCCCCCTGGTCTGGTCTGACCATCAAGGACAGGATGTCAATAGACTCTGTTTGGAGGTTTCACGTAATGCTTTGGGACATCTAACTGGACCAAGGAGTAAATAATTATTTGTAGACAGAATGAGTATTATTGACCCCTTTATGTAGTTTTTGTGTGGACTGTTTTAACTTCACTCAACAACATTATGAATTGTGTTAGAGTAGGTAGTAGAGTGAACATGTTTTATCTCTTATTTAGGATTTGTCTAGTGAATGGTAATCACATGGTCAAGTACCCACGGTGAGCACTTGCTGCTGTGCTTCAAAGAGAGGATGAGTGGGAGAGACACAGGGAGAGATTTTAGAGAGCTGTCTGCTCCTCTCTACACAAGCTGACTGGAAAGCTTTTCAAATCAGATGAAGCAGTTATGATTTTTAGAGTAGTGTACATTATTACTTGGTAAAGGTTTGGTCAATTGCTGTTAAAGTGTCAAAGTTTGCTATATTTGTGAAAGAGATAGGCCACTTCCACAGACTTGAGGCATTATTCAAGTTTTGTATAATGGAGAGAACATTTACTTCTCTAGGTCAGTTGTGTTCAGTAGGAGGGAGAGAAAGGGTCTGGTTCTCTGTACTGCTTCTCTATATTACAGCATGATACAAACAAGCCCCTCTTACAGATATTTGACAATGATCTGGATGTCAAAGGTCCCTGTTTCTGTCCTCTGCTCTTTGACCTAAATCAGTTTATACTGTATCCCCAGAGAGAAAGGTGAAGGCAGATTAACCACATACAGTATTGAATTATCCTCCTCTCGTCTTTGCTCAGTCTCTGTAGGGTCCCCTCTAAAGGCTGTAGTGCCCTGAACTAGAATAGATATAACCAGTATATTGACATTGACCTTTCTGTTTCCCATCTGGAATCAGTGGTTAACATAAAAAATATCCAGCCATGTTGTAACTCTCAGAAGACTTCTAGGCTATTATAAAACGGGTGGTTCGAGGCCTGAATGCTGATTGGCTGAAAGCCGTGGTATATCAGACCATATACCACGGGTATGACAAACATTTACTTTTGACTGTTCTAATTATGTTGGTAACCAGTTTGTAATAGCAATAAGGCTCCTCAGGGGTTTGTGGGATATGGCCAATATATCACAGCTAAGGGTTGTTCTTAGGTCCGAAGCAACTTGGCCAAATACCACAACCCCTTGGGCCTTATTGCTTAAATATACCCTGTGCTTTCAAGTGACAACACTGGAATCATGTAGTGTTAACTTCTGCAACGTTAACACGCTTTGGGTTATTACATTTGTATCCAGCTGAAAAGAAACCAGATGTCTCTACTGTATATCTGTTCTACTGTTTGTCTTTCTATTTACCTCTTGATCAGACAAACAAAGACAGCTGGCATCTGCCAAGGATAATTAATATCTATAGCAGCACAAATGATCACCCTGTGGTTTGGTTCCCTGTGGTGTGGGTTTGTGGGGAAAGCAATGTTAAGGTAACTAACAATTCTCCCTTTTCCTGTAGAAATGTGTTTTGTAATTGTTTTGGAGTCACATTGTTTCACTGGGACACAGGGTATTTGCTGAAATTGTCCTCAGGGAGCTTCAAATGGCCCATTTTGGTGAAATTGCTTTTTCACTTCTGTAGGATGCCTTCTCTAACTCCTCTCTACGAAGAGTACAATTTCTCATTATTGGCTGTACCTGTGTTTGACCAAAGTGTTTGGTTTGGAGACACTGAAATCAAATGGGCCTTCCTTAGCACAGGGATGGCGTAGCAGTGCGGTCGTGTTTTCTGTAGTGTCCTTGTGTAAATAGCCAGTTCTTTTAGTTTTTTGTCTATTTTGTATACATTTCTCAATTTTACTTTTTTACTTTTCATTCTTTAACTAAATATACTTTCCTGCAACCCGCCTCACCCAACGTGGAAAGGATTCTATTATTTCTTTATAACTTTTATCAAGAACCTTAAGCTGAAACTAGTCTAGCTGCAACCGAATGGCTGTGGTAGCCAGCTAGCTAGCTACTTGCTACTAGCCACCGTTAGCGTCTTCACCATTGTCCGTGGCCTGCACTACCCACCAGCCAGCTCTAGCTCTAGCCTGGACAATTTGTCGGCCAGTCTGCACAGCGTGCTATCGACCCAGAGCATATCGGATTTTCTGCCGGAATCACCGGACCCTAGCGCCGGATCATCGCAACTAGCTAGCTGCAACCGAATGTCTGTTGTCGGTGGCTAATTACCATTGCCTCTTAGCAAGCGCCAGTTAGCCTTGAGCTAGCCTCGAGCCAGGCCCATCTCCAGGCTATCTACCTCGCTGTCAACCGGACGGGACCTCCTAGTGTTGACACAGAGCCCCGCCGATCCAACACGACTGGTCTGCCGACGAAATCGTCTGATGTGGTTTCAACAGGCTTCCCGTTACGACGTCGACCACGAAGATCCATCTGCTAGCCCCGGCCTGCTAGCACACGCAAGCCGTGCCTCTTGCTCGCCAGTGCTGTAGCAGCCCCCAAACTACCTCCGAACTCTCCTATTGCTGTTCACTGGACCTTATGATAAATCAGCTATACAGCTGATGCCTGCTGGACTGTTCCTTTATACGGTACCGCATCCTGTTTATGTTTAGCCTCAGCCCAAACTTTGTCGCCATTACCAGCTGTTGTCTTAGCTCTCTCGAATAACACCTGTGATTGCTTTATGCCTCTCTCCCATGTCAAAATGCCTTTCTTATTGTACTATTTCACTGTAGAGCCCCCAGTCCAGCTCAACCTGCCTTAGATAGCTCCTTTGTCCCACCCCCCATTCACGCGGAGACCGACTCAATCGGTGCCTCCAGTGATGCTATCTCTTTCATCGTTACCCAACACTTAGGTTTACCTCCACTGTACTCATATCCTTCCTTAACCTTGTCTGTACATAATGCACTGAATCTATTCTACAACGCCCGGAAATCTGCCCCTTTTATTCTCTGTACCCAACGCACTAGAAGACCAGTTCTTAAAGCCTTTAGCCGTATCCTTATTCTACTCCTCCTCTGTTCCTCTGGTGATGTAGAGGTTATCCCAGACCCAGGCCCCCAGTATCACTCCTACTCCCCAGGCGTTATCATTTGTTGACTTCTGTAACCGTAAAAGCATTGGTTTCTTGCACGTTAACATCAGAAGCCTCCTCCCTAAGTTTGAGTTATTCACTGCGTTAGCACACTCCGCCAACCCTGATGTTCTAGCAGTGTCTGAATCCTGGCTTAGGAAGGCCACCAAAAATTCAGAAATGTCCATCCCCAACTACAACATTTTCAGTCTCGATAGAACTCCCAAAGGGGGTGGGGTTGCAATCTACTGTAGAGATAGCCTGCAGAGCTCTATCATACTATCCAGGTCTGTGCCCAAACAGTTTGAGCATCTACTTCTAAAAATCCACCTTTCCATAAATAAATCTCTCACTGTTGCCACTTGCTACAGACCCCCCTCAGCCCCGAGCTGTGCCCTGGACACCATATGTGAACTGATTTCCCCCCATCTATCCTCAGAGTTCATACTGCTTGGTGACCTAAACTGGGATATGCTTAACACCCCGGCCAACCTACAATCTAAACTAGATGCCCTCAATCTCACACAAAATATCAAGGAACCTACCAGGTACAACCCTAAATCTGTAAACATGGGCACCCTCATAGCTATCATCCTGACAAATTTACCCTCTAAATACTACTCCGCTGTCTTCAACCAGGATCTCAGCGATCACTGCCTTATTGCCTGCGTCCGTAATGGGTCCGCGGTCAAACGACCACCCCTCATCACTTTCAAACGCTCCCTAAAACACTTTAGTGAGCAGGCCTTTCTAATATACCTGGCCCGGGTATCCTGGATGGATATTGACCTCATTCTGTCAGTAGAGGATGCCTTGTTGTTCTTTAAAAGTGCTTTCCTCTCAATCTTAAATAAGCATGCCCCATTCAAAAAATTCAGAACTAAGAACATATATAGCCCCTGGTTCTCCTCAGACTTGACTGCCCTTGACCAGCACAAAAACATCCTGTGGCATACTGCATTAGCATCGAACAGCCCCCGAGATATGCAACTTTTCAGGGAAGTCAGGAACCAATATACACAATCAGTTAGGAAAGCAAAGGCTAGCTTTTTCAAACAGAAATTTGCATCCTGTAGCACTAACTCCAAAAAGTTTTGGGACACTGTAAAGTCCATGGAGAATAAGAACACCTCTTCCCAATTGCCCACTGCACTGAGGCTAGGAAACACTGTCACCACCGATAGATCTACAATAATCGAGAATTTAAAAAACATTTTGCTACGGCTGGCCATGCTTTCCACCTGGCTACCACTACCCCGGCCACCAGCTCTGCACCCTCCGCTGCAACTTGCCCATGCCCCCCCCCCCCCCCCCCCCCCCCCCCCCCGCTTCTCCTTCACACAAATTCAGACAGCTGATGTTCTGAAAGAGCTGAAAAATCTGGACCCCTACAAATCAGCTGGGCTAGACAATTTGGACCCTTTCTTTCTAAAATTAGCCGCCGAAATTGTCACAACCCCTATTACTAGCCTGTTCAACCTCTCTTTCGTAATGTCTGAGATCCCCAGAAAGCTGCCGCGGTCATCCCCCCTCTTCAAAGGGGGTGACACTCTAGATCCAAACTGTTACAGACCTATATCCATCCTGCCCTGCCTTTCGAAAGTATTTGAAAGCCAAGTTAACAAACAGATCACCGACCATTTCGAATCCCACCGTACCTTCTCCGCTATGTAATCTGGTTTCCGAGCTGGTCATGGGTGCACCTCAGCCACGCTCAAGGTCCTAAACGATATTATAACCGTGATCGATAAAAGACAGTACTGTGCAGCCGTCTTCATCGACCTGGCCAAGGCTTTCGACTCTGTCAACCACCGCATTCTTATTGGCAGACTAAATAGCCTTGGTTTCTCAAATTACTGCCTTGCCTGGTTCACCAACTACTTCTCAGATAGAGTTCAATGTGTCAAATCGGAGGGCCTGTTGTCTGGACCTCTGGCAGTCTCTATGGGGGTGCCACAGGGATGTCGCTCTTGCTGCTGGTGACGCTCGGATCCATTCTATGCGGACGACACCATTTTGTATACATCTGGCCCTTCATTGGACACTGTGTTAACAAACCTCCAAACGAGCTTCAACGCCATACAACACTCCTTCCGTAGCCTCCAACTGCTCTTAATCACTAGTAAAACTAAATGCATGCTCTTCAACCGAACGCTGCTTGCACCCGCCCACCCGAATAGAATCACTACTCTCGGCGGGTCTGACCTAGAGTATGTGGACAACTACAAATACCTAGGTGTCTGGTTAGACTGTAAACTCTCCTTCCAGACTCACATTAAGCATCTCCAATCAAAAGTTAGATCTAGAATCGGCTTCCTCTTTCACAACAAAGCCTCCTTCACTCATGCTGCCAAACATGCCCTCGTAAAACTGACTATCCTACCGATCCTTGACTTCGGCGATGTCATTTACAAAATAGCCTCCAATACTCTACTCAGCAAATCGGATGTAGTCTATCACAGTGCCATCCGTTTTGTCACCAAAGCCCCATATACTACCCACCATTGTGACCTGTACGCTCTTGTTGGCTGGCCCTCACTACATATTCGTCGCCAAACCCACTGGCTCCAGGTCATCTATAAATCACTTCTAGGCAAATCCCCGTCTTATCTTAGCTCACTGGTCACCATAGCAGCACCCACCCGTAGTCTGCGCTCCAGCAGGTATATCTCACTGGTCCTCCCCAAAGTCAACACCTCTTTTGGCCGCCATTCCTTCCAGTTCTCTGCTGCCAATGACTGGAACGAACTGCAAAAATCTCTGAAGCTGGAGACTCTTACCTCCCTCACTAACTTTAAGCGTCAGTTGTCAGAGCCGCTTACCGATCACTGCACCTGTACACAGCCATTCTGAAATTAGCCCACCCAACTACCTCATCCCCATATTGTTATTTATTTTTGCTAATTTGCACCCCAGTATCTCTATTTGCACATCATCTTTTGCACATCTATCATTCCAGTGTTAATACGAAATTGTAACTATTTTGCACTATGGCCTATTTATTGCCTTACCTCCATAACTTACTACATTCGCACACACTGTATATATATTTTCTATTGTATTTTTGACTTTATGTTTCATTTACCCCATATGTAACTCTGTGTTGTTGTTTTTATCGCACTGCTTTGCTTTATCTTCGCCAGGTCGCAGTTGTAAATGAGAACTTGTTCTCAACTGGCCTACCTGGTTAAATAAAGGTGAAATAAAAAAATATAAAAAAAGGTACAGGTTCCCTCCTGCTACACACACATCATGGCCTTTGATAGCTGCCCACTCCTGGACTGTCTGAAAGGGCTGGCATCCCTGGGTGTGGATCCAGTTCCCACACATATAAAAAGTGCCCACAAGCTGGGTCAATACAAAAAAAACTACTGAACTCAGCTTCAACTTTCATTTTTAATGTAGTGTCATTAGGGCCTGTAGTTGTAGTATACAGTTAGCTCAGGCCCTCTGGTCCAATGGGAGATTCAAGCAAAGGATACAGAGGTGAGGCCGGGCTAGGGCATGCCTGTGATGCATGGAGATACAGACAGATGTGGAGAAATCTTTACCATCAGAGATGATGAATGAAGTCTTTGAAGTCTGCATGTGGTAGTTATGTAATGAAGGAAGAGACTAGGCATTAACTCACGCTGCTGGGTCAATATGGAGTGTAATATTGTAGAGACTTTCGGTTCAGTATTGTAGGCTACTAGGTGATACAGTAACCATTGATGTCAGATGCCTGAGAATTCCATTTTTGAGAAAACATGATTTCATCCTGGCATCCTGGTGTAACATAAGCTATTTTTCACAGCAGATGACTGCCATCGAGAGAATTATCTTCCAAATACAGTATTGTGCTTAGAAACTGTCATGTGTCAAGGTTCTCTGGTATACTATAAATACATAGAGCAACATAATTTATTTAGCACACTGTGTTTCAGTTTCAATTTTTATTGTGGTGTAAAGTGGTATAAAGCTCGCCGCCATTGGACTCTGGAGCAGTGGAAACACGTTCTCTGGAGTGATGAATCACGCCTCACAATCTGGCAGTCCGACGGACGAATCTGGGTTTGGCGGATGCCAGGAGAATGCTACCTGCCCCAATGCATAGTGCCAACTGTAAAGTTTGGTGGATGAGGAATAATGGTCTGGGGCTGTTTGTCATGGTTGGGGCTAGGCCCCTTAGTTCCAGTGAAGGGAAATCTTAACGCTACAGCATACAATGACATTCTAGACAATTCTGTCATTCCAACTTTGTGGCAACAGTTTGGGAAAGGCCCTTTCCTGTTTCAGCATGACAATGCCCCTGTGCACAAAGCGAGGTCCATACAGAAATGGTGTGTCGAGATCGGTGTGGAAGACCTTGACTGGCCTGCACAGAGCTCTGACTTCAACCCCATCGAACACCTTTGTGATGAATTGGAACACCGACTGCGAGCCAGGCCTAATCGCCCAACATCAGTGCCCAACCTCACTAATGCTGTTGTGGCCGAATGGAAGCAAGTCCCCACGGCAATGTTCCAACATCTGGTGGAAAGCCTTCCCAGAAGAGTGGAGGCTGTTACAGCAGCAAAGGGGGGACCAACTCCATATTAATGCCCGTGATTGTTCGAGATGTTCGACAAGCAGGTGTCCACATACTTTTGGTCATGTAGTGTATCAGTAGTAAAAATATTATACTATCAAATAATGTAAAGTAGAATTAATAGGGGCCACAAAACTAAGTGATGAATATGTGAGCAAGCAGATAACAAGATGTCTAGATGCACTTTGTCTTTATCAAGTACATGGTAATGAGCTCTTATGAAATCCCCCGTGAATCAATGCTCAAGGCTTAGCACAGTGTTTGGAAGTTATCTGCAAGCTCCAGTTATTCATATGAAATCGAAGTGCCATCATTGACACTTCTGCGTCTCTCTCTGTTGTCTCTCTATCCTTGGGTGTCTATCACTGGTTCTCTGTATTGGATGTGAGACAATTAGCTAAGTGTTTGCTCTTTAGCCAAGATGAATAATAGATCTGGTGGTGAGTGAATGATTCATAAGACACAGAGCAACAGAGCAGGGTTGGTGTGAGACGAGCCCCCATCAAAGCACAACGCTCTCTCTCTCTGTACTGTATAGTAGACAGGTTATGGAGTGGTAAATAACACACTGCATTGGCTGTGGTCAACATATATAGGTGCATATACACAGTACAGAGGGCTGGCTAACATTTGGCCATGTGTCTTAATGGTCCATATGTATAACTGGTGATGGCTTATGTCGTTGAAAGTCCCCACCACCTTATTTAATCACCATGGTCACCATAGTCTTGCCATGTGAGTCAGAAACAGGCCATTGTATTTGGATATTGTAATATATACTGAGGATTGATGGAGGCCTGTTGTGACTGGTGTGGGTAGTGTGTTACCATGACAACAGCCCGGGGTCAGGGTGACTGACTGAGACAGACAGGGTTTGTTGTCTCTATCTCAGGCTATAAAAGGGCCGCAGCACGCTGCACACAGACACACCATCATGGGCAAACACATAAAAGGTGTCTTGTAGAAATGGTGAAGGCACAAAGGTAGACCTTAGTTACAGCGATCTGTCAAAAGCAAAGACTTCAATGACGCAGCTGAACTCCATGTCCTCCCTATCAAAGTAGTCAGTTAGAAAACTTCCTAACCTAGATTTGCCCTCGAGAAATGACAGCTGTCTGTCATTTGACATAAAGTTAATGACAGGTGTCAATCATGTCATGATATTGATTGCATTATGACTTATGTCACTGTCAAGTGAAGTATTATTGTTGTTTCTTGTCTGTGGATTTACAGTTGAAAATGTGTCACGCTGTCAACACCAGCAGATCATTATCAGAAATGGAGATGAATAGATCAGTAATGAGTGTGAATGCTGCAGCCCAGGTGGTGTTAAAAGTGAACAGCTTTTATTTCCTGGCATGATGCAGTAAAACCAGTGACAATAGATTGTTCCCTGGCATGCAGTTGTACCAGTGACAGTGGATTGTCCTTACCCAGGCTTTGTGCTGCTGAGGGACTCCCACACCGCTCTGCTTTCTGGCACAAAGAGATAGCATCCATTCATTCTGAAGCCTCCCACAGTGTCCTCACTCCTCACAGGGTTTTAACATGCCGCATTATGCTCCCAGGCTGAAAACTTAAAAAACACTGTTGCCTTTGAATTTTGTTGCGTAAATTGTATTTGCTGAATGAAATATTCAATTGTAGTAATGTGAACCATCCATATAGATAAGGTTTGTCCGGTATCCAGATTTTCATACTGTCATACTGTTTCTGTACCATACCGGGTTATACGGTATTATAATACATGGTATTATAGCGCCCCTTGCACACAAGGTATCAGAACTCAGGGTAAGACCCAGATGCAGGCAGCTATAACCACAGATGTTTATTGACCAAACAGGGGGCAGGCAAAAGACAGGTCAAGGGCAGGCAGAGGTCCATAATCCAGGGCAGAGTCAGTAAGGTACAGAACGGCAGGCAGGCTCGGGGTCAGGGCAGGCAGAGGTTCGTAATCGGGTCAGAGTCAGGCAGGTACAGAACGGCAGGTAGGCTCGGGGTCAGGGAAGGCAGAATGGTCAGAACGGGGGAAACTAGGAAATAGAAACTTGAGAAAACAGGAAGACGGAAAGCACGCTGGTAAGACCTGACAAGACAAGACGAACTGGCAACAGACAAACAGAGAACACAGGTATACATGCACAGAGGACAATGGGGAAGATGGGCGACAACTGGAGGGGGGTGGAGACAAGCACAAAGACAGGTGAAACCGATCAGGGTGTGACAGTACCCCCACCTCTCTAGGGGCGCCACCTGGCGCCCTACCCGGGCACATACTTGGTTGACTGGGGTGCCGGCGGTGGAACTCAGCGATGAGGGCTGGGTCCAGGATGTTCTTAGCAGGGGCCCAGCAGGAGAGGTGAGTGTTGAAAGGGGGGAAGCCAGGATGCTGTAACCCCGGATGAAGCGGCGGTAGTTAGAAACCCCAGGAAACGTTGCAGCTGCACTCTGGATGTGGGTTGAGTCCAATCCACCACCGCTCTCACCCTGTCTGGATCCAGCTGTATATGTCCTGCAACATATCCAAGGAAGAAGATGGTGGAGCGATGGAACTCACACTTCTCCGCTTTAACGAAAAGCTGGTTCTCCAGGAGACGCTTAAGGACTTGTCGGACGTGGAGGACATGTTCTTGAGCTGACCGGGAAAAGACTGGGATATCGTAGCGGTAGACAAACACGAACCAGTTCAGCATGTCCCGGAGCACATCGTTGACCAGGGCCTGGAACACAGCTGGAGCGTTGGTCAGCCCGAATGGCATAACTAAGTACTCATAGTGCCCGGTAGCCGTGTTAAAGGCTGTTTTCCACTCTTCTCCTTCCTGTATCCGAAACAGATGGTAGGTGTTCCGAAGGTCCAACTTAGAGAAGATGGTCGCTCCCTGAAGAGGTTCGAAAGCCGAGGAGATGAGTGGTAGAGGGTAAAGTTTTTTAACCGTAATGTCATTGAGGCCCCTGTAGTCGATACACGGGTGCAGGGTTTTGTCTTTCTTCTCCACAAAGAAGAACCCTGTGCCGGCGGGGAAGGCCGATTGGCGAATACTCCCTGCAACGAGAGAGTTCTCAATGTACTCCTCCATAGCCTTGGTCTCCGGACCCGACAGTGAGTAAAGCCGCCCCCGAGGGGGTGTAGTGCCCGGAAGAAGGTTACTGGCGCAGTCGTAGGGTCGATGCAGAGGGAGAAAAGTAGCGCAGGCCTTGTTGAAGACCTTCCGGTGGTCCAGGTACTCCGCGGGAATGGCAGAGAGATCCGTGGCTTCTCTCAAGCCTGCAGGAAGACGTCCCTGGGCATGCTGGGCCGACTTGAGACAATGAGCATGGCAGAACGGGCTCCAACCCATGATAGCACCAGTAGCCCAGTCGATCAGGGGATTGTGCTTCTGGAGCCAAGAATATCCCAAAATCACGGATACATAGGGAGATTCGATGAGCAGGAAATGCATACACTCACTGTGATTTCCTGATACTCGTAGGTCGATAGGAATCGTATTGCGGGTGACTCTGCCAATAGAGTGCCCATCCAGCACTCTGACGTCCATGGGAATGGAGAGGGGCTGAGCGGAGATAAAGCATCGATAGCATCGATAAAGCTCTCATCGGCCCCAGAGTCAATGAGCACCCGGAGTGATTTGGCCTGTTCACCCCATAACAGGGTGGCTTGGAGAGGGGTGCGAGTAATGGGAGATTGGAAAATCCCCATACGGCTCACCAGAGTATTCGTACCTACTGATGAGCCTGGTCTTTTTAATGGACAGGTGGAAATATAATGTCCTGTAGTCCCGCAATACAGACAGCTCCTGGTGTTCAGTCTGCGTAAACGTTAATCCGGAGACAATCGAGCCCTTCCCAGTAGCTTGGGCTCTGGAGGAGGCGAGTCGACCGCCCTCTGCGATTCCCGTGAACACTCGGGTGACATCGGATTCTCTTGGCAATGCCTTCGGGGGTTTCCGGGATTCCTTGGAGGCGAGGTGGGAATCGAGGGCGAGCGAGGGCGACAGGGAACAGATTCCCTCTCCTTCCTACATTCTCGTAGCCGCCCATCAATCCGGATGGTCAAGGCTATGAAGGAGTCGAGGTCCATGGGCTGCTCCCGGGCTGCAAGCTCATCTTTGATCACCTCCGATAATCCGTGAAGGAACATGTCGAACAATGCTTCCGGGTTCCAGGCACTCTCCCCTGCCAACATGCGAAAATCCACTGCGTAGTCTGCCACACTACGGGAGTCTTGACGTTGCTGAAGCAGTTTACGAGCAGCCTCTCTCCCGGACAACTCGAACAGCTTCCGTACTTCCGCCATGAACTCCTCCAGACTGAGGCAGACGGCGGACTGTTGCTCCCACACCACCGTAGACCAGGCGTGTGCCCTCCCGGACATTAGCGTTATGATGTACGCTATCCTCGAGCGGTCCGAGGGGAACGAAGAAGGCTGCAGCTAGAAGACGAGGGAGCACTGGGAGAGAAAGGCCCGGCAGGTTCCAGAATCTTCAGCGTAACGCTCCGGAGGAGGTAAGCGGGGTTCTCGGGACACTGGGGTAGGCTGGGAAGAAGCGCCGCTGGTGGCGGGGTTGCTGAGAGTCTGGGGAATTACTGGTGTGAGTTGCTGCCTTGTAGGGAATCCGCGGAATTGCTCCAGCAATGTATCGAATGCCTGGTCATGGTGTTCCGCCAGGGTATGGAGTCCCTCCATAAGGCATTGCAGTAACTCCTTGTGTCTTCCAATGGTGGCTCCTTGCTGGGAGACAGCATTGTGGAGCTGGTCTGAGTCTGCTGGGTCAGTCATGGCCAGTTCGTACTATCAGAACTCAGGATAAGACCCAGATGCAGACAGCTAGAATCACATATATTTATTGACCAAACAGGGGGCAGGCAAAAGACAGGTCAAGGGCAGGCAGAGGTCCGTAATCCAGGGCAGAGTCAGTAAGGTACAGAACGGCAGGCAGGCTCGGGGTCAGGGCAGGCAGAGGTTCATAATCGGGTCAGAGTCAGGCAGGTACAGAATGGCAGGTAGGCTCGGGGTCAGGGCAGGCAGAATGGTCAGAACAGGGGAAACTAGGAAATAGAAACTTGAGAAAACAGGAAGACGGGAAAGCACGCTGGTAAGTCCTGACAAGACAAGATTAACTGGCAACAGACAAACGGAGAACACAGGAATACATGCACAGGGGACAATGGGGAAGATGGGCGACACCTGGAGGAGGGTGGAGACAAGCACAAAGACAGGTGAAACCAATCAGTGTGTGACACAAGGGGCGCTATAATTTTTTTAATATATATTATTTTTGACGCACAAAACAATTTAGGCAACAGGGATCTTGATCCAGGAGCGGATTGAATGTCTCTAGTCTGGGTACCAGTCTTTTTAGCTAACATTCTACTCCTTGCCACTCCATGTCATTGCCAAAGAGACTGGCATTTCGGCAATCTCAATATGCAGCTGGATTTATGGCGGAGTTGCTCATTGGTTGTTGGAAATAACATTCATATTTTCCATGACAACATGTGGAGCCTCGAAAATAGAAAATAGAATTAGAACAAAAACAAACATTTAACTGTTAGCTAGGAAAGTTATTATATTTTGAGGCTTAAAATCAAAGCAAAGAGGTTTTGTGGTTGGAAATGCAGTATGTATTTAGTTTGAGAATTTAGACGTGAGTTAGCAACTTTTGACAGACTGGTTTCGTCTGTACAAACAAAAAACTGTTGCTTAGCAAACGGTATTGAAAATCATACCGTCAGTATTTCAAAATACCCCGGTATACGGTGTAAACAGTATATTGCCCAAGCTTAACATAGATGTTCTCTTTGTACTTTATTTATGCCTTCTGTTGAATGGGACTCGACGGCTACACATCTACTGTAACTATGTATCATCAAGCTCATGTACCTAGCCTACACATGTGTCTGCCCAGTGGCCACTCTCTCTGTCCACTAATATAGACCAGACCAGAGTACAGCTCACCTGGCTAGCTCCTCACAAATCACAAGGGTGTCTGCCTGAGCAGGAAGTCCATCAGCAGAATAAATGGGGATTACATTTTTAGCTCCTAGATCCCCCAGTCTCCATAACAACTAAAGAGCAGCCCAGACTTGGTAATGATTTGGAGAAGGGGAGGAGGCTCAAGTGTGTCTGTGCTCAGCTCATCCTAGATGGAATAATAGCATTTCTGTCTCTGTATGGATGTGCTATTTTAAAATCTCTCTCAAGTCTTAATTAAAATGGCTGACACCCCAGTGTCCTGACACCCCAGATGTGACTAATCTTCACCACAAAAAAAAGAGCTGCAGCTATTCTTTTCAGGCTATAATTGGATCTGTGCCATATTCAATATACTCTGTATTATTTCTGTGTAACACTGTGTTAACAGAAAATGACAAAACAGTGATATAACAATTTGCTAATGTTGAAAAAAGTACCCCCTTCTTTGTTGTTTGAAGACACATCATCTGCAGCCGCACATCATTGAATCTCTGTATCTCTGAATTCAGACTCAGGTTGTTACTTTGAAATGTGTTCCTGGAACGAAGCCTTAGCATCTCTCTCCAGTAAGTCCTGCTTGCTGTGTTAAGAGCGGTCACAGACTACACAATAATGGCGTCCTGTCGGATCTGGACAGAGAGAGGTGAAGGGCAGAAATTAATGAGGGAGAAAACAGTGAGAGGGGTGACCACGGGTTGTCTATCACTCCCATTATAGTGTGAAGTGAGCCGCGCAGGAAGTGTATTTAGAGAGAGAGTGGTGAGGAGAAAACGGGGGAGGGTGATTTGAATCCCCCTGAGTGTGCACAGCAGCCTAGTGCCACTAACACGTGGAGGAGAGGAGGGAAGGAGTGATGGAGGAGAAAAGGACCAGGGGCCAGGCCTGGGAGTACACAGTAAACACATAGACCTCCCTTCCATATCTCTCTTCTACCTGCTGCGCTGTATCTCCAATGAGTTCCCTCCTATTAAGAGGCGCATCAGAGAAAGGACAACATTTGCATTTTATAATGAGCTGCTTCACATGTGTTCCAGGTAGTTGCTGATGGGTCCTTACTCACAGTCTGTGGACTGCACCATTTTATCCAGGGGGCTGAAACTCTATGCCCACTGCTAAAAGTATTGAAACTCAGTGATCTTGTTTTCATTCAGAGTTTTAGTATGTAAGCCACAGCAAGAATACGATTCAATAATACATGTATCTATTTAACAGCTTACAGCGTACTAGCCTGAAGGTACATTGCCTTGATGGAGCTGCAGTCTTCATTTCATTAATAGAATTTGTCAGTGCCTTCCTCCTACGCAGTGCAGCCAAAATGAAGACTTGTTTTCTCCTGCATTCACTGCCTGGTGTAGACCCTCACACTCCGTATTATTTGTGTCTGCGTGCATGCACATGTGTGTGCCTTTCACAAACAAGAACCAGTGAAACCAGATTGCTTGAACCCTAGTACCCCCTTCCCCTCCCTGCTGCTCCTGAACCTTCTGACTGGGTCACATCTATAATGGCTGGTCTCATTTTACTCCAGTCTGATGGGAAAACATAACTATTGTGGTTAGCTGCACACATGTGACAGATGACTTAGATGATAAGACCCAGAGATGAAGTGCTAGGATAGATGCTGAGTGTTAGCTAAACAGAGTAGGAGCAGAATTACACTAATGGACCGTTTCGTTGCAATATTGATCTGTCAATCATGTGTGTTGAGTCTTGACCAATGCTATTTCATTGTTTTAAAATCAGGAATTTTCTAAGATTCAAGTATTACCCATGAGGAATACCCATGAATAGTCTTGAGTGTAGACCAATTTTAAGCTGTAAAAGATAATAGCCTTGAAAGACTGTTTCGTGTTGTTTTGAGACAATTTTGTGCTAATAGCATTGCGTAGGTACATAGTTTAATTAGAGATAATCAGACTGTGTTATGATGAAGTGTCATGTCTTCCTGGGGAGCTGATGTGATGAATACACCGCCAACAAGTACTTTATCTGGAGGCACCAGTGCCAATACATTGACATATTACATTCAGACCACTCTTTGAAATATTAATGGAATATTAACGGTGTATAACTGATTTAATAATAATCTCTGTGTTGTGTGTTGTGTGTGTATATGCAGGATTCTGGCCACAGCGGGAGCTCACATGAACATCCCAGTGGACCTGCGGACCTTGCGGGCCGTCCGCGTGCTCAGACCCCTCAAACTTGTCTCTGGAATCCCAAGTGAGTAGCTTACACCACCAGATGTACTGGGTGTCCATGGATCTGCTCTGCCTATCTAAATCTATACCAGTGGAGGCTGGTGGGAGGAACTAAAGGAGGATGGGCTCATTATAATGGCTGGAATGGAATAAATGGAAGAGTCAAACATGTGGTTTCCATATTTGTTTGATGTGTTTGATACCATTCCATTTATTCCATTCCAGCCATTAGGATGAGCCCATCCTCCTAAAGCTCTTCCCACCAGCCTCCACTGATCTATACAGTACACATATAGGTATCTGCACTGGTTCTGCTGGTGTTTGCTGGACCCCTGTCTAACCTCATTTTGGAGTCTGTAAAGTTAGTCCCTAATTAGTTCTTTTGTTGGCAGACCATATCTGAGCAGCAAGCAGATGCAGTAGCGTCACACTCCCAAAAGGAGGACAGGCAACAATGTCTTAGGGGGACTGTTGTGTTAGCCAAAGTGAGAGTGCTGACAGTATCTCCTTGAAGTGGTTCCCACACTTACCATCTATAATTATTTTGTGCTGTGTATCATTGTTGGCACTTACGACACATGACGGTTGTCTCTCTCTCTATCTTTCTGTGTGTGACCAGGCCTGCAGATAGTCCTGAAATCCATCATGAAAGCCATGGTGCCGCTGCTCCAGATCGGCCTGCTGCTCTTCTTCGCCATTCTTATGTTTGCCATCATCGGCCTGGAGTTCTACAGCGGGAAGCTCCACAACACCTGTCTGCCCATGCCCAATATCCTGGGTAAGACAGAATATGCGTCCCAAATAGCCACCCTATTCCTTTTGTAGTGCACTACTTTTGACCAGGGAATAGATAGGGTATAGAGTACCTTTGGGACATACCCAGACAGAGAAAGGGCACTTTGAGCTCTAAGCCTTAAAGAGATGCCATCAAGTCTACAATAATCCAGGACCACACTGCTCTGCATATCAATTCGGGTTGGTTCTGTAGCAGTTGGTGTCCCTTTATGAGGTTGAATCTGTTGTATTCAGTGTATTTATACCTTTACTTTGCTTATAGCCTATGCTTGCATTGAACACCTAGCTACATTTAATATTTTTAAACACCAACAGTACGTTAGTATCGTGCTGTGATCCTTAGCTCTGTTACATGTAAACATGTAGGATAAGTCATCATAAACATCCTTCAAGCTGATCATTTATCAGCAAGCTTATACTGCGCCTACACAACAAGTGGATTATTATTTTCTGTGAGGCTTCCTCAGCTGTAACGAAAGACTATACAAACGTCCTGGGAGTGCTCTCTGTCAGTGGTCAGGCTGACAATAGCTGTGTTACACAACAGACCTGAAACACACAGTACCAATCCTGGCTGCACCTGTAAATGTAACCACAGCCAACATGACTGACTAGGTAATTAAACCCCACAATATAGCAGCTCAATACCTCAACTAATTGTAAAGTCGTAGATGTTATTGCCTCGCTGCATGGATCATGTTATAGTAAAGTGGGTTACACAGTTCTATTCACACAGATGTTTATCTCCTGAACAGAATTTGTTATTCAGGTAGTGTGGGCTTTTAACAAGCTTACTGGGGGATTTGTTCCTTCAGTTTTTCACATGATAGGAATTTCGTTGTCACAGATAGAGAAGATGATGAAATTAGATGTCCTCTCAAAATGTCATCTTTAAAACAGATTGTCCTTACCTTCAGCTTATCTTTTGTTGAAGGTTCAATATCACTCACAGTTTGACTTGGTTATGAAAATGTCCTATGATGTCTTCCATTGACAGAGTGTAGGGTGTTCACTCACTGCTGTACAATGTAGAGAAAAATGGGGCAATTCAAGAGGGTGCCACGAAATGAATGTCAAAACATAGATGTCTTTGCCCTATGTCATTATAAATTACATATAATTAATCATTAGATTGTTCTCTACAATATTATAACCGTAATAGACTTGTACTTGACAGTTTTGATGAAATAAGAACGTTCATTTGCTGTGATCGTTGCTAGTTTAGACTGCGCTGTTTCCACTGGTTGGACCGATCAAAATCAACTTGATACCTTCATCATTTCACCTCCAGATCCTTGGCTTTCATTGCCTATATTGGTGATCAATCTACGTTGAGAGGGGCTGTTTCTATGGCGATTTAAAGGGAAAGACTCAGAAATGCACAGTGAAAACAGGAACAGATTGTCTTCGCGGATGGTGGATATAGAAATGTAGTCTGTTAACTTTGTAAATAAATATATATTTAGTCCCTATTTAGTTTTGTATTCAGTGGATTTCATTTAGAAAAAGCCCATGTTTTCACTCACGAACCTGTAGCCACTAGTTAGCTTGTCAGTTGATGTTCGAAGTTAGCTCCGTTCTGCCGCGTAGCAGCACCACAGAGTTCTATTGAGCAGTGACCACTTTTTGATCATGCCTGTGATGACATTCCATTCCCTCTAATCATGCTAAATTCTCAGAGCAAATCATCTGTAAATTTTTAACTACACAGTATTGTAAGGGTTGGTGTGAGGTGTGACCCAGGTGCGGTGTAGGAAAGACAGTAGGCAGAGATGGTGAAACAAGGATCATTACTGGTGGTCCCAAAACCAGGATACAAAATAACGGAGGAGCAAATTGGTCTCCAAAAACAGGCTGACAGCAAACATACGAGATACTAACTATGACTGAAAACAACAATGAAACAGGGAGAACATATACGTCTCGCGATCAGACACTGATTAGTACTGTTTGGCATCGAGAACTAGCAGAGAAAACAGAGCAAGGGAACACAGGGAAGTGAGGGCATAAATACACAGGTGAACAGGTAGACACAGGTGACACCAATAAGATAATGATTAGTCCAGACTGTGAATGAGGAGGTGCCTAAGGTTGTCGGAGGATGACACCTAGTGGGTCGCTCCAGAACTGCGACCCCCTCCTGTTACACAGTATAAGGAAGAGACATGGGGTTTGGACTATTGTTTTCTATTGAATGGACATATTTATATAAACCTTGAATTAATTAATCATTTTATGGGTGAACACACTACAGACTGTCTCAGTTGTTTGCTATAGTAAAGAGTTATATATCATACATTCTAGTATTCCTTTACTACAGTACCCAATATACTGTTATGTTTCAGATGATGTCATCATAAAGGTTATGTGGGGATCACACTGTATGAGGGGACCTTATTTACCCCCTATTGGCTTTAGAGTGCTGATTTATTATAATCACACATTGCACAAATCAAATAGCATATTATTAGCGTCATCTTTCACAAGGGTTCAGGAAAGGACTTTCACACAGAGAGCTGCTGCTGCTCACTTCATTGATCGAGTCATGCATTACATTATAATCATCATATTTTGCTACTTATTCATCTCCAGTAGACGCAAGTAATTTCTCAGAATTGAGACATTTCTCTGAAGTCATCCCATCTCTCATGGGAAAAACACGTTTAGTTAGACTGATTTCTGTATTGCATCCTTTAAAACAATATTTAACCTAGCCTACAGATCCTTTAGTGGACTCTGACTATGGACAATATGAACCAGTTGAGGAAGTTTATTCTCTCTTGTCCCTCTGCCAGAGAATGAGACGGTGGACAAGTCTGAGTCAGAGTTCCCGTGTGGGGTGAGGAAGTGCCCTGACAAGTACGCCTGCCGTGACACCTGGATCGGCCCCAACGATGGCATCACCCAGTTTGATAACATCCTGTTTGCTGTGCTCACCGTCTTCCAGTGCATCACCATGGAGGGCTGGACCACCGTGCTCTACAATGTGAGTCATGCCTGCTTCTGTCCTAGATGAGGGAAAAATAAGCCTATTATTTGACCTGGTTATGTATTCCTTTGATATACCTCTCTTAACCCTAGCTAGCTGTTTTTACATGTCATTACTAAAGCTGTCAGATATTTGTTGTGAGATGCACTCAAACATCCCTTACAGCTTCCCTGTTCTGTGATTGTGAACACAATTGATTACACACTGTACCTGAGGAATGATTTAAGCATTACACAATGATAAACAAACACACCATTTAGGCTGCGTTTACACAGGCAGTCCAATTCTGATCTTTTGCCCAGTTGGTTTTTTAGGGGGTAGATCAGCTTTAATATTGTAGATAGATTGTGGCTTCTATCAATGTAATTGTCTGCATCATTTCCAATCCCCCATATATTTTTGGGTAAATATATATATATTTTTAGATATTTTCCTTCTTTATTATTTTCCCCTAACCCTATCATCCCTCCCCTAAAGTTTTAATGTCACATGCACAAGTACAGTGAAATGCCTTTCTTGCAAACTCAAAACCCAACAATGTAATATTCAATAACAATGTATTACTAGAAACAAATACACAAGAAAGTAAGTAAGTATGCATACGATATACAGGAAATATTTAAAAAGTCAGTTCCAATAACATATTTACATGTGCAGGGATACTGGAGTGATGGAGGTGGATATGTACAAAATAGGGGTAAGGGGACTAGCCAACAGGATATAAGATAAACAGAGTAGCAGCAGCTTGTATGTGAGTGGGTGTGCGGGTGCTTAGAGTCAATATAAATGTATGTGCATATTATGTGTGAGTGAGTAAATGATGGATTGAGTGTTTGTGTGTGCGTTGGAGTGACAGTGTGTGTGTGTGTGTGTGTGTGTGTAGGGCCCTGTTAGTGTGCATAGAGACAGTGCAAAGATTGAAATAAAAGGTCAATAAAGATACAAGGTAAACTCAGATAGTCCATGTAGCTATTTTGTTAGCTATTTATCAGTCGTATTGCTTGGGGATAGAAGCTGTTCAAGAGCCTGTTGGTGTCAGACTTGATGCACCGGTACCTCTTGCCATGCGGAAGCAGAGAAAATAGTCTATGGCTTGGGTGGTTGGAGTCTGACGATTTTCCGTGCCTTCTTTTCACACCACTTGATTCAGAGGTCCTGGATGGCAGGGAGCTCGGTCCCAGTGATGTACTGAGCTGTCCGCCCAATCCTCTGTAGGTCCATGCGATCGAGGGCGGTGGTAATGCCATACCAAGCAGTGATGCAGTCAGCCAATATGCTCTCAATGGTACAGCTGTAGAACCTTTTCAGGATTTGAGGGCCCATGCCAAACTTTTTCAACCTCCTGAGGGGGAAGAGGCACTGTCGTTCCTTCTTCACGACCCTGCGTGTATGTTTGGACCATTTGATGTCTACCTGCTCCACTGCCGCCCCGTCGATGTGGATGGGGGCGTGCTCGCCCCCCGTTTCCTGTAGTCCACGATCAGTTCCTTGGTCTTGCTGACGTTGAGGGAGAGGTTGTTGCTCCGTCACCACACTGCCAGGTCACTGACCTCCTCCCTGTAGGCTGACTCATCGTCGCCGGTGATCAGGCCTACCACCGTCGTGTCGTCAGCGAACTTGAGCTGAGCTGTAGTCAATTAACAGCATTCTCACATAGGTATTCCTCTTATCTAGGTGGGTGAGGGCAGTGTGGAGAGCAATTGAGATTGCATCGTCTATGGATCTGTTGGGGTGGTATGCAAATTGGAGTGGGTCTAGGGTGGCGGAGTTAATGTGTGCCATAACCAGCCTCTCAAAACACTTAATTACATTTACATTACATTTTAGTCATTTAGCAGACGCTCTTATCCAGAGCGACTTACAGTTAGTGAATACATATTTTTTTATATATACTGGCCCCCCGTGGGAATCGAACCCACAACCCTGGCGTTGCAAACGCCATGCTCTATCAACTGAGCTACATCCCTGCCGGCCATTCCCTCCCCTACCCTGGACGACGCTGGGCCAATTGTACGCCGCCCATGAGTCTCCCGGTCACGGCCGGCTGCGACAGAGCCTGGATTCGAACCAGTCTCTAGTGGCACAGTTAGCACTGCGATGCAGTGCCTTAGACCACTGCGCCACTCAGGAGTAATGATTACAGAAGTGAGTGCTACAGGGTGGTAGTCATTGTGGCATGAAGCCTTAGAGTTCTTAGGAACAGGAATGATTGTGGTCATCTTAAAACATGTGGGGATTACAGAATGGGACAAGGAGAGGTTGAAAATTACTGTGAATATGCCTGCCAGCTGTTCTGCTCATGCTCTGAGAACGCGCCCTGGAATACCGTCGGGGCCCTCGGCCTTGTGGGTCTTGACCTGATTAAAGACCCTTCTCATGTCGGCCTCGGAGAGCGAGATCATCTAATCCTCTGGGTTGGTGACGGCCCTTACACCAATGTTGTTGTTGTCAAAGCATGCATAAAATGCGTTGAGTTCGTCTGGTAGTGAGGCATCGTTGGGCAGATCATGGTTGGGTCTACTTTTGCAATCCGTAATGGACTATAGCCCCTGCCACATGTGGCGGGCGTTGGAGCCTGTGTAATATGATTCCACCTTATTCCTATATTGTCCTTTTGCTCGTTTGATGACTCTGCGGAGGTCAAAGCTTACTTATTCCTGTTCTCGGCCGTAGCCTCAGGGTTTTCTACGATAGCTCTGTGTGCGGTAGCCCTGTTCTTTAGTTTAGCGCCAGCCTCTGTGTTAATTCAGGGCTTTTGATTGAGAAAGCAGCAAACCCTCACCGTGGGTACAACGTCGCCGATGCATTTTCTAATGTAGCCGGTGACGGAGATGGCTAACTCGTCAATGTTATCGGCGGAGTCTCGAAACATATTCCAATCAGCATGTGCAAAGCAGTCCTGTGGCTTAGCCTCTGATTCTGGTGACCATTCATAAACGGAGTGAATCGCGGGTACTTCTTGTTTCAGCTTCTGCTTGTAAACAGGAAGCAAGAGTACGGAGTTATGATCTGATTTGTCGAATGGCGAACAAGAGAGGGCCTTGTATGCTTGTTTGTAGGTAGAATAGCAGTGGTCTAGGACTTTATCGCCCCTAGTGGTGTCGGAGAGGTGTTGATGGAAGTTGGGTATCACGTGTCTTAGTGATGCCAAATTAAAATCGCCACCAACCAGAAAGGCAGCCTCTGGGTGTAAAAGCCGGAATTGGGGTAAGTAACTGCCGATCTGATGTTCAAGAGTTCTTGTCTGATGTAAGTAGCGGATACGTGTAGCTTCAGCTTCACGCTTCTTGGTCTTGTAGAAATTCAACCATTTGCAACATCCGGCTTATACCGTAGTATGCTTGGTCTTCCTTTGGTAATGGAGTTGTAGTTTTAAACCATTTTGTAACTTTTAGCTCACGCTTCATGTCTGCTGGTCTTTACCGCTAGGCCCTCTTCCACACTTAGCCGGGCATCGATGGTGGAGGACAGATACAGTATTTGCTCATCGACGTCTGCAAACGGGCAGTGGCCAGACTCAGCATTGAGTGACCCAAACCCGTGGGGGGTGGCAGTGCAGAGAGGGACTGGTACGACGGGAGGAAACTCCCCTCGCACCGTCCCAGGCAAGCAACTCCTCCCAGCCATCCCAGCTTGCGTGGCAGAAGCCAAATGTAACTGGGACAAACCATTGACCAAACCAGACTTTTTGCCAACATGAATGTCAAAGTCATGGAAGAGCTGGGTCTTGGCAAGCCACCAGTGGTCGAGTCGTCACTGGCCAACCACCTCAACCCCAGAGCCTCATCGCTGACAGGCACTTCCTTCCCTGGTAATGTTACAACCCTGCTGCTGGTCTACCAATACGCTTTGATGCTACTGGATAAATGTATCTTCGCATCGTACAAAACGTGGACTGCCCGCTGTTCTTTGCACTAGCAGGAGACACACCATTGGGGGTGGACGCGCTGGCACACGCTTGGCCGAGGGTGCTGCTTTACGCTTTTCCTCCTCTAACCCTCATACTACCCAATCTACTCAAAGTGAGGAAATAAGGCTCATTCCTCATCTTGGTAGCCCCTCGATGGCCAGGCTGTACGACAAGCCCTGGCAACTCCCGTTACGCAGGGATCTTCTGACCCAAGCGAACTGAGAGATTTTCCACTCTCACCCGGACACCATGGCCCTCTGGGCCTGGCCTGTGAGAGGTTAAATCTGGATGCAAGTCATTGAGACTATCCAGAGTGCCAGGCAATGTTCCCTCAAAAAAAATTCAGCCCTGAGCAAATTTCAGGTCTGCTGAATGCAAACTTGAACGTTGTGAAAATTCTGTGCAACTTCCAGGGCGCTTTTACTGTGAACACTGAGGCTGTACCCGCTTTAAGTTACAGTTTTAACAGTGGCCAAGTAGGCTACTGTGGCTATATTATCATAATGTAGGCCTACCAGAGTGGCCTACTATCAAAAACAATGGAGAAAATGCATCCCATAACATTTTAACATGGAAATAGCTGTTCTATCGTTCAGCCTACAGTAGCAGCCAATGTGTGGTGTTCAATATAGGCCTACATTCCATAAGACTTTTGAAAAAAACACACAGGGCTTGTCTCGGGGCTGCTGTGCGGTCACGCACAGCTTGGAGGGAACGTTTGTGCCAGAGCCCCTTCTAAACGCTCACTGTATAGAAATAAGGGGTGCGTTTTTGAGAAACGGTATGACCAAAAACAGATCATTCCTTACCAATGCTCTGTATCTGAGGTTTTATGCTTTTTGTAGGACTGCAAAGTGAGTGAGTGAGCTGCATGAACTGTCAGTTCACCATTCGTGCCTACAGTTTGTCCCAGGTTTTTCCAAGATTTCCTTGATGCCCAACCCTGCCTTTATGCCTAACGTCAGCGACGATTACAATTGAGCTTTCCACCCACCGCCCTTCATTTCATAATATCAGAGAACTGGGGTAACGAAAGTAACCTTGAGTTTTACTCAATGATCTGGGCTTTCTGCTCAGTGCAGCTGATTGGTTTCTGATTAGAGTCCTGGAAGCTAATATGAGATTCTGATTCCATTCTCTTTCTCCCTCAGATTCAACTAGCAATATGAAGTGACTGAGATGACGTTGTTGACACTGCAGAGAGTTGTGATGATTCTTGCATGTCTGACAGCTGCTTCATACCTTTTGATTTCCATTTCATTACACATTCTCTTGGGACTCTGAGGGATAAGAATACTGTCCTATATATAGCACACTGTTACTCTCCCCACCTGATGCTGCCAAATGACAGCCAACAGTTATCCATATTACAGTATACGTAACATAACACTGCCTCGATATTATACTATACCTGGATTCACTATGCAAAGGGACAGCCGCTGTACTAGGAGGAGCAGTTGTATTAGTGTGTCAAGTTTAATGGTTAACTCCCCCTGTCCTCCATCCATAGATTTGTCAGCAGCATACCACACTGCATCCCACTGTTGGCTTGCCTCTGAAACTAAGCAGGGTTGGTCCTGGTCGGTCCCTGGATGGGAGACCAGATGCTGCTGAAAGTGGTGTTGGAGGGCCAGTAGAAGGCACTCTTTCCTTTGGTCTAAATCTTTTTATATCCCAATCCCCCAGGGCAGTGATTGGGGACATTGCCCAGTGTAGGGTGCCGTCTTTTGGATGGGACGTTAAATGTGTGTCCTGACTCTCTGTGGTCACTAAAGATCCCTTGACACTTATCGTAAGTGTAGGGGTGTTAACCCTGATGTCCTGGCTAAATTCCCAATCTGGCCCTCATACCATCATGGCCACCTAATCATCCCCAGCTTCCAATTGGCTCATTCCTCCCCCACTCCTCTCCCATGTAACTATTCCAAAGGTCGTTGCTGTAAATGAGAATGTTTTCTCAGTCAATCTGACCTGGTAAAATAATGGT
This sequence comes from Coregonus lavaretus, assembly GCF_964263955.1. Lineage (NCBI taxonomy): Eukaryota > Metazoa > Chordata > Actinopteri > Salmoniformes > Salmonidae > Coregonus > Coregonus lavaretus. The sequence continues at coordinate 42,083,639 of NC_139993.1, read as the reverse complement.
AAAATAAAGTTTTAAAAAATCACATTCTGTCTGACGGAAATGATGTCACTGAGCGTTTCCTCAGAACATCCCCCAGGTCCAAACCACCAGTACCTGGCTGGCTGGTGTTATGTTGCGGCATGCAGCGTCTATTTCAGGAGGGGTGCAGACAGACAGTGCAGTAATTCCCTAATCTGCCCAACTCAAGCAAACTCAATCATGTTCGCTCTTCTCCCTCCCTCGGCAAGCTGAATCAATTCTCATCATTAAAGATGGAATCCGCAGTAGAGGGAAACAGCACCCCTGGCAGCCCCACAAGCGTTGTTATTGTCTTTGTTGCCGAGCTGAGGAGCGTCACGCACAGTGGCGATTTTAGCACGTAAATCTTGGTGGGCCAAACTCAAAAACATTTTTATTAGATGCATGCCAGCAAAGCCACTACACAACACAACATAACACTAAACAATACATGTGGTGACAAACGATGCCCACAAACTGTTAGGGCCTACATAAAGCTGTCCCAACAGCAGAGTCCCAACAGCAGTCCCAACACCTTACCACTGCTACACCTGGCTATCTATCAGCGGAGCCTTGTCTGGCATCGAAACAGTTCATTCAGCCTCATTTACTGCCTTTTAAAAAAACATAGCTGATATGGCTGAATTGCTTAAACAAATGTGGTTTCTACTGTTGAGATGTACAAACTATGGCGTAAGGGGACGACGAGCGGATAAGAGGCAATCCGTAATTTCGATTAAGATATTAATGAGCGAGCTAGGATGGACATAGTCAATATAACTATTTGTTCTGCACTTTTGAAATGTACAGCGGCAGAATTCAGAACATGGGCCGTCCTTACAAGTCAGAACCGTAGGATAAATAAAGGGGCCATATAAGCAAACAATGAAAGCTCTTACAATATTTGATGATTACATTTCTCTAAAACAGGCTATAGGCTACATGTGCACCACCAAGTCAGAACAGTAGGCAAAATTATGAGAGGAAAAGGGACCAAATTATTAGTGTGAGGCACATGGGCTACTAACAGCTTACTACACAACATACACTTAGTATTACTTTCTTAGCTACAGTATACAGTGCCTTCGGAAAGTATTCAGACCCCTTGACTTTTTCCACATTTTGTTACGTTACAGCCTTACTCTAAATTGATTAAATATACTTTTTTTTCAGCAATCTACACACAATACCCCATAATGACAAAGCACAAACAGGTTTTCAGACATTTTCAGAAATACCTTATTTACAGAAGTATTCAGACCCTTTGCTATGAGACTCGAAATTGAGCTCAGGTGCATCCTGTTTTCACTGATCCTTGAGATGTTTCTACAACTTGATTGGAGTTCACTTGTGGTAAATTCAAATAATTGGACATGATTTGGAAAGGCACACACCTGTCTATATAAGGTCCCACAGTTGACAGTACATGTCAGAGCAAAAACCAAGCCATTAGGTCAAAGGAATTGTCCGTAGAGCTCCGAGACAGGATTGTGTCGAGGCACAGATCTGGAGAAGGGTACTAAAACATTTCTGCAGCATTGAAGGTCCCCAAGAACACAGTGGGCTCCATCATTCTAAAATACAAGAAGCATGGAACCACCAAGACTCTGCCTAGAGCTGGCCGCCAATCTGAGCAATCGGGGGAGAAGGGCCTTGGTCAGGGAGGTGACCAAGAACCCGATGGTCACTCTGACAGAGCTCTAGAGTTCCTCTGTGGAGATCGGAGAACCTTCCAGAAGGACAACCATCTCTGTAGCCACATGACAGCCCGCTTGGAGTTTGCCAAAAGGCACCTAAAGACTCTCAGACCATGAGAAACAAGATTCTCTGGTCTGATGAAACCAAGATTGAACTCTTTGATCTGAATGCCAAGCGTCACGTCTGGAGGAAACCTGGCACCATCCCTACGGTGAAGCATGGTGGTGGCAGCATCATGCTGTGGGGATGTTTTTCAGCGGCAGGGACTGGGAGACTAGCAGGGTCGAGACAAGAGATGAATGGAGCAAAGTACAGAGAGATCCTTGATGGAAACCTGCTCAGGACCTCAGACTGGGGCGAAGGTTCACCTTCCAACAGGACAACAACCCTAAGCACACATCCAAGACAACGGAGGAGTGGCTTCGGGAAAAGTCTCTGAATGTCCTTGAGTGGCCCAGCCAGAGCCCGGACTTGTACCCGATCTAACATCTCTGGAGAGACCTGAAAATAGTTGTGCAGCAACGCTCCCCATCCAACCTGGCAGACCTTGAGAGGATCTGCAGAGAAGAATGGGAGAAACTCCCCAAATACAGGTGTGCCAAGCTTGTAGCCTCATACCCAAGAAGACTCGATGCTGTAATCGCTGCCAAAGGTGCTTCAACAAAGTACTGACTATTTATGTAAATGTCATATTTCTGTTATTAATTTTTTATAAATGATCAAAAACAAAAACAAAAACTGTTTTTGCTTTGTCATTATGGGGTATTGTGTGTAGATTGATGAGGGGAAAAAACAATGTAATACATTTTAGAATAAGGCTGTAACGTAACAATGTGGAAAAAGTCAAGGGGTCTGAATACTTTCCGAAGGCACTGTACATATCTCCCTGGCATATTACATCATTGGCTCGTCAGGCTTCCACGCCTTAGCTGGCTCGAGAGGTTTCCTTTTCTCAGTTGGTTCGGCAGGCTCCCATCCCAAGTCATGCCTCAGCCGGCTCGTCGGGCTCCCACGCCTCAGCCGGTTCATCAGGCTCACATCCCACGCCTCAGCCGACTCGTCAGGTTTCCATGCCTCAGCCAGCTCGTCACACTTCCATGCCTCAGCCAGCTCGTCAGGTTTCCATGCCTCGGCCGGCTCATCAGGCTTCCACGCCTCGGCCGGCTCGTCAGGCTTTCACATCTCGGCCGGCCCATCAGGCTCGACAGGTTCCCGCGCCTCAGCCGGCTCGTCCGGCTCCCATGCCTCGGCCAGCCCATCAGGCTCACCCAGGTGGAACGTCGGGTGGCGTCCCTAGAGTGGGGGGTGCTGTCACGCCTGCTCCCTCTCCCCCTCCCTGGCGCTCGAGGGCACCAGGCTGCCCATCTTTACGTACACCTGTTACCATCATTACACGCATCAGCGCTCATTGGACTCACCTGGACTTTGTTGATTGCACCTTCTATATCTGTCTGTTCCCCAGTTTGATCCCTGTGTCTGCATTGATGTTGTTTCGTTTCCCCTCTCCAGACGCTGTCCGTGTTTTGTTCCTTGTCATTTATTTATTAAATCATCACCCTGTACTTGCTTCCCGTCTCTCAGCGTCTGTCGAACCGAGATCGTTACAATTGTTGAAAATGAAAATACTTTACTCTGGATTGTAGTATCTGAACAATTTATAGCTTTGGCTGAGGTTTTCATATGGTTGGTTAAATGAACTCTACTTTGCTGAAACATCTGGAAAGCATTACTATAGGGCCCCCCTGAAATAGAGAACATTTGGATATGTGGAGGCCAGGGATTGGTCTATTCAAAACACCCATCTTATGTTACATAGGATATATACCAGGTTTTGAACAAAGGACGGGAAGAGCTATCATATTTGAGATTGGGTTTCGTGGCTCTCCAGACTCTGCAGAAGTCTGTAAATTGATGCTGTAATCTATGATGTAATAAAAGTTATAATCAAGTACAGTGTCAGCGGATTCCTTGTCAACACAGCATTGCAGCATGTTCGGCCACCACAGGATAACATGCTTGCCATATGCTACACAATCTCTGAAAACCACTGTTCTCACCAGGGGAATCATACGGTTTAGATCATAGATACCCTGGGATTGAGATTCACGGAAAGATTATCCTAACACATCTTTTGTAAGGTAGTGGAAAACACATTTAATTGATTTTGATTAAAGATTTCATTTTCACTGCTTGACTACCAGTGTAGCACAGTGTATGACAGGCCTACCCACAGAGCAAACAGTGGCTTGCGAAAGTATTCACCCCCCTTGGCATTTTCCCTATTTTGTTGCCTTACAACCTGGAATTTAAATGATTTACACAACGTGCCTACAATTTTGAAGATGCAAAATATTTTTTACTGTGAAACAAACAAGGAATAAGACCCCCCCATTCGTCAAGGCAAAACTGCTCCAGCTCCTTCAAGTTGGATGGGTTCCGCTGGTGTACAGCAATCTTTAAGTCATGCCACAGATTCTCAATTGGATTGAGGTCTGGGCTTTGACTAGGCCATTCCAAGACATTTAAATATTTCCCTTTAAACCACTCAAGTGGTGTTTTAGCAGTATGCTTAGAGTCATTGTCCTGCTGGAAGGTGAACCTCCGTCCCAGTCTCAAATCTCTGGAAGACTGAAACAGGTTTCCCTCAAGAATTTCCCTTTATTTAGCGCCATCCATCATTCCTTCAATTCTGACCAGTTTCCCAGTCCCTGCTGATGAAAAACATCCCCACAGCATGATGCTGCCACCACCATGCTTCACTGTGGGGATGGTGTTCTCGGGGTGATGAGAGGTGTTGGGTTTGCACCAGACATAGTGTTTTCCTTGATGGCCAAAAAGCTCAATTTTAGTCTCATCTGACCAGAGTACCTCCTTCCATATGTTTGGGGAGTCTTCCACGTGCCTTTTGGCAAACGTGTTTGCTTATTTTTTTCTTTAAGCAATGGCTTTTTCTGGCCACTCTTCTGTAAAACCCAGCTCTGTGGAGTGTACGGCTAAAAGTGGTCCTATGGACAGATACTCTAATCTCCGCTGTAGAGCTTTGCAGCTCCTTCAGGGTTATCTTTGGTCTCTTTGTTGCCTCTCTGATTAATGACCTCCTTGCCTGGTCTGTGAGTTTTGATGGGCGGCCCTCTCTTGGCAGGTTTGTTGTGGTGCCATATTCTTTCAATTTTTTTATAATGGATTTAATGGTGCTCCGTGGGATATTCAAAGTTCCTGATAATATTTTATAACCCAACCCTGATCTGTACTTCTCCACAACCTTGTCCCTGACCTGTTTGGAGAGCTCCTTGGTCTTCATGGTGCCGCTTGCTTGGTGGTACCCCTTGCTTAGTGGTGTTGCAGACTCTGGGGCCTTTCAGAACAGGTGTATATATACTGAGATCATGTGACACTTAGATTGCACTAATTATGTGACTTCTGAAGGTAATTGGTTGCACCAGATCTTATTTAGGGGCTTCATAGCAAAGGGGGTGAATACATATGCACGCACCACTTTTCCGTTATTTATTCTTTCGAATTTTTTGAAACAAGTTTTTTTTTTCATTTCACTTCACCAATTTGGACTATTTTGTGTATGTCCATTACATGAAATCCAAATAAAAATCAATTTATATTACAGGTTGTAATGCAACAAAATAGGAAAAACGCCAAAGGGGATGAATACTTCTGCAAGGCACTGTAGATGCCAGGCCATACTTTCTGCTCACTGCTTTCACAGCTCTTTATTTAAATAGATCGAGGCAGATGATTTTCTGCCGTGATTATATTATGTTGACTTACATTAAGGTGAATGGAATTTATTAAGGAATGAAGAGAGACAGTGGAGGGTAGATAATGAGAGTCTGTTCTGGTTAAAAGGGCTAGCAGACAAGAGAGTTTCTCTAATGCTGTTTCATATTCCTTTCTACAGGAATACACACACTGCATGCACATACACACACACTCAGTCAAACACATGTGCACATGAAGAGTTTATTTCCAAAACGCTACATCCACCAATTTTTCACATTTGGGTTTTTTCATCAGTAATGATTGCTTATGGGTTCCTTCATGTGTGTGTAAAATATTACTGCTTTCTTCGATTTTTAATTCATAGAATTTAGATGTGTATGAAAATGTGTTTTTTTTGCAAAACGCTATATATCCATTGTTTAGCTGGAATGGAATTTTTTCTTATCCAAAATATTTGACTCTGATATGTGGTTGTCTCACCTAGCTATCTTAAGATGAATGTACTTACTATAAATCGCCCTGGATGAGCATCTGCTGAATGACTAAAATTTCAAATGTAAATGTTTTAACTTTCAAGTTTTAATGTCACATGCACAAGAACAGTGTAATGACTTTCTTGCAAACTCAAAACCCAACAATGCAATGTATTACTAGGAAAAAAAACACATGAGAAATAAGAATAGGAAATAGGAAATATGAAATACACAATAAAGTAAGTAAGTAAGCATACTATATACTGAAAATATTTCAAAAGTCTGATCCAATACCATATTTACATGTGCAGGGATACTGGACTGATAGAGGTAGATATGTATAGGGGTAAGGGGACTGGGCAACAGGATATAAGATAAACAGTAGCAGCAGCTTGTATGTGAGTGGGTGTGCGTGTGTGTAGAGTCAATATAAATGTATGTGCATATTATGTGTGAGGGAGCAAATGATGGAGTGAGTGTTTGTGTGTGTGTTGGAGTGACAGTGTGTGTGTGTGTGTGTGTGTGTGTGTGTGTATAGGGCCCTGTGAGTGTGCATAGAGACAGTGCAAATATTGAAATAAAAGGTAAATAAAGATACAAGGTAAACTCCTTGTAGCTATTTTGTTAGCTATTTATCAGTCGTATTGCTTGGGGATAGAAGCTGTTCAAGAGCCTGTTGGTGTTGGACTTGATGGACCGGTACCTCTTGCTGTGCGGCAGCAGAGAAAATAGTCTATGGCTTGGGTGGTTGGGATTTTTGATGATTTTCCGGGCCTTCTTTTCACACCGCCTGATATAGAGGTCCTGGATGGCAGGGAGCTCGGCTCCAGTGATGTACTGAGCTGTCCGCCCAATCCTCTGTAGGTCCATGCGATCGAGGGCGGTGGTAATGCCATACCAAGCAGTGATGCAGCCAGTCAATATGCTCTCAATGGTACAGCTGTAGAATCTTTTCAGGATTTGTGGGACCATGCCAAACTTGTATTTCGTTTTTTACATATAAAGCTCATATTACTGGAATTATTTTTTTTTTTTACATGTTACAAATGTTGAATTTGTACATTTCTTTATAAACATTTTTGTTATTTGTTACATTTGACTGTGTAAAACCTAGCAGTACTACTTATTTCTCTAAGAGTGAAGTGGATATAGATAGAGCATTTTGCAAAAGAACATGATTATTTGTCTCTCTGAAATGAAACCATCAAGTGATAGATTTTAAACAAATATGTGTCTGTCATTAAACAACCCCATGCCATGATTAGATAGTGAAAAAACACACCATCTCTTTCATAATTTCTTTAAACAATAAAAGCTAATTTACTAACATTTCTGAAAATGGATATATAGCGTTTTGGAATGAAACTTTTCACATGTACACGTACACAGACTCTCAGTCAGTCAGTAAGTCACTCACAAACAAACCATTCCACCCACTTCATTGCAGTCTGCGAAAACAACGTTGAGTACAGATGCTGCTCTTTATTGTTTTCATTGCATTCTCTAATACAGAATCCACTTACTGCCATACAGGATCCACTCTCCCCTCTCATGTTGGCCCAGTACTAATCAATACTTCTGTTCTCTCTAGGATTGAGACACCAGCAGGCAGTTGCTGCCTCTCTGCTGCACACTATATCCTGCTGTTTTATTTAACGCAGATCAACTTGGTTTTCAGTTTCACATATATCCATTATGTTCCCCGAAGTCCAGATTCAAGTTACAGTGAAAACCGTTTATGAATCGTGGACAAAGGGAATTGTCACATGGAGGTAGAGAACAGAATAGGCCCCCTCATTAAGTTAATGAGACCTCTGTATAACTGTGAGACTGAGGATGTGTGTTTGAACTCGGTTACTTCCTGTAGTCAGTCAGCTAGCCTCTGCCTGACTCATTACTGACCGTGGTACAGCCTAATAGCTAGTTAAAGACTACCACTCTCTGACTCTGTACGCTGCTGTCTGACAAAGCACAAATACCCAAGGTGCAGCAGCATGCAGACAAAGTGCACAGCAGGTCAATGGAACACAAGCCAGAACGTTTTACACTGGCTTTAGTCAGGAGATAGTCATAGCCATGTTTACTTGTTAACAATTGCTTTGGATCGTGGTAACACCAGCTTTTAGATAATTAAGGGATAGCACACCCAAATTACAAAATGACACGTTGGTTTCCTTCACCTGTAAGCAGTTTATGGACAAGGTATGACAGCAATCCATGCTTTGGTTTTATTTCCCTGTCACTGTTTCCAAATGCTAATGTTGAAGCATTTGTGGCACAAATCCCATCCAGGTCCTAGTACCGTAATTAGCATTTTTCACACATCATAACCAAATCATCCTAAAGTATCTAAAATTGATTGTGAAGCTCAACAAAGTCATAGATGATTTGAACATGTTTCATCAAAAAATATTATATTGGTACCATGACTTTGTTGTATTTGTGCCAGAGACATGCATGTCCATAGGGCTCAATCCTGTCTTGAGATAGGACTGTAACTTCCACTTTGCACAAATCATGCATTGATGATGATGTCAAAATATGATTTATACTCATGGATCTCAGGTGTGGAACAACAATGTGGGGCTCCATATTTTGTGTTGGTACAGTATAATAATACAGTGCTTTCTCCTGGATTCAATATCTCCTGGTTATTGTCTGCTGTTTGTGTTGTATCTCCACAGACCAATGATGCCTTAGGCCCCACGTGGAACTGCATGTACTTCATCCCTCTGATAATCATCGGCTCCTTCTTCGTGCTGAACCTGGTTTTGGGAGTGCTCTCAGGGTGAGTCCACCTTAACGTTACAGCAGCACCGTGGCACTGCCACATTGTGCCGGGGTGGCTGACATGTCTTTTATACACTCTGTCACTGTCTGTACAAGTTAATGGGTTTTATACAAAAGGTTAATGCACAAAATACTCTAATTAACTGCATGGAAAGAAGACAAGGTTTGAGTCTCCCCCTCCACACCCCTTCTCTCCCCTGTTGTCTGAATGATGAGGGAGGCCAGGTCAGCGCTGAACAACAGGTCCCAGAACAGTAATTATCTGCTGTTGTGTTTGGCTTGCAGGGAGTTTGCCAAGGAGAGGGAGCGGGTGGAAAACCGCAGGGCGTTCATGAAGCTACGGAGGCAACAGCAAATTGAGCGGGAACTCAATGGCTACCGAGCCTGGATCGACAGAGCAGGTACTGAAACCACTGTCTGTATTACGCTATAGACCCAATACACGTCATGCTTTTTAAAGGTTACCTCAGAAACACAATGTCCTTGATATTTACCTTCCTACTGTATGAATCAGACTTCATTGTTGGGTCTGCTTTGCAGAAGAGGTGATGCTTGCGGAGGAGAATAAGAATTCAGGACCCTCTGCTCTTGATGGTAAGAATGTAAAGATGGCCCCATTGGTTATATTGTCTTTACACCCCTGCATTAGTTTACTGTTTATCTGTCTGTACTGGATTTATGGCATTCTAATTGTACACATGACTGTCTGCCATGATAATATTTCTTATCTGTCTGTCCACTAAGACAGCCACACAATGTAAAATAACTATAACATAGGCCTAGACTGAAACATATCATTTGTAGAAAATATGTAATTTCCTATGAATTATTAATTTAATAATATCATATTACCCTATGCACTGTGCATGATACATACAGCGCCTTGCAAAAGTATTCATCCCCCTTGGCGTTTTTCCTATTTTGTTGCATTACAACCTGTAATTTAAATGGATTTTTATTTGGATTTCAAGTAATGGACATACACAAAATACTCCAAATTGGTGAAGTGAAATGAAAAAAATGGAAAAGGGGTGCATGCGTATGTATTGACCCCCTTCGCTATGAAGCCCCTAAATAAGATCTGGTGCAACCAATTACCTTCAGAAGTCACATAATTAGTAAAATAAAGTCCACCTGTGTGCAATCTAAGTGTCACATGATCTGTCACATGATCTCAGTATATATACACCTGTTCTGAAAGGCCCCAGAGTCTGCAACACCACTAAGCAAGGGGCACCACCAAGCAAGCGGCACCATGAAGACCAAGGAGCTCTCCAAACAGGTCAGGGACAAAGTTATGGAGAAGTACAGATGTAGGTTACAAAAAAATATCTTAAACGTTGAACATCCCACAGAGCACCGTTAAATGCATTATTAACAAATGGAAAGAATATGGCACCACAACAAACCTGCCAAGTGGGGGCCGCCCACCAAAACTCACAGACCAGGCAAGGAAGGCATTAATCAGAGAGGCAACAAAGAGACCAAAGATAACCCTGAAGGAGCTGCAAAGCTCCACAGCGGAGATTGGAGTATCTGTCCATAGGACCACTTTAAGCCGTACACTCCACAGAGCTGGGCTTTACAGAAGAGTGGCCGAAAAAAAGCCATTGCTTAAAGAAAAAAATAAGCAAACACGTTTGGTGTTTGCCAAAAGGCATGTGGGAGACTCCCCAAACATATGGAAGAAGGTACTCTGGTCAGATGAGACTAAAATTGAGCTTTTTGGCCATCAAGGAAAACGCTATGTCTGGCGCAAACCCAACACTTCTCATCACCCCGAGAACACCATCCCCACAGTGAAGGATGGTGGTGGCAGCATCATGCTGTGGGGATGTTTTTCATCGGCAGGAACTGGGAAACTGGTCAGAATTGAAGGAATTATGGATGGCGCTAAATACGGGGAAATTCTTGAGGGAAACCTGTTTCAGTCTTCCAGAGATTTGAGACTGGGACGGAGGTTCACATCCCAGCAGGACAATGACCCTAAGCGTACTGCTAAAGCAACACTCGAGTGGTTTAAGGGGAAACATTTAAATGTCTTGGAATGGCCTAGTCAAAGCTCAGACCTCAATCCAATTGAGAATCTGTGGTATGACTTAAAGATTACTGTACACCAGCGGAACCCATCCAACTTGAAGGAGCTGGAGCAGTTTTGCGTTGAAGAATGGGCAAATATTACATTTACATTTACATTTTAGTCATTTAGCAGACGCTCTTATCCAGAGCGACTTACAGGAGCAATTAGGGTTAAGTGCCTTGCTCAAGGGCACATTTACGTCATTTAGCAGACGCTCTTATCCAGAGCGACTCACAAATTGGTGCATTCACCCTATAGCCAGTGGGATGACCACTTTACAATTTTTTTTTTTTTGGGGGGGGGGCTGCGGCATTCTGGATGAGTTGTAGGGGTTTAATGGCACAGGCAGGGAGGCCAGCCAACAGCGAGTTGCAGTAATCCAGACGGGAGATGACAAGTGCCTGGATTAGGACCTGTGCCGCTTCCTGTGTAAGGCAGGGTCGTACTCTCCGAATGTTGTAGAGCATGAACCTGCAGGAGCGGGTCACCGCCTTGATGTTAGCGGAGAACGACAGGGTGTTGTCCAGGGTCACGCCAAGGCTCTTCGCACTCTGGGAGGAGGACACAACGGAGTTGTCAACCGTGATGGCGAGATCATGGAACGGGCAGTCCTTCCCCGGGAGGAAGAGCAGCTCCGTCTTGCCAGGGTTCAGCTTGAGGTGGTGATCCGTCATCCATACTGATATGTCTGCCAGACATGCAGAGATGCGATTCGCCACCTGGTTATCAGAAGGGGGAAAGGAGAAGATTAGTTGTGTATCGTCAGCGTAGCAATGATAGGAGAGGCCATGTGAGGATATGACAGAGCCAAGTGACTTGGTGTATAGGGAGAAAAGGAGAGGGCCTAGAACTGAGCCCTGGGGGACACCAGTGGTGAGAGCACGTGGTGCGGAGACAGCTTCTCGCCACGCCACTTGGTAGGAGCGACCGGTCAGGTAGGACGCAATCCAGGAGTGAGCCGCGCCGGAGATGCCCAGCTCGGAGAGGGTGGAGAGGAGGATCTGATGGTTCACAGTATCAAAGGCAGCAGACAGGTCTAGAAGGACAAGAGCAGAGGAGAGAGAGTTAGCTTTAGCAGTGCGGAGAGCCTCCGTGACACAGAGAAGAGCAGTCTCAGTTGAATGACCAGTCCTGAAACCTGACTGGTTTGGATCAAGAAGGTCATTCTGAGAGAGATAGCAAGAGAGTTGGCTAAAGACGGCACGCTCAATAGTTTTGGAAAGAAAAGAAAGAAGGGATACTGGTCTGTAGTTGTTGACATCAGTGGGATCGAGTGTTGGTTTTTTGAGAAGGGGAGCAACTCTCGCTCTCTTGAAGACGGAAGGGACATGGCCAGCGGTCAAGGATGAGTTGATCAGCGAGGTGAGGTAGGGGAGAAGGTCACCGGAGATGGTCTGGAGAAGAGAGGAGGGGATGGGGTCAAGCGGGCAGGTTGTTGGGCGGCCTGCAGTCACAAGTCGCAGGATTTTATCTGGAGAGAGAGGGGAGAAAGAAGTCAAAGCATAGGGTAGGGCAGTGTGAGTATGACCAGCAGTGTCATTAGACTTAACAAACGAGGATCGGATGTCGTCAACCTTCTTTTCAAAGTGGTTGACGAAGTCATCCACAGAGAGAGAGGGGGGGGGGGGGGGGGGGGGAGGATTCAGGAGGGAGGAAAATGTGGCAAAGAGCTTCCTAGGGTTAGAGGCAGATGCTTGGAATTTAGAGTGGTAGAAAGTGGCCTTAGCAGCAGAAACAGATGAAGAAAATGTAGAGAGGAGGGAGTGAAAAGATGCCAGGTCGGCAGGGAGTTTAGTTTTCTTCCATTTCCGCTCCGCTGCCCGGAGCTCTGTTCTGTGAGCTCGCAATGAGTCATCAAGCCACGGAGCTGGAGGGGAGGACCGAGCCGGCCGGGAGGATAGGGGACACAGAGAGTCAAAGGATGCAGAAAGGGAGGAGAGGAGGGTTGAGGAGGCAGAATCAGGAGATTGGAGGGAGAAGGATTGAGCAGAGGGAAGAGATGATAGGATGGAAGAGGAGAGAGTAGTGGGAGAGAGAGAGCGAAGGTTGCGGCGGCGCATTACCATCTGTGTAGGGGCAGAGTGAGTAGTGTTGGAGGAGAGCGAGAGAGAAAAGGAAACAAAGTAGTGGTCGGAGACATGGAGGGGAGTTGCAGTGAGATTAGTAGAAGAGCAGCATCTAGTAAAGATGAGGTCAAGCGTATTGCCTGCCTTGTGAGTAGGGGGGGACGGTGAGAGGGTGAGGTCAAAAGAGGAGAGGAGTGGAAAGAAGGAGGCAGAGAGAAATGAGTCAAATGTGGACATAGGGAGGTTGAAATCCCCCAAAACTGTGAGGGGTGAGCCATCCTCAGGAAAGGAACTTATCAAGGCGTCAAGCTCATTGATGAACTCTCCAAGGGAACCTGGAGGGCGATAGATGACAAGGATATTAAGCTTAAATGGGCTAGTGACTGTGACAGCATGGAATTCAAATGAGGAGATAGACAGGTGGGTTAGGGGAAAAATTGAGAATGTCCACTTGGGAGAGATGAGGATTCCTGTGCCACCACCCCTCTGACCAGATGCTCTCGGGGTATGCGAGAACACATGGTCAGACGAGGAGAGAGCAGTAGGAGTAGCAGTGTTTTCAGTGGTAATCCATGTTTCCGTCAGCGCCAGGAAGTCGAGAGACTGGAGGTTAGCATAGGCGGGGATGAAGTCAGCTTTGTTGGCAGCAGAACGGCAGTTCCAGAGGCTGCCTGAGACCTGGAACTCCAGGTGTGGGGTGCGTGCAGGGACCACCAGGTTAGAGAGGCAGCAGCCACGCGGTGTGAGGCGTTTGTGTAGCCTGTGCAGAGAGGAGAGAACAGGGATAGGCAGAGGCATAGTTGACAGGCTGTAGCAAATGGCTACAATAATGCAGAGGAGATCGGAATGAAATGAACTAAACATCTGGGAGAGGAGAGAGCAGGGCCTCCCTCACCAAAACTTCCACCTCAGAAACTATAATTGTTTCACTGAACCACCCGAACAAAAACTCTCCCAACTTCCACCTTTAGAAATCAGAATTGTTGTGAACCACAGCGGTCCAATGTTTAAAGGAATAGACTCAACCCACTTTATTCAGCTAGCTAACTATGACACCATAGCTAACTAGCATGCTAGCATCCAATAACACACAGTTTAGCACCAACACTTGGTCACAGCAAACCACCAATAATGTGTTAACACACTAAGCAGATAATTCGTGTCCGTGTCTAGTTCCTTTCATAACGCAGCAATAATTAAACGATGGCTAGCTTAGCACAAATATATTGTATTTAGCTGCCACAGTACAGCACACAATGGCTACTGTGTTGACTCTGTTCGAAAAACGGCTAGCTAGCTAGCTTCGTGCTACACCCGGCACCGCCGAAGACAATGCCAACCTACAGTAACTACCCACAACAGCCCACGATGCCTAACTATGACGCCATAGCTAACTAGCATGCTAGCATCCAATAACACACAGTTTAGCACCAATACTTGGTTACAACAAACTACCAATAGTGTGTTAACACACTAAACAGATCATTCGTGTCCGTGTCTAGTTCCTTTCATAACGCAGCAATAATTAGACGTTGGCTAGCTGGCACATTAACATTAACATTGGAAACAACTCTCCACCGTTGCTAAACATTACCAGTAGCTACCCGCTAGCTAGCTAGCCTCGTGCTTCGCCGGGCTCCGCCGTAAACAATACTTACCTACAATAATTACCTACGGAAACCTACAATAACTACCTAAATAACTACCTAAATAAACTACCTACAATACCTAACTACAACTACCTACCTACGATCTAAATACATGGTTTAAGCTTTACTCAACACCATAAAAGAAGCCAAGCTTACCTCCTGCTTAGAGAAAACACAACCTCTCCCGACCACAGCTCCCACAGAATATCCCAGTGGCTAGATGTGCCAAGCTTATCGAGACATACCCCAAGAGACTTGCAGCTGTAATTGCTGCAAAAGGTGGCTCTACAAAGTATTGACTTTCGGTAGTTATGCACGCTCAAGTTTTCTCTTTTTTTGGTCTTATTTCTTGTTTGTTTCGCCCCAAAATATATCTTGCATCTTCAAAGTGGTAGGCATGTTGTGTAAATCAAATGATACAAACCCCCAAAAAATCAATTTTAATTCCAGGTTGTAAGGCAACAAAATAGGAAAAATGTCAATGGGGGTGAATACTTACGCAAGCCACTGTAGATAACCACAAATTATTTTACGTAGGTACAGTGCCTTCGGAAAGTATTCAGACCCCTTGACTTTTTCCACATGTTTTTACGTTATAGCCTTGTTCTAAAATGGATAAAATAAAACAATTTCCTCAGCAATCTACACACAATACCCCATAATGACAAAGCAAAAACAAAGCATTTTTGCAAATGTATTAACAGTGCATGTCAGAGCAAAAACTAATCCATGAGGTCGAAGGAATTGTCCGTAGAGCTCCGAGACTGGATTGTGTCGAGGCACAGATCTGGGGAAGGGTACCAAAACATTTCTGCAGAACTGAAGGTCCCCAAGAACACAGTGGCCTCCATCGTTCTTAAATGGAAGAAGTTTGGAACTACCAAGACTCTTCCTTGAGCTGGCCGCCCGGCCAAACTGAGCAATCGGGGGAGAAGGGCCTTGGTCAGGGAGGTGACCAAGAACCCGATGGTCACTCTGACAGAGCTCTAGAGTTCCTCTGTGGAGATTGGAGAACCTTCCAGAAGGACAACCAGCTCTGCAGCATTTCAATTAGGCCTTTATGGTAGAGTGGCTAGACGGAAGCCACTCCTCTGTAAAAGGCACGACAGCCCGCTTGGAGTTTGCCAAAAGGCACCTAAAGACTCTCAGACCATGAGAAACAAGATTCTCTGTTCTGATGAAACCAAGATTTAACTCTTTGGCCTGAATGCCAAGCATCACATCTGGAGGAAACCTGGCACCATCCCTACGGTGAAGCATGGTGGTGGCAGCATCATGCTATGGGGATGTTTTTCAGCGGCAGGGACTGGGAGACTAGTCAGGATCAAGGCAAAGATGAATGGAGCAAAGTACAGAGAGATGCTTGATGAAAACCTGCTCCAGAGCGCTCAGGACCTCAGACTGGGGTGAAGGTTCACCTTCCAACAGGACAACGACCCTAATCACACAGCCAAGACAACGCAGGAGTGGCTTCGGGACAAGTCTCTGAATGTCCTTGAGTGGCCCAGCCAGAGCCCAGACTTGAACCTGATCGAACATCTCTGGAGAGACCTGAAAATAGCTGTGCAGCAACGCTCCCCATCCAACCTGACAGAGCTTGAGAGGATCTGCAGAGAAGAATGGGAGAAACTCCCCAAATACAGGTGTGCCAAGCTTGTAGCATCATACCCAAGACGACTCGAGGCTGTAATCGCTGGCAAAGGTGCTTCAACAAAGTACTAAATAAAGGGTCTGAATACTTTTTTTATTTTTAATAAATTAGCAAACATTTCTAAAAACCAGTTTTTGCTTTGTCATTATGGGGTATTGTGTGTAGATTGATGAGGGGAAAAAACAATTTAATCCATTTTAGAATAAGGCTGTAACGTAACAAAATGTGGAAAAAGTCAAGGGGTCTGAATACTTTCTGAATGCGCTGTAAGTGCTAGCGAGGAAGAGTAGGTGTTGTTGATTTTCACTGTCAATTTCAGTCTCTCCTGAGGCATGATATGTATACATTTTGTCTCATTGAGTGTTGGAACGTACAGTACTATCTGTTTGGTTGACTCTGTGACAGTAATTTACAAACACTTTCTCATAACAGTGTAACTATTTTGAGTTTTTCCTCGCATTACTCTTAAATGTGTGTGCTATCCTGTTTTTGTAATATCTCTGGGCTTGTGTGTACTCACGATATGTATCTATTTCAAAGACCTATTTAGAAGCACATTTTCACAAGAATAGCTATGCCTAAAATACCATTGTTGTTGCTTCTGGTGTGGTGCACTTCAAAAACAGCTTTAGTTAGAATTATTGAGGACCATGCATGATGTACCCCCAAAAGCAATCATTTCTACTACCTCAATATCAATATGGACTTTTAAACCTACCAGACAAACACTTACACAAAGCTATGACCCTATCAAGTGAAGCATGATTTTCCCCCCCAACAAACAAACAAACAAATCGTTTTTATTAAATGTTGATTGACAGCTCCCAAGAGGCTGTCTGAATGGAATACAGGCGGTAACCATGGTGAGGAACAACTTCTATTCTACACTTCCTTGCCACCTTTTGTTCCTTTTCAACAACTCAGTCTGACATGAACGTTTAAATAAAGCCAGCTATTGTTCCACAAACCACACTTACAAATAAACCACGAGCCATTCTGAACTCCAAACATTTAATTTGGCACAAGCAAACCAAAAGTAGCCGTGAAAAGGTCCAGCTGTTCCAGTGGAAACAAATTCAGAAGATGTAATAGCTTTGAGAGAGTGCGCCAGTGTTGCCATAGCAACTGAAATTAAATGTCCGGGTGTCAGCCAGTGTGTGCCTCGTGCAAACACTATTGGTTCACTGGCTTATTAAAAGGGGGAATGTCTAGGTAAATATGAATAAATAAATGAGATTCTAATCAAAAGGTGGTGGGGGTGTACGAGGTTTGGCTGGAGGAAGAGCTCAACTCACCCTGATAATTCTTGTTTTTTTCCGCATCAGGCACACATACAATTATATGTGTGCATCAATACAGCTCTTTACAATGATATGGTATGATATTGTCTCAAACTTAATGTGAGTGTGGGTTATAGCCAAGAGAATAGAACCAACAACAACAACGATTAGTTGTAGTTAAGTTGGGTTCATCATACAGTAATAACAATAGATGCATATTTTAATAACACCATGTTGCTGTAATCTGTTACCCATGTGTACTAAATGCATGTTTGTACTCTTGTTTTACAATACCCAAAGCACCAAACACAGTGGCATGTAAATGCGTTGATTATTTTCACCATTCTCTTCTCATCTTGTCAGTAATGCCCTCATGATCTTGTATATCTACCTGTGTGTCTCATGACATGTTCTCTGTGTTGGAGTGTCATAAACGTTGTGTTTTGTGTGGGCTTTCTGCTGGGTGACAATGTGAAACCTTTGGCTGCAGTGCTGAAGAGGGCCACCATCAAGAGGAGAGGGGTGGATGCCGTCCACCGGGGCCCAGGGGACGAGCAGTATGGTGACATCTCTTCTGTGGGTGAGTGTGTGTGTCAAGCCACTGAAAAGAGCAGTAGTTTGTAGCTAACATCCCGAATGGTTGAATGATCTGCCATCAGGCAGCAGGCACCCCCTCCATATTAAATTCTGTAATTACAAAGGAGGAGATTGTCATTGTCGTATTGGGAATAAAACTGGAAATGGCAACACATCAGTTCCAGCCATCATTACATGTTACAGTCAGTAGCTAAGCTAAATGGATGAGAAGGCCTTTGGCTCTTCGTTTTCCTTTTGGAGAAATTGTATCTATTGTGCAAATGAAACATTTCACAGAGGAGAGATCTACAAGATAATGTGTATTTGTCATTGTACTACTATAATTTTTTTAGTAATGATCTAAAATGGCTGTCCCCGCCAGGCATCCCGATGGCCAGACCCAGCATCAGGAGTGCTAAGAGAGGACCTATGGCTTATTTTAAGCGGAAGGAGCGTCTGCTGCGTATCTCTATCCGCCGCATGGTGAAGACACACACCTTTTACTGGACCGTACTGGGCCTGGTGGCCCTCAACACACTCTGTGTGGCCATCGTCCATCACAACCAGCCCAACTGGCTGTCTGTGTTCCTCTGTAAGTCACACACACACACACACACACACACAGGTACGTACCATCATCTCCATCCAAAATAAATAAAGTCGGGTGGCATTAATCTTTGAGATGATTGTTTTCTGCTGTGTTTATGAGTGTTGTTGTTGCTGTTGTTGTCTGCATTTCAGACTATGCAGAGTTTCTCTTCCTGGGTCTGTTTCTCACTGAGATGTGCTTAAAGATGTACAGCCTGGGACCCAGACTCTACTTTCACTCCGCCTTCAACCGCTTCGACTGCGGCGTGAGTCCCTTTCTTTTTCTGTTTAATCGCTAACCAACATGGAGAGACCATGCCAGATGGAAAGACAGTGACATACTGTAGATTATAACATTGCCCCAATTATGAGGGAATGAGAGGAAATGCTTTACTTAAAACATTGGACAGTGACTTAAAGGGGCAATCAGCAGTTGCTGCTTCCATTTTAAGACTTATAAATTCATTATATATACTCATTGTTTCTTGAAGAATATAAATGCCTTATGAGCTTAGTTCAACTGTCGTACCTCATCAGAACCCAAAATATATACTTTTTTAAATCTGTTTGTAAACATTGTAAACGTAAACAAACACTGTATATCCTCAAAATGTACTTAAAACAAGAATTGTGACATCTTGGATGGTCAGTCCTTGCATCAATAGCTCTGTCTTTGAATGAATGGTTACATATCTCCAGGCCCATCCCTCAGATTTTTTTCCAAAACAGATGTGGGGTGTCCGCTTTGTTAATCTTTCAACGGCAGATTGCCCCTTTAAACACTTTTTAATGAAAGTGACACTGATGGTGTAATTTAGATAATGAAGTGCAGTAAATGTCTCTGTTCTGTTTCTGTCACATCTGCACTCATCTGTGAATGGACATCCTTCATCTTTGTCTCTCTGTATACTTACTGTACGTTAAAGTCTGCTGTTGGTGTGCTGGTACATCTGGTGATTATGTTGTTAATGGCCCTGTTAACAGGTGATAGTGGGCAGCATCTTTGAGGTGATGTGGGGGTTCTTCAGGCCTGACATGTCCTTTGGCATCAGTGTGCTGCGCGCTCTCCGTCTGCTGAGGATATTCAAGATCACCAAGTTAGTCCAAGGCCTCCTCATTGGTTTATAACATTCTTCCTGCAGTATGCAATGAGGCAATGCATAGCAAGCACTGGCACCTAGCTATCAATGTCCTAGATTATGAGGTTCCTGGGTGTCACATCAGTGTGATATTTGTAGCCTCCTGCTAGGGATAGGATATGCAGATATGTCAATTGCCAGGCTGGCTACAAATAATTTAAAACCCTCACAATAGCAATATTTAGACATTGTTAATTAATTGATTGTCTCTTATTTAGACGGAATTCAAATGCCACTAATCCCGCCCCTGGTTGGTTGTGATTGGCAGGTACTGGGCGTCGCTGAGGAACCTGGTGGTATCCCTGATGAATTCTATGAAGTCCATCATCAGCCTCATCTTCCTCCTCTTCCTCTTCATCCTGGTCTTTGCTCTGCTGGGCATGCAGCTGTTCGGTGGCAGGTATTGTACCATAGACACAAGGATGAACTACCACTGCCCGTCTGTCAGATCTAGTCTCATCACAAACTATGATAGATACTGGCAGTTGATGTAATCAAAGTGGATGTAGTACAACTGATTATTTGATTTGTGTCATCATGACCTTCTCCTTGTGACATTTGATATTACAGAGGACATTTTCATCCCCTGTGGCAATGTAAAAAACACCCTGACAGGACTCGGTCTTTCCCTAGCAGATTCTGTCACACATCTAGTCTTAGCTGTTGTCCCGCTATGTTCACACGGTTAAAGGACCGTTTCTGGGAAACTGTCACTTCAATGAATGCAGTGCATGCCGGAGATGTATGTTGCCTGGCCACTGGAATACAGAAAATAAAACAAACTTTGGGAAAAAGTCCCCCCTCTATTACCCAGAAAATGAAAATAAAAGAATTGGTTTCTCTCTCTCTGAAAAAAACATTTTAAAATCCTGGCTCAACTCGATGTCCTCTCTGTCCTCATCTTTCCACGCAGGTTCATCTTTGAAGACTACACTCCTACAAACTTTGACACCTTTCCTGCTGCCATCATGACTGTCTTTCAGGTCTGGTCTAATTCAATTGTTTTGATTGAGTAAAGTTTTGTGTTTTTGATTCAGGTAACAAAGCTTTGCATGTGGAAATCTTACAGAGTCCATATAAATATTTGGATTGTCATGAATTTGCAGATTATCTACTCTGTATCTTGTGCCTGAATCCTGTGATACAGTATGTGGTACTTACAGTCGCTAGTGAAAGTCTACACACATCTTGCACAGTCTTATCATTTTGCTGTCTTAAAATGTAATCTAAAAAGGGATTACATTTGATTTTTTTTCCTACCCATCTACACAACCTACTCCACAAAACTACAGAAAATGTTCCAGATAAATACAAATATAACATGAAGATGTATTGATTGTGTATGTCTTCAAACCCCAGAGTTAATACTTGGTGGAAGCACCTTTGGCAGCCATTACAGCTGTGAATAATTTTGAATAAGATTCTACCAACCTTGTACAACTATTAAGGCAACATATATCAGTTAGGAATCATTGATGGATAGCAATACCTTGTCTCTGATTTTTAAGAAGATTTAAGTCAGGACTGAGACTGGACCATTCAGGAACACTCAACAGCTCTTGTAAAGCCATTCTGATGTGTATTTGGCATAAACATGTGTGTTATGGCCTCCCGAGTGGCGCAGCGGTCTAAGGCACTGCATCGCAGTGCTTGAGGCGTCACTACAGACATGGGTTTGATCCCAGGCTGTGTCACAGCCGGCCGTGACCGGGAGACCCATGGGGCGGCACACAATTGGCCCAGCGTTGTCCGGGTTAGGGGAGGGATTGGCCGGCCGGGATTTCCTTGTCCCATCGCGCTCTAGCAACTCCTTGTGGTGGGCTGGGCGCCTGCAAGCTGACTTCGGTCGCCAGCTGGACGGTGTTTCCTCCGACACATTGGTGCGGCTGGCTTCCGGGTTAAGCGAGTAGTGTGTCAAGAAGCAGTGCAGCTTGGCAGGGTCGTGTTTCAGAGGACGCATGGCTCTCGACCATTGCCTCTCCCGAGTCCGTAGGGGAGTTGCAGCGATGGGACAAGACTGTAACTACCAATTGGGGAGAAAAAGGGATATAAGTACAAAAAAATAGTAATAATAATTGGGTTATTGTCCCACTGAAACTCTATCCCAGCGTAAGGTTTTCAGAAGACTACGGCGGATTTTCCTCTAACATTTTACCTGGGCTTTGCTCCTTTCATATTTATTTTGATCCTGACAAACTCCCCAGTCCCTGCTGGTGACAATCATACCCATAACATGATGCTGCCACCACAATACTTGAAAATACAGAGGATCAACAACATTACATTCATTCCACAATACTGGCCTGTATGAAAAAGTTAAAAGAAGAAAGACTGTGTTAAAAAATCCTCTACAAATCATCCATCCTGTTTGAAACAAGGCCGTTAAGCAATACTGCAAGACAACACGGCAAATAAATTAACTTTTTGGCCTAAATTTAAAACTACAGGTTTGGGTCAAATCCAATAGAACACAACACAGAGTAAAACCCTCTGTATTTTCAAGTATTGTGGTAGCAGCATCATGTTATGGGTAAGCTTATAACCAGAAGGAACTAGGGAGTTTGTCAGGATCAAAATAATAATGAAAGGAGCAAATCCCAGGTAAAAAGTTAGAGGAAAACTCGCTTCAGTCTTCTGAAAACCTTACCCTGGGATAGTATTTTTTAGTGGGACAATTACAAAATGTAAATGCCAAAGACACACCAGAATGGTTTTGCAATAGGTGTTGAGTGTTCCTGAGTGGTCCAGCCTTAGTCAAATTTGCTTGAAAATTGGAGATAAGGTCTGAATATTGTTGTCCATCAATGATTACCAACCAAATTTACTGAGCTTGAGCAATTTTGACAAAGACAACAGAAAAATGTTGCCCTAAGAGTTGTGCAAAGTTAGTAGAATCTTATTCAAAATGATTAACAACTGTAATGGCTGCCAAAGGTGCTTCCACCAAGTATTAACTCTGGGGTGCCAAGACATACGCAATCAAGAAATTTTTGTTTTTTTGATTATTTATTAATTTGGAAAATGTTCTGTAACTATCTTTCACTTTGAAAATGTGGAGTAGGTTGTGCAAATCTGTATGAAAAAAAACTAATGTAATCCCTTTTTAAGGCAGAAAACGATGAAGACTGTGCAATGGATGTGTAGACTTTCACTAGGCACTGTATATCTAGATCCTGACAGGAGAAGACTGGAATGAGGTGATGTACAATGGGATCCGCTCCCAGGGAGGAGTGAAGTCAGGAATGTGGTCCTCCATATACTTCATTGTGCTCACACTCTTTGGTAACTGTATCCTTTCTCAGCTAGCAAATCACTTTTCACACTGTAGATATGATTAGATTAAACGTCTGATGTGTGGATTCTGTAGATCAGACATCTAGGTCCTTGACATGAGTGTGACCAGACACGCTGCTGAATGTCTTCTTGGCCATCGCTGTGGACAATCTGGCCAATGCCCAGGAACTAACCAAGGTAAAATCTCCTTTCAACAATTCACTAGTCTTCCCATAATTGAAGATGATACCTGCTCTCAACAGCATCTGTGATTAATTAATCTGTTCTATGCAATCTTATATCTAGGACGAAGAGGACGAAGAGGCTGCTTTCAATCAGAAACATGCTCTCCAGAAAGCCAAGGAAGTAGGGGCCATGTCTTCCCTGATGTCATCACAGTAAGTGGTGTGTGTACCCCTGCTGCCTGTTCCCCTTCCTCTCTGTCTCCCTCAGGACTCTAACAGACTGCTAACTAACAGTACTAACACTATGTAGTCACACCAGAGGCTGTTGCTGTAGTACAGCCAACACTAAAGGAAGGGAGGGATTGAGGCTGACAAAGCCTTAGGGAATCAGTTTGACTATGGGCAATTTTTGTTATGTAGTGCTATGCCTTGGAATTTGGCTTTTGCAAATCGGCAGGAAAATGTGCCTTGAACTGCATTAGAGCCCCGGGTTTGAACTAGATTAGATTATACACTGAGTGTACAAAACATTAGGAACACCTTCCTAATATTGAGTTGCACCCCCTTTTGCCCTCAGAACAGCCTCAATTCATCACTCTACAAGGTGTTGAAAGCGTTCCACAGGGATGCTGGCCCATGTTGATTCACAGTTGTGTCAAGTTGGCTGGATGTCCTTTGAGTGGTGGACCATTCTTGATACAAATGGGAAACTATTGAGCGTGATAATCCCAGCAGCGTTGCAGTTCCTGACACACTCAAACCGGTGCATCTTGCACCTAATGTCATAACCTGTTCAAAGGCACTTAAATATTTTGTCTTGCCCATTCACCCTCTGAATGGCACACATACACAATCCATGTCTCAATTGTCAAAAAAATATTTTGTTAACCTGTCTCCTCCCCTTCATCTACACTGAGTGAAGTGGATATAACAGATGACATCAATAAGGGATCTTAGCTTTCACCTGGTCAGTCAGTCTATGTCATGGAAAGAGCAGGTGTTCCTAATGTTTTATACACTCAGAGTAGTTTGTGTTACTGGTAAATCATAGTTGATTTAGTCCGTTTGATCTAGGTACAGGCTACTGTAATTGTAGCTGTATAATGGAGCTCCGGACAGTCGTAGTGCCCTTCATAATTTTTTACATTTGAGTCATTTAGCAGACGCTCTTATCCAGAGCGACTTACAGTTAGTGAGTGCATACATTTTTCATACTGGCCCCCCTTGGGAATCGAACCCACAACCCTGGCGTTGCAAGCGCCATGCTCTACCAACTGAGCTACAGGAGGCCTAATGACTTCTTGGCCATCGCTAATGATGTTCATATTGCTGAAAATGTGTGCTGGAAACAACTGAACTGAACAACTAAAGAGGTATTGATATACCCTTCCTGATAGGTCTATAGGTCTGTTTTAGATTGTACCTCTATAATTTGCTCTAAATTGAACAGCGTGTCACCATGGCTACCGGCAGGCTTCCCAGTATCTGCAGGGATGAGCCTATACCGTCGTCATAGCGACAGCATTACTGGCATCCAAATTAATATATCATTCCAATTAGATAAATATTCTGCAGTACTTAGTCACCCTTACTTTCACAAGACTGATTTTTGTAATCGTTATGTTTTTGGAGTAAATAGAAGAATTACCAAGTGTCAGGAAGTCATTCATCTGGACATGCCATGTTGGGTTACAAGAGACAAGAGTCATAAAGTAATGTTATTTCATCAAAGCCCACAGTATTGATTTCCTATATGAATGTTGTGACACCCAGTCTGTCTGGTGGAAGTGCATGTACTTAGGCATGGTGAAACATAGAGAGATGGTACGCATGTTGGAAATGAACAGCATATTGCATGGTCATTCAAACCACATGCGCGGAAAAAGCATTTTTAAATGTTTCATAATTAAACATTTTGGTCTCATGCTGTGCAGCATTAGATCTCCTTGGCAATACGTTAGTACAGCAGGAGTGAAGATTAGCAGAGCTGTGGTGCGTGCTACAAATATAACCAGTTCCATGAATTGCTTATGCGGAAATATAAAACTGGAGGATTTTCCCCTCAGTAACTTGAAGTTGTTGGTTTTTCATCTAGGTTCACCCAGGTTGAGGCATATCTATACAGTGCCTTGCAAAAGTATTCAGCCCCCTTGGCGTTTTTCCTATTTTGTTGCATTACAACCTGTAATTTAAATGGATTTTTATTTGGATTTACACATAATATATACACATACACATAATAGTCCAAATTGGTGAAATTAAAAAAATTACTCGTTTCAGAAAATTCTAAAAAATAAATACCGTAAAAGTGGTGCGTGCATATGTATTCACCCCCTTTGCTATGAAGCCCCTAAATAAGATCTGGTGCAACCAATTACCTTCAGAAGTCACATAATGAGTTAAATAAAGTCCACCTGTGTGCAATCTAAGTGTCACATGATCTGTCACATTATCTCAGTATATATACACCTGTTCTGAAAGGCCCCAGAGTCTGCAACACCACTAAGCAAGGGGCACCACCAAGCAAGCGGCACCATGAAGACCAAGGAGCTCTCCAAACAGGTCAGGGACAAAGTTGTGGAGAAGTACAGATCAGGGTTGGGTTATAAAAAAATATCAGAAACTTTGAACATCCCACGGAGCACCATTAAATCCATTATTAAAAAATTGAAAGAATATGGCACCACAACAAACCTGCCAAGAGGGCAGCCCACCAAAACTCACGGACCAGGCAAGGAGGTTAATCAGAGAGGCAACAAAGAGACCAAAGATAACCCTGAAGGAGCTGCAAAGCTCCACAACGGAGATTGGAGTATCTGTCCATAGACCACTTTAAGCCATACACTCCACAGAGCTGGGCTTTACGGAAGAGTGGCCAGAAAAAAGCCATTGCTTAAAGAAAAAAATAAGCAAACACGTTTGGTGTTCGCCAAAAGGCATGTGGGAGACTCCCCAAACATATGGAAGAAGGTACTCTGGTCAGATGAGACTAAAATTGAGTTTTTTGGCCATCAAGGAAAACGCTATGTCTGGTGCAAACCCAACACCTCTCATCACCCCAAGAACACCATCCCCACAGTGAAGCATGGTGGTGGCAGCATCATGCTGTGGGGATGTTTTTCCATCGGCAGGGACTGGGAAACTGGTCAGAATTGAAGGAATGAAGGATGGCGCTAAATACAGGGAAATTCTTGAGGGAAACCTGTTTCAGTCTTCCAGAGATTTGAGACTGGGATGGAGGTTCACCTTCCAGCTGGACAATGACCCTAAGCATACTGCTAAAGCAACACTCGAGTGGTTTAAGGGGAAACATTGAAATGTCTTGGAATGGCCTAGTCAAAGCCCAGACCTCAATCCAATTGAGAATCTGTGGTATGACTTAAAGATTGCTGTACACCAGCGGAACCCATCCAACTTGAAGTAGCTGAATAGTTATGCACGCTCAAGTTTTCTTTTCTTTTTTTGTCTTATTTCTTGTTTGTTTCACAATAAAAAATATGTTGCATCTTCAAAGTGGTAGGCATGTTATGTAAATCAAATGATACAAACCCCCCAAAAATCAATTTTAATTCCAGGTTGTAAGGCAACAAAATAGGAAAAATGCTAAGGCGGGTGAATACTTTCGCAAGCCACTGTATGTGCAGGGTTTTGCAGGGTACCTTATGACATATTCAGGGTCAGGCACTTGTCGAATCACGTTGATGAGATTTGAATACCATAGGTTTTCCAGCGTCTGTGTTTGGAGAAATCTCTGAACTTTGGTAGCATTGCATCATGTCTGTGATGTCTGAGGTGAAATGCTGTAACTGTCTTTCCTCCGGGGGATCTTGCACAACTGACCTTCAGAGCATGATGATGATGATGTTGACTAAGTGAAAAAGGTTGAAGCATGTCTGAGACTCCTGATACTGTAGAGAGCGATGGCTGCATGTCTCTCTCTGACCAGCATGACCAATGAGAATGTTACCCTGGCACAACTTTGGGGAGGAGAGCTGCACACGTAATGCAAACTGATATGGTTGCTTTGCCTAAACAATCTCTGTCTCTGTTCTGTTTGTTGTGCCAATGAAGGCCATTTCTGTGTTTTATTCCTGTGCCATACTGTATCTCTGAATGTCTTTAACATTTCAAACTTCCTGAATATTTATATGTTGCACCTGTTGATGTTAATGTTGTTCTGATCTAATACTGCTGCCATCCTGTTTGTCATGTGGCGCTTTGCCTGCCTAGAGGCACAGCCCAAAACATTTAGGCAATATTCATTTGGTTGAATCATTTAAAAGGGTTTTACTACCTGGTAATACAGAAAATAATGATTTTGGCTATACAGACATACAATGCAGTAGACTATAGTCTAATAGTGATCCATTGAAATTGGTAATGTTGTTGGACTGTGTCTCAGGGCCTGTTTTGTCTCTGCTCACAAAAGCACTAATGTCTTGTTTTCAACCAATCGCTTATTGATAACACGGACCACACAAGAGTACAAGTACGAGTAAGTATTAACGCTGTCTGTTCATTTCAATTTCAAAACAAACTGCCTGATTTTCTTAACTGGGTAACTCTTCTGTTCTCATTTTATTACGTTCCTTGTTTTACTTCCAGAATCTTACAGTATTTGGCTCTGCATCTTATATCAGTTCCACTGGTTTCTACGTCTCCCACTTTCATTATAGTTATTACAACTTCCTAGTTACATTTTGCTTAATTTATTACATAACATCTTCATTGAGCCAGTAAATTGTTTTTCATCAATGCTTAATTAAAATTCTGGATCTTGTTTACCAAGCTTTGAAAATCAGACTAAATTGCCTTTTCTCGAATGTGTTCCAACTGCTCACTGGTTTTGTACAAATGTTTTATTTATAAGTGTATGTTTCACAAACATTTGTACACAAGCAAGTAGAAGAAATTAAAAAACTATTCTAACACATTTTGGAATTGGTTTAAAATGAAAAGTAGAGGTTACAATATTCAGTGTATATCAGTGTATATAAGTACTGTGTTTCTATCTCCCTTACTGCTAATCCTGACAGTGTTGTTGTCCTCTCTCCCAGCAGGAGGAGGAGACCCTACCTGTACAGGAAAAGAGCGATACACAGGAGCCGGCCTGCCTACTCTCTGGAGGAGGCTGAGAGCCTCGCCGAGGGGCCCCCCTGCCCGCCACTGAATTCCTCTAACTCTTTCATGTCCAGGGGGGAGAGGAGAAGACGGATGACCATGTCTGTGTGGGAGCAGAGAACCAGCCAACTGCGCAGGCACCGGCAGATGTCCAGCCGAGAGATCCTCTTCAGCAGCCCCAGTGAGGAGCAGGAGGTGCCCCCTGGATGCCCCCACCACCTCAAAGCCACAGGCACACCCACAGGCAGCCTGAAGCTGGCTGACCCCACGGCTGACCCTACGGCCTCCACAGCTCAGCCCCCCAAGCCCATGGACCTAACTCTAGAGGAGCCACCCCTGTCCATGGGCGTCCCTGAGCCCCCCTTGTCCGTCCCTTTAGCAGAGTCACCCATACCCATCGACAGTCCCCTGCCTGACCCCTCCACGTCCACAGTTGTGTCCATTCCGGAGCCCACTGAATCTGAGCTGTGCCCAGAGAGCAAGCTTGATGTCACCAACCACAGCCACCCAGGTGTCAATGGCCGCAGGAGCCCCAGGTTAAATGGGGAGAGAAGGCAGAGAGCGGTGCGTAAGTTCCGCCCTCCTGCTGGTGACACCCTGACCCCTGACATGGCAGGGATGAGGTTCAGGAGGCCAAGGGGCACAGGGCACCACGAAGCCCAGGCTGGGGCCAGAGGCCTGGACTCACCCCAGAGGGAGGGGAGCAGTCGCTCTATCAGCAGGGAGAGAAAGACCCCAGAGGACCCACAGGAGAAGGAGAGGAGAGCCGGTAATGCGGGAGAGACCAGCCAGCCTTCTGAGACCAGGGAGGCTGAACACAGGTGAGGAGGAACTGACACTGATGTACAGCTAGTTCTATTAGTTCAGTATATAGTAGACTGTTTGTATAGTATTCTGTAGACTCTGTTTGTATAGTATTCTGTAGACTCTGTTTGTATAGTAAACTGTTAGTAGT
The DNA here is from genome assembly GCF_964263955.1 of Coregonus lavaretus. Taxonomy (NCBI): domain Eukaryota; kingdom Metazoa; phylum Chordata; class Actinopteri; order Salmoniformes; family Salmonidae; genus Coregonus; species Coregonus lavaretus. The sequence goes on along the minus strand of NC_139993.1, from coordinate 42,054,383 downwards.
CAGTTTTCTGCTATGTTCAATGTATCAGACTTCAGAGTGCCCAAAATGCAACAAATCCCCAATGAATCCGGACTCCAAGCCTAGATGTTGTCCCTTGTCCCTCTGCTCCTCGACAGACAGGGTGACCCTAACCAGGCTGGGGTTCCTGAGCTGCAGAACAGGGAGCAGGGTCCACAGTCAGAACCACCCACCCTGCAGCCATTTCAGGCTGCAGTACTGGAGCTCCCAGAGGGCCAGACAGGAGATAGTGATACTGGGAACAATGCCACCACTCTGAACCAGGATAACTCCCCTCTGAGCTCCAGTATCTACATAGAGGTGACCAATGTTCAGTCGTCACTAGAGCTCACCCCCATCACAGGTAACACCTTCAAGGGTGTCCTTATTCTATCACATATGTGCATTCAGTGTGCTAGTTCCGCTGAGAGGTGTATGAAATGCCTTGGTGTATGAAAGCCTCCATCTCTTGGGGGTTGGAGATATCTCTGATATCACAGCATGTTACCACAATCAGAGCACAGCAGCACACCCACATTCTCCACCTCTTCCAGGTAACAGTAACGACATGGAGGCGTCCAAGCCTGAGAAGGAAGAGGAGCAGTTGACCAGCCCAGCCAATATTGTCACACCTGACAGCATGTTCATCTTCAAACCTGGCAACCCGTAAGTCTCCCTCTGTTCCTCTCTGCTACTCCTATTACATCATCCAGAACCTTCATCCTAACACCATCATCCTAGTACTATCATCCTAACAGCATCAACCTAACAGCATCATCCTAGTACCATCATCCTAACACCACCAACCTAACACCATAAACCTAATACCATCATCCTAGCACCATCATCCTATCACCATCATCCTAACACCATCAAGCTAATACCATCATCCTATCACCATCATCCTAACACCATCAACCTAATACCATCATCCTAACACCATCATCCTAATGCCATCATCCTAACGCCATCATCCTAACACCATCATCCCAATACCATCAACCTAGGACCATCATCCTAACACCATCATCTTAGTACCATCATCCTAGAACCATCATCCTAGTACCATCATCCTAATACCATCAACCTAATACCATCATCCTAACACCATCATCCTAACGCCATCATCCTAACACCATCATCCTAACACCATCATCCCAATACCATCAACCTAGCACCATCATCCTAACACCATCATCTTAGTACCATCATCTTAGTACCATCATCCTAGTACCATCATCCTAATACCATCAGCCTAACATCATCATCCTACACCATCATCCTAACACCATCATCCTAACACCATCATCCTCACCATCTAACACAGACTTGATAGAGATATAGAAACAACTCACCGGTTTCAGTCCTGCTCTGTCAGTTGTTTATCAGTCAGAGCGGTTGTGTCCTCTGTTCCTTGTCTAGGATCCGCCGGGCCTGTCACTATGTGGTGAACCTGCGTTACTTTGAGACGTGCATCCTGCTTGTGATCGCTGCCAGCAGTATCGCCCTGGCTGCAGAGGACCCCGTGTCAGCCACCTCTAACTGGAACAAAGTGAGAGCCAGTCTGGTCACTGGGCTTTACATGGACTCAACAGATGGCTGTTTTCCTCGCTGACCTTGAGCCTCACTATTCTAACTGTCCTTCTCCACAATGGTGGCTAGGCTATTGTCTTTGGTGTGTGGTTGCTTTTGTTTTGCTTTGTTTTCCTCTGCTGTATTATTTTTCTCACAGCATAACGAGGAGTGCAAACATGTGCCCCTGACAGGGATTGTGTCTGCATCTGACACTGTATCTGATCTCACAGGGAGAGCAATATTAGAGTTGTCACTCTCTGCTCACACTGAGGAGCCAGATTGAGGAGAGGAGGGTGTTGTAGGGTGTAGAATCATCACATCACACTCCCTACAGCTGCCTCTGCTTTAGTCTCTTCCTACGACAACAAATCAAACAGATAGCACAAACAGCGTTGATCTAGCTAGTACAATCTGGAATTCTACAGAATTTCTATTGTTGATGACATTGTTTTGTATGTCGTTACAGAAGTTCCTTCAAGTAAAAACGAATCATTGGGAATGTGTGCCTGGGGTCTCATATCTGGCCATGTACTAGCTGAAATACTAAAAGAAAGCATTATTATAATTGCTTTGTGAAGGTCTCCCACGGTGACTTGATGGGGGGGGCTTCTTTGGATGTTGGTGATTGAGGCAGATTGAGTTGGAAATGCAATGGGCCTGTGTGATATGCTAGGAAGATAATCAAAGCATATATTCATCAGAAGAGAAGGGCACCACTTAAAAGCATTGTCTTAGAAATAGAAGGCCCTCAGGGTAAACGTAATCAATGTGACCATTAAAGAGAGAAGTTGGTTTCCTAAAAGGGAAATGTGTCCCCAGTTCAGTGGTGAAAAACAAATGCAACACGTTAAACATAGTGTCTCAGAGTCTCACTCTGGTCCTAAGTGCTTTTTGTTCTCCTCTAATGTATGAGCTGATGGCAAATAATTAAATGTTCTTCATCAACCCCTGGAGTCCAATATTGTAATTAATGTATTAATATATTTGTCTACTTTTTACCCCACAGGTTTTGCGTTACTTTGACTACGTGTTCACAGGTGTCTTTACATTTGAAATGATAATAAAGGTGAGTTATGACTTAATAGAAAGAAAATACAGTATTCTCTATTCAATCAGCAGGAATCCTGTATTGAAACATGACCAAACTGTGTCATATTTACATGACAGAGGACATACCATACTGTAGCAGAAGCAGTTGGATTGGGCAGATGGTACATGAACATGTTTGGCATAAGCTGTTACCCACTGGGCACACACTGGTTGAATCAATGTTGTTTCCATGTCATTTCAATGAATGACGTCTGTGCCCAGTGGGTAGTCCCGAGAAAATGTAATGTCAGATAGACAGAATGTACAGTATTTTGCTAATTAACAGTGAGGCCCCCCTATGCCAATATTTAGTGCAGTTTTCAAATGACTTAACAAGATGTGTATTTGACAGATGATAGACCAGGGCTTGATTCTCCATGACGGCTCCTATTTCCGGGACCTGTGGAACATTCTAGACTTTATCGTGGTGGTCGGAGCTCTGGTGGCCTTCGCCCTCACGTGAGTCATGTGACCTTGCATAGGTTATAACTTCCTGTGTAGTGGTTTGTGTAGTGTACAGTACTAGAGTGTATACTGCCAGTGTAGCTTGACTGCTCAGGTCTTTGACTGGACATAGCACTGTTTTTCACTCTGTTTTGTGATATACATGTTTTTTCCCACCCTGAGATGTACATGTTCAGTATCATGTCTTTCTCTCTGTCGTTCTCTGCTCCTGTGGATTGTGTTGCTGTGGGACTGCCAGGAATGTGTTGGGGTAAAAACACTCTCTTTATTCTCTTTCTTTCTGCTCTTTTCTCAACAGGATCCTGTGTTTCCTCTATAGTTCATACATAAGTGCTGTGAAAAAGTATTTGCCCCCTTTCAAATTTTTCTAATTGCGTATTTTTGATACTCAATGTTATCAGTTCTTCAACCAAAACCTAATATTAGATCAAGGGAACCTGATTGAACAAATAACATAACAATTACATACTTATTAAATGTATTTCATAAACAAGGTTTTGCAACACCCACATAATGGGATACATGTCTTCCAATAAGTTATACTTTTGACCCATCTGTCGATAGAACATTCTTCCAAGAGTCTTGATGATCATCCAGGGGCTTCAGGTGCTTTTTGGCAAACTTGAGTCAACTTTTTGGACGACGTGGGTCCCGTTATGTCTGGCGACGACTTGCCTTAATAGAAGGAACCATGAATTCTGCTCTGTATCAGAGAATTCTACAGGAGAATGTCAGGCCATTTGTCTGTGACCTGAAGCTGATGCGCAGCTGGGTCATGCAGCAAAACAATTATCCAAAACACACAATCAAGTCTACATGAAAATGGTTAAAAAGCAACAAATGTTGACGTTTTTTAATGGCCTAGTCAATCCAGACCTAATCCAAATTGAGATATTGTGGCAGGACTTGAAACTAGCAGTTCATGCTTGAAAACCCACAAATGTCGCTGAGTTAAAGCAGTTCTTCATGCAAGAGTGGGCCAAAATTCCTCCACAGCAATGTGAGAGACTGATCAACAACTACAGTAAGCATTTGGTTTCAGACATTGCAGCTAAAGGTGGCACAACCAGTTATTGAATGTAAGGGGGCAATTACTTTTTCACACAGGGAAATTGGGTGTTGCATAACCTTGTTAATTAAATAAATAAAATAAGTATAATTTTTTTTTGTTATTTGTAATCTCAGGTTACTTTTATCTAATATTAGGTTTTGGTTGAAGATCTGATAACATACTGTATAAAAAATATGAAAAAACTGAGAAAATCAGAAAAGGGGCAAATACTTTTTTACGGCACTGTATTTCTTTCTAATCAGAGACGTAAAGTACAGTAATACGTCTCCTGTAAAATGGTTAGCTCAATGCTGGAGTGAGTTTACCAGGTCTTCATTCTACGTGTCTCTACTTGTAGAAATAATAAAGGACGGGACATCAAAACCATCAAGTCTCTTCGGGTACTGCGCGTCCTGAGGCCCCTGAAGACCATCAAGAGACTACCGAAACTCAAGGTAACCTTTTCCATTTGTTTTCTCAGCAATTGCTTCCCATGTTAACAGTGCCTGCCCCAGTCAACAGTCTGAGGGACAGACTACAGGGGAGTTCTATCAGGCTGTTCAGGGTTTATCAAGGCTGCGGTACTGTCTATGTGTGTGGTATGACGGTATCAGGTCAGTAGCCACTGTTAAACAATTGGAGATGACTTCACATCCATTTAGTCACACCTATTTCCACATGAGGGTTTCCAGGCAGCAGAGAATAAACTAAGGAAAGATTGATAGATGAGGTGATAAACCTGAGAGTTCGAGCATGAAAACATTTTGTCACGACTTGATTTCCCAAACCTCACACATTCCATTTCTGCTGGGGGGGAAGAGTGTGTCTGTCAAAGGAAATGAGGAAATGAGTCCAACTGATAACTGTGTGAGTGGACCAGGGATTCAGTCAGTCAGCTGATACCAGACACACCGCAATCAATAGACCTGATTGTCCTGGGACTGGAAAGTGAAATAAAGATCTACAGAGTAATACAATCCTCTTTCAGTCACTCATGTAGCAACAATAGTTTGGGATCATATTGGACAATTGTATGCTATTTATAGCACTTGAGTTAGAAGTCAGCCTCAACAAATCACTAGCTAACTGGACGAAAGCTGAACCCCCTCAGTTTTAGCGTATCACTTTCTTTGACTCTCTTTTTCAATTGCCTTCCCTCATGCTTCGTCCTCTGCCTGTGTGTGTAGGCAGTGTTTGACTGTGTGGTGACCTCTCTGAAGAACGTCTTCAACATCCTCATCGTCTACAAGCTCTTCATGTTCATCTTCGCTGTCATCGCTGTGCAGCTGTTCAAAGGGAAGTTCTTCTACTGCACAGACGGATCCAAAGACACAGAGAAGGACTGCCAGTAAGTGTCTGTTGAGCTGCCTGTATACACTCATACACTGGGCCTTACAGAACACTAACATACAGTAGTTGTGGTGGATGAAGACCTATTGGAGACCTACAGTATGGTCATGTTTTCTACTGCTTCTTTGTCCTCTGAATGTCTATTGTACACTGTGTGTCTGTCTCTTTCTATCAGGGGCTTCTACATTGACTATGAGAAGGATAAGAAGGAGGTGAAGAGGAGGGATTGGAGGAGACATGACTTTCACTATGACAACATAGTCTGGGCCCTACTCACTCTGTTCACTGTCTCCACTGGGGAGGGCTGGCCACAGTAAGTCTCACTCTCTCCTTACACACTATTCATTATGTTACCACAGCGCCTAGTGGTTAGAGTGTCCGCCCTGAGATTGGAAGGTTGGGAGTTCGATCCCCAGCTGAGTCATACCAAAGACTGCAATAGACTGGCGTCCTGTCCAGGGGGTGTATTTGTACATCAAGCTGCCTCACGCTACAGAAACAGGAGATAGGCTCGTGCTCCTATGAGCCGTTCCGGCTCGCACAAGGCTACTTTATTTTATTATGTCTCTAGGTTAGACTGAATTATGGTTCAGAATGTCCATTGCTGAGCCCACTGTGGTCTGTCTGTGTGTCTGTCCAGGGTCCTGCAGCACTCTGTGGACGTGACAGAGGAGGACAGAGGTCCCAGCCGGGGCAACAGGATGGAGATGTCCATCTTCTATGTCATCTACTTTGTGGTCTTCCCCTTCTTCTTCGTCAACATCTTTGTGGCTCTCATCATCATCACCTTCCAGGAGCAGGGAGACAAGATGATGGAGGAGTGCAGCTTGGAGAAAAACGAGGTGATGGAGTCACACACACACACACAGATAATCATAAAACAAGCCAAATGGAACCTAGACATTATTTTTTAACTGTAGACTTTCCAGTGATAACCTAGAACACACCAGCTCAGTGTATGTGTTATTGATGTGGTTTGCTGGTGGAATGTAGCATGTACATCAAAATGACCCTGTCTGGGCTTTTAGACTTAACTTGGTCAGTCTTGACAGGTTATTACACAGAAGAGCACACTGGCTCATGGAAAATGCCTGGTAAATATACAGGAATAGTGAGATTTCCCCTCCAGACTCACACAGTCTCTCCTACCAGGTATCCCTCAGTCAATATTGACCAGAATGTTCCCAGCAGTCCATATAGCAGTGTGTCTACTTCAAGGAGAAAGTATAAGGACTTTCCCAGAGCTAGGTGCTACATGCTTATTCCCAGGGTATTTCCTGCACAACAAAGGGTTCTTCAACTTTCTTTCTTGTGTGTTTTCCCTTACAGAGGGCTTGCATTGACTTTGCCATAAGTGCCAAACCCCTAACCCGCTACATGCCACAGAACAGACAGACGTTCCAGTACCGTCTCTGGCACTTTGTGGTCTCCCCCTCCTTCGAATACACAGTGCTGGCCATGATTGCACTCAACACCATTGTCCTGATGATGAAGGTGTGGATAATGATCACATTCAAACAATACACTGAACTAATCCCATTTGTAAATCCTAGCAGAAGTCAAGTCTCTGTGGTGCAGAAGGTATTATGGAGCCTGTTGCTGTAGCTGATTGGGGTTGTAAGATGCATGTCCCTCTGCTCTGTGCTGTTCTCTAGCTAGGTCTGGGGTTTTTCCATCCCCGTCCCTGTGAGCATTTCATTTATTCCAAGAAAGGCCTTCAGTCAGACGGAAGGAGAGGATGACTCAGCCTCTATTAAATATTGATCTATATCCACTGGCTAGTATTTAACATGGCCTCATTAACTCTGCCTGTACAACTCAGAGGAATTACTCATTTTATAGCCTCAGCTTAATGTTTCGCTATTTATGTATCAGAGGGAATCTGCTATGAACCTGTGGCTATAGATCTACAGTTGTATTGTGATTGAGCAAGATGGTGTGTGTTTGGTTTCATTGTGTTCTTTTGGGTTGTCTGTGCATCCCAGTAATTTGGTGTCATTCCAATTATGTTTAATGGTGTCTCTCTTTATATCCTATGTGGTGGTAGTATTACTCTGCCCCACCAGCATACGAGGCTGTGCTGAAACACCTGAACACAGCTTTCACAGTGCTCTTCTCTGTGGAGTGTGTCCTCAAGATCATGGCCTTTGGCTTTCTGGTGAGGAACGAGTTAACGCCTACTGCCCCTGACATCATGATCTGATCCTGTTAGCAATGCTACTAACATCTACTGACTGAAGTATGGATGTTTTCCCCTCTTCTCCAGAACTACTTTCGAGACACTTGGAATATATTTGACTTCATCACAGTTTTGGGAAGCATCACAGAAATAGTGGTAGACTTGCAGGTAACAAAGCATTACTGAATATCAATCAATGGCTGATTGTGTTACCATTTCTATACAGTGCACTGCTAATGAGCTGTAAACATACTCTCTCATCTCCCTTAAGTCAATTGAGACCTTCAACATGGGTTTCCTAAAGCTGTTCCGAGCAGCCAGACTGATCAAGCTGTTGAGGCAGGGCTATACCATCCGCATCCTGCTCTGGACCTTTGTCCAGTCCTTTAAGGTCAGCTCCACTCACATTTCAGTACAGCACTGAATAGGGACACTTAACACTGAAGGTGTGTGTGTGTTTGTGTGCGTGTGCGTGTGCGTGTGCGTGTGCGTTTGTGTGTGTAACGTCTGTTACTGTATCATGACATAGGGTTTCTCTTTCAGGCTCTCCCTTACGTCTGTCTGCTCATTGCCATGCTCTTTTTCATATATGCAATCATCGGAATGCAGGTAAGGTGTTGCTCACATCCTTTATCTATTCTGACACTTTCTAAGTTCGTCATTGCATGGTGTGAATCTGTCGGTTCTGCATACAAGACTGAGTCAAGACATATCTCATGATATGTGCTTGAATATTCCTCAAGGTTTTTGGAAACATCAGACTGGATGAGGAGACTCACATCAACCAACACAACAACTTCAAGACCTTCTTTGGTGCTCTGATGTTGCTATTCAGGTACAGTAGGATATCCTTCATGTGTCACACAGTGGCTAACCGGAGTTCATTTTCAGTCACTGAACAACACACTGCTGTCTGCCTGCAGGAGTGCCACGGGGGAGTCGTGGCAGGAGATCATGCTGTCGTGTTTAGGGGGGCAGAAGTGTGAGCCAGACCCCTTAGCTCTAACGTCAGACCATGAGGAGCGCTGTGGAACTGAGTTTGCCTACTTCTACTTTGTCTCCTTCATCTTCTTCAGCTCATTTCTGGTAAGAGTCCTACTCTAAGAGTCCTACTGTCCTACTCTAAGAGTCCTACTGTCCTACTCTAAGAGTCCTACTGTCCCACTCTAAGAGTCCTACTGTCCTACTCTGAGTCCTACTGTCCTACTCTAAGAGTCATACTGTCCTACTCTAAGAGGTCTACTGTCCTACTCTAGAAGTCCAACTGTCCTAACTCTAAGAGTCATACTGTCCTACTCTGAGTCCTACTGTCCTACTCTAAGAGTCATACTGTCCTACTCTAAGAGGTCTATTGTCCTACTCTAGAAGTCCAACTGTTCTACATTAAGATATTTACTGTTCTACTCTGAGTCCTACTGGCCTACTCTAAGAGTCCTACTGTTCGAATCTAAGAGTCCTACTGTTCTACTTTAAGAGTCTTACTGTCCTACTCTAAGAGTCCTACTGTCCTACTCTAAGAGTCCTACTGTCCTACTCTGAGTCCTACTGTCCTACTCTAAGAGTCCTACTCTAAAAGTCCTACTGTTCTAATCTAAGAGTCCTACTGTTCTACTTTAAGAGACTTACTGTCCTACTCTGAGTCCTACTGGCCTACTCTAAGAGTCCTACTGTTCTAATCTAAGAGTCCTACTGTTCTACTTTAAGAGTCTTACTGTCCTACTCTAAGAGTCCTACTCTAAGAGTCCTACTGTCCTACTCTAAGAGTCCTACTGTCCTACTCTAAGAGGTCTACTGTCCTACTCTAGAAGTCCAACTGTCCTAACTCTAAGAGTCTTACTGTCCTAACTCTAAGAGTCTTACTGTCCTACTCTAAGAGTCCTACTCTAAGAGTCCTACTGTTCTAATCTAAGAGTCCTACTGTTCTACTTTAAGAGTCTTACTGTCCTACTCTAAGACTCCTACTCTAAGAGTCCTACTGTCCTACTCTGAGTCCTACTGTCCTACTCTGAGTCATACTGTCCTACTCTAGAAGTCCAACTGTCCTACTCTACATGACCTACTGTCCTACTCTAAGAGGTATACTGTCCTACTCTAGAAGTCCAACTGTCCTAACTCTAAGAGTCTTACTGTCCTACTCTAAAAGTCCTACTGTCCTACTCTAAATGACCTACTGTCCTACTCTACATGACCTACTGTCCTACTCTAAGAGTCCTACTGTCCTACTCTAAGAGGTATACTGTCCTACTTTAAAAGTCCTACTGTCCTAACTCTAAGAGTCCTACTGTCGTACTCTAAAAGTTATACTGTCCTAACTCTAAGAGTCCTACTGTCCTACTCGAAGAGTCCTACTGTCCTACTCTAAGAGTACTACTGTCCTAGTCTAAGAGTCCTACTCTAAAAGTCCTACTGTCCTACTCTAAGAGTCCTACTCTTACCAGAAATGAGCGAAAGAAGTTGAAGGAGACACCTACAGTGAGGGAAAAAAGTATTTGATCCCCTGCTGATTTTGTACGTTTGCCCACTGACAAAGACATGATCAGTCTATAATTTTAATGGTAGGTTTATTTGAACAGTGAGAGACAGAATAACAACAACAAAATCCAGAAAAACGCATGTCAAAAATGTTATACATTGATTTGCATTTTAATGAGGGGAAATAAGTATTTGACCCCTCTGCAAAACATGACTTAGTACTTGGTGGCAAAACCCTTGTTGGCAATCACAGAGGTCAGACGTTTCTTGTAGTTGGCCACCAGGTTTGCACACATCTCAGGAGGGATTTTGTCCCACTCCTCTTTGCAGATCTTCTCCAAGTCATTAAGGTTTCGAGCCTGACGTTTGGCAACTCGAACATTCAGCTCCCTCCACAGATTTTCTATGGGATTAAGGTCTGGAGACTGGCTAGGCCGCTCCAGGACCTTAATGTGCTTCTTCTTGAGCCACTCCTTTGTTGTCTTGGCCGTGAGTTTTGGGTCATTGTCATGCTGGAATACCCATCCATTACCTATTTTCAATGCCCTGGCTGAGGGAAGGAGGTTCTCACCCAAGATTTGACGGTACATGGCCCCGTCCATCGTCCCTTTGATGAGGTGAAGTTGTCCTGTCCCTTTAGCAGAAAAACACCCCCAAAGCATAATGTTTCCACCTCCATGTTTGACGGTGGTGATGGTGTTCTTGGGGTCATAGACAGCATTCCTCCTCCTCCAAACACGGCGAGTTGAGTTGATGCCAAAGAGCTCCAACACTTTCACCCAGTTCTAATCTGAATCATTCAGATGTTCATTGGCAAACTTCAGACGGCCCTGTATATGTGCTTTCTTGAGCAGGGGGACCTTGCGGGCGCTGCAGGATTTCAGTCCTTCACGGCATAGTGTGTTACCAATTGTTTTCTTGGTGACTATGGTCCCAGCTGCCTTGAGATCATTGACAAGATCCTCCCGTGTAGTTCTGGGCTGATTCCTCACCGTTGTCATGATCATTGCAACTCCACGAGGTGAGATCTTGCATGGAGCCCCAGGCCGAGGGAGATTGACAGTTATTTTGTGTTTCTTCCATTTGCGAATAATCGCACCAACTGTTGTCACCTTCTCACCAAGCTGCTTGGTGATGGTCTTGTAGCCCATTCTAGCCTTGTGTAGGTCTACAATCTTGTCCCTGACATCCTTGGGGAGCTTTTTGGTCTTGGCCATGGTGGAGAGTTTGGAATCTGATTGATTGATTGCTTCTGTGGACAGGTGTCTTTTATACAGGTAACAAACTGAGATTAGGAGCACTCCCTTTAAGAGTGTGCTCCTAATCTCAGCTCGTTACCTGTATAAAAGACACCTGGGAGCCAGAAATCTTTCTGATTGAGAGGGGGTCAAATACTTATTTCCCTCATTAAAATGCAAATCAATTTATAACATTTTTGACATGCGTTTTTCTGGATTATTTTGTTGTTATTCTGTCTCTCACTGTTCAAATAAACCTACCATTAAAATTATAGACTGATCATTTCTTTGTCAGTGAGCAAACGTACAAAATCAGCAGGGGATCAAATACTTTTTTCCCTCACTGTACATACATACATATTTCACTTTCATACACACCTACTGTAGTTCCTTGTCTATGACCTCCTCTAATCATTGTTCAGATGCTGAATCTGTTTGTGGCTGTAATCATGGACAACTTTGAGTACCTCACCCGGGATTCCTCGATATTGGGGCCTCACCACCTGGATGAATTTGTTCGTATCTGGGGTGAATATGACCGAGCTGCTTGGTAAGTCACAGGCCCAACAACAACACTAACACATACAAAGTAGCAGCACATGTGTGAATTATTTTATATTTTACAGTTATTCTAATGTTACTCCCACCTACTTACAAAGACCACCATATAGCCCTAATGTCCAAAACATCTCATGATATGAATAGTATTGCATATTTGGCTAATTGCTGTCCATTGTGTCCTGATGCTTTGCTTTCCAGGTTATTTATCTTAGGACAATGCTGGCACTTCGGCTCTGGTAAACTCCAGCATAGCTGAATCTCTATGTTCATTGTTAACTACATAAATGTATGTTCTTTCCAGTGGAAGGATTCACTATAAGGAGATGTACAAAGTAGTACGCACTATTTCACCTCCCCTGGGCTTTGGAAAGAACTGCCCCTACATGGTGGCCTGCAAGGTTTGGCTCCCCCACCACTACCCCACTATCCCTTGCTCCCTCAAACCCCTCCTCCATTGGGATCCTTGCTCTGCCCCCCCTCCATTCCTCTCTACCAGTTACTACTACCACTCTATGGCCTGCTTGCATTGCTGGAGGGGGCCAGTTCTGGCTCTGCTCCAGGCCAAAGAATGACTGGGCTATCGCTTCAGGATACAAAGAGACGGGTCATCCTCCAGCATACAGAACATTTCATTATGCACTTCATTCTGTAGATGCAGAGCAATGAACTATTGGAACATGTAGTGTAACATTAACAACTACACAAAAGCAGTTTGCTGTGATACCCTGGCTCTCTGTGCCTGGTTGGATCTGGTACCTCTGGGTTAGCTGACTGGTTCTAGAAGGATGAGAAGGGTTATGGTGGGGACTTCATGGCCTACTGTAAGTCCCTCCCTGACAACTGTCAGCAGTACAGGTTCAGGATGTGATGTAAGTATCTGCCAGATCCACAGAGGACCCTACTGTCATTCCTTTGGTCATGTTAGATTTCTTCCTCTCCCTCTTTTCTATGCCAGGTCTGCATAGAAAGACCACAACCTGATCTTATCCTTTTTTCCTTTCTGTGTAATGCCATTGAATAACCCTCTTTCTGATATCTCTTCCCTTTTCCCTTTTACATATTCCTTTCTTCCTCCATTCCTTGGGAATGCCTTCCCTGCCCTTCCTCCTCCTCTTCCTCCTCGTCATCTGCCTTGCTCCCTGCCTCCCCAGCGGGCGTATTCATTACACTGACATGTATGAAATGCTGACCCTCATGTCGCCACCTCTAGGCCTCGGCAAGAAATGTCCATCCAAAGTGGCTTATAAGGTAGACCAAAGACAGACAGGCAAAGTTTCTATGTTAGGTCAATGGACACGGCAAACTAAAACCTTGCTCTCTGTGCCATATACTGGATCATCCCAATTCCAAATGAAGTGTGGGAAATTGCTGTTGTCTATCGTATCGTAATGTGTCGCTTGTTCAACTGTAAGAGAATCTGCAATGGTGTTTTTTGATTGGCGGATTATAATACGTACAGTAAAAATAAATAAGCATTGTGCTTTGGTGTTTTCTTTTTTGTATTGGTTTGCATCTTGGCAGAGAACTGACTGAGTAATTTATTGATGGTTTGTGTGTTAAGAGCTGTTTGTGCAGTAAATGGCTTTTACAGTCTACAGTTTTGAAACGGGTACAAAAACCTGACATGTACACTACCGTTCAAAAGTTTGGGGTCACTTAGAAATGTCATTGTTTTCAGAAATACAGCGTAGACATTGTTAATGTTGTAAATGGCTATTGTAGCTGGAAACTGCTGATTTTTTATGGAATATCTACAGAGGTGTACAGAGGCCCATTATCAGCAACCATCAGTCCTGTGTTCCAATGGCACGTTGTGTTTGCTAATCCAAGTTTATCATTTTAAAAGGCTAATTGATCATTAGAAAACCCTTTTGCAATTATGTTAGCACAGCTGAAAAATGTTGTGCTGATTAAAGAAGCAATACAACTGGCCTTCTTGAGACTAGTTGAGTATCTGGAGCATCAGCAATTGTGGGTTCGATTACAGGCTCAAAATGTCCAGAAACAAATAACTTTCTTCTGAAACTCGTCAGCCTATTCTTGTTCTGAGAAATGAAGGCTATTCCATGCGAGAAATTGCCAAGAAACTGAAGATCTCGTACAACGCTGTGTACTACTCCCTTCACAGACGCCTCACAGGTCCTCAACTGGCAGCTTCATTAAATAGTACCCGCAAAACACCAGTCTCAACGTCAACAGTGAAGAGGCGACTCCGGGATGCTGACCTTCTAGGCAGAGTTGCAAAGAAAAAGCCATATCTCAGACTGCCCATCTTAATCTTTTATTTTTATTGGCCAGTCTGAGATATGGCTTTTTCTTTGCAACTCTGCCTAGAAGGTCAGCATCCCAGAGTCGCCTCTTCACTGTTGACGTTGAGACTGGTGTTTTGCGGGTACTATTTAAGGAAGCTGCCAGTTGAGGACCTGTGAGGCGTCTGTTTCTCAAACTAGACACTCTAATGTATTTGTCCTCTTGCTCAGTTGTGCACCGGGGCCTCCCACTCCTCTTTCTATTCTGGTTAGAGCCAGTTTGCGCTGTTCTGTGAAGGGAGTAGTACACAGCGTTGTACGAGATCTTCAGTTTCTTGGCAATTTCTCGCATGGAATAGCCTTCATTTCTCAGAATAAGAATAGGCTGACGAGTTTCAGAAGAAAGTTATTTGTTTCTGGACATTTTGAGCCTGTAATCGAACCCACAATTGCTGATGCTCCAGATACTCAACTAGTCTCAAGAAGGCCAGTTGTATTGCTTCTTTAATCAGCACAACATTTTTCAGCTGTGCTAACATAATTGCAAAAGGGTTTTCTAATGATCAATTAGTCTTTTAAAATGCTAAACTTGGATTAGCAAACACAACATACCATTGGAACACAGGACTGATGGTTGCTGATAATGGGCCTCTGTACGCCTATGTAGATATTCCATTAAAAATCAGCCGTTTCCAGCTACAATATCCATTTACAACATTAACAATGTCTACACTGTATTTCTGATCAATTTGATGTTATTTTCATGGGAAAATAAATGCTTTTCTTTCGAAAACAAGGACATTTCTAAGTGACCCCAAACTTTTGAACGGTAGTGTATTTCATAGAGCCACACTCTACAGTGTCAGAATGTCATACAATCTTCTTCAATCAGTGTTTCTTGATTACTTCCTATAAGTATATGCATGTGCCTTCTGCCCATGCACTCTGTTGCTTTTTTTCACATATAATTTCCCTGTCATTTATTTTGTGATATGTGTGCATGTGCAATGGCAGAGATGAACCTACCCTCTTTGTGCATGCTGTGTTGTGAGTCTCTTGGCTGTTCTTACTATGTCATTCTTATTAGAGAATTGTGTTATCACATGTGTTTTTATCCTTATATTGTACGTTTAGCTTAAACAGTAAAAACATATTATCAAGTAGAGACTTGAGTATTACATTAAGACTGTAAATGGCTAGCTCCTCCCATTGGCAACATGTTGTCTCCTGTTTGGTGAGATATATTTCCTGCTTCCCACTCTGTCCCTTCCATGGACACCCTCAGAGGCTGGTGCTGATGAACATGCCTGTGGATGAAGAGATGTCGGTTCACTTCACCTCCACCCTCATGGCCCTGATCCGAACCGCCCTGGAGGTCAAGATAGCCAGAGGTCAGGCGCTAGCTAACGTGCTATATACTTAGTATAACCTTGTTGTTTTTCTCTACTTTCTCCACACACTGTTGATCAATTGCCTCCATAAGCTGCATGCTTGATCTGCTGTTGTTGTGGTGGTTCCAGGAGGGGAGGACCGAGGTCAGATGGATTCAGATCTACAGAAGGAGATCAGTGTCATTTGGTCACACCTTTCTCAGAAGACCCTGGACCTGCTCGTTCCCATCCACAAAGGTGACAGTCAGAATTTATGGTACCACTGGCATTAGTCAATGTAATTGAACTATTTACTCTAGGAGTTATGCTTTTCAAAGAATTCCAAATGAGTGACATTATGCCATTGGTCTTCCAGCCAGTCATATGACCATTGGGAAGATCTACGCAGCCATGATGATCATGGACTACTACAAGCAGAGCAAAGCCAAGAAGCTCAGGCAACAGCTGGAGGAGCAGGTATATACCTCTATGTACAGTATAGTTAGGAAATCATCTCCTCTTAACAGTAGTTTGCATACTCTCATACTGTACCTGTTTCATCCTCACCCTCTATAGAAACACGCTCCCATGTTCCAGCGTATGGACGCATCCTCTCTGCCTCAGGACATCCTCTGCAGTGTCAAAGCCCTCCCCTTCCTGCCCCACAGCGCTGGATCTGCCCTGTAAATATGTTATTTTACTCATGAATAGGGCTGTTGCGGTGACCGTATTACCGCCACACCGGCAGTCGTGAGTCATGACCGCAGTAAAATTCCACGTGATCGTTGAGTTACAGTAATCTCCTCTTATGCACTCAGGACATGCTTTGGTAGTACCCAACTTGCTGACGACCATCAGGTCCTAATGGCCTGGTACTCAGGGCTCTATTGTCCCTCTAACCACTCTGACATCAATGCAAATGCGATCGAAAATCACAACAAACGCTTATCATCAGAACAGTACAGTGCTTTTAAAACTGACCTCACTGTGATGATCAATTTGAAGACAGAAGTTCAACAGCAGGTTGAAACTGAGTGTAAAACATGGTAGTTGTGGATGTTATTTCAAAGCCTAATACAATGAAATGGACAGCGCTTTCTAAGGTGATGATTAATTCAAAACACACATACACATATTAGAACTTATGCATATGCATAGGCTTATGAGCCCAAGCCTAAAAAAATTTATTAAAAAAAAGATTTAAAATGACGATTGTGCTGTTATACAATACATAGCCTACCGCATATTACCCATGGCAGAAAAACATAAAACAAAACTGATTTAAGATGTCTGGTATAGCCTATACTCTAAAATTAAACAAATTAGAGTAATTGCCTTTGAGTGTGGTGGACTGTATTATTACGCATACTGGATGGACTGGTTACCTTATGCTACGCTCCAAAATGTCTATCCATGATTCTGGTAGAGAGCCTTAGGCGATGCTGTTGGTTCATTGATTGTGCAGGGCAGCTTACAGGTAGCCTACAATTATAGTGAATGTTTTTGATTAGCCTAGTAATAGGGATTTTTTTGTATCTTTATAATGAATTGGGTGGCACATTACCTTTTAGCTATGCAGAATATTTACATTTACATTTTAACATTTTAGTCATTTAACAGACGCTCTTATCCAGAGCGACTTACAGGAGCAATTAGGGTTAAGTGCCTTGCTCAAGAGCACATCGACAGATTTTTCACCTAGTCGGCTCGGGGATTAGAACCAGCGACCTTTCGGTTACTGGCACAACGCTCTTAACCACTAAGCTACCTGCCGCCCCCATACGTTTCCATCTCCTCCTCTCTCTCCTTTATTCCTTTCTCAAGCGTGCAGAGGGGCTGTCAACAGTTTAGTGAAATATGTTTTGTTGCGTAAACATGTAACTATCGATGTTCCCGAACAGATTTCATTCGCTTGGTTTCCCAAATTAAGCACTGGGTAGCTGCAGGAACGGGGTTGGAGAGCCCATTGCATGCAGAGTATAGGCGGAATATGACCTGTCGTGCAGCGAGAGCATGCTCCTCAAACAGTGGTACATGCATGGAGTGAAATAAGTGTTCTTATATTTATTTCTCATCTGCTCATATTAAGCCCAATAATGTTTTGATTTCTAAGACATTCTAAGGTTTGTATCATTCACAACTAAAGTTGCCAAATAACTCTAAATCTAGAGTATAGGACCTGTTTCAAATGATCACTTTTACACTTTCTATTTTATTCAGCTAGTTCAATTATATTCTTCTTACTATAAAATCATATAATATAAAATAATGGCACAGGACTTATAAGCATATCTTATCAGCTAAATGAACAAGCCTACAGCCTATGGCATGGGGCATAGCCAGATAACATACAGTAGGCCAACTCATATTCTGTTCTTCTGAAATACATTTTCTTCATATCATAATGTTTCTTTAGACCTGACTAACATAAATAATGGATTTATTGTGATGGTGTATATTATATTGATTTATTATACTTTTTTAAATGTAGATGTTCCAAAGGCGCGCATCAGCGGCTTGTATGCAGCTCATATGCGTGGAGGGCTGGAGATGCTAAAAATGTTTACGTTAATTAACGTGAGACCAATAGTATTTTTACGTTCACGTCATTTAGCAGATTTACAGAAGTGAGTGCATACATTTTCATAATTTTATTTCGTACTGGTCCCCCGTGGGAATCGAACCCACAACCTTGGCGTTGCAAGTGCCACGCTTTACCAACTGAGCCACAATAACCGGCTGCATGACAATAACAGGCTGACAAAATGTCATGACCGCCACAGCCCTACTCCTGAAGTCCCTGATCCTGTGTGTGTGTGTGCCTGGAGATGTAGTTAACATATGTGTGTTCATCCTAGATAGGCATGCCATTCTGAGTGTCTGTCTGTCTTCTTATCTGTTCCATCAGGACCAGAGGAGGTTTTGTGGCCTTGAGTCCCATATCCCCTCAGGAGATGTTCATGCAGCCCATGTCCCAGGACCTAGAGGACAAGGAGGAGGACTACCACCACTATCACCACCACCACCAACTCCACCACCAGCTCCACACACTGGTAAGGACTGGGTCTCAAGTATTGTAACACCCCCAGAAACACACTCAAATCAAAGTTTATTCATCATGTACACAGTTTACAGCAGGTATAAACGGTGCAGTGAAATGCTTACTTGCAAGCTCCCTCAACTAAGCAGTACAATACATTATATCACACTGTATGTTATATGTATGTATTACTGTGTTACACACTTAATGTGGAAATGATTGTGTCATTATTACAAACATAATGCATTAGTAGACTTTTGATGGGTAAACCTCCAGTGAGATATGATGGGGTGAGAAGGGTTATGGTCTGGTAGGCTGTGCTTGTGATCCAGAGAGATGGAGAGGGGAGGGGGGGGGTGGGGGGGGGTTGAGGCTGTCTCTCCCAGCAGAGGCAGCGTCTGACTGGACTCACTCTGACTCATCCACTCCCCCATCCATCTCTGTGTCACTGTCCAGCCAATTAGTTGTCTCTGTCCACAAATGAACAAGTTACCCAAGAGGCCCCGGCCCAATCAATATTCAGTATTCTGACGCTAGTTGATTATTGGGGTGGGGTGGGGGGTGGTCGTGGGAGGGTGTTGATTTGTGATTTGTGTTGAGAGATTTGATGTATGGTGGCAGTATATTCTGCTTCATCATCAAACTCTTGTCTGAAACAACATTTTAAAAAGCACTGCTGTTGATCAGACTGTCATCATAGCTATTAGACCCAGAACAGATTGGTCCCTCACTCATCTGTGAGTCATGCACACTCTTACCTTACACTCAAAGCCATTCAAACACACACCTACTCTTGTTAACTCTACACAGTCAAAGCCAGTTCTATCTAGCAGAGCTGGATTGCAGTAGCTGATACGGCTGTCTGGCCCCCTTCTGTGTCATTCTTAACTTCACCATGGCAATGTCTCACCATGCTGTCCACTCCACACAGTGTCCCTTGTTTAAGGCATTTATCACTACTCACCCATTTCTTTGAATGGTATCATAATTTCTCCGCCATAGGCTTTGATGAACCATGCGTATTATGCTTATTTTGCAAGATTGTCGTGACTCTGCTGAGTTTTGGCACTGTGGGGAGTGTGACTCTGACCACATGAAAGTGTGTGACTTTCTGTAAGTGTGTGAATGGAACAGAGACGGAGACAGCGGCTTGTCTCTGGTGGTTTGATGTCAGCACTGCTCTCATGGTTTTGTGGTTTAACTGTGCTGTGTTGGTATTTGGCACCTTTGTCATCAAACAGAGCTATATGCCATATGGAACTCCCACCCATCTCTCTTTTCTTTGAGCAGCTGTACAGAGTTCTGTTGGAGGAAACTGCTCATATTTCCTGGTTATGGTTTCTCAGCTCTTCTCAGCTCTTTAGTGAAGAGTGGGGCGTTTTGGTTTCCTATGCCTGCATGCCTGTGACTGGTTCTTGCCTCCGCTTCATGACTTTCAGTTAATCAAGCTCCATCTTAAGCTTTAAGCCCTTGTTGCGCATGTAGACACCGCTCACTTCCTCCCCTCAGCCCCTCCTCTCTGCCCTGCCCGCCTGGTTGTCAGCCCCTAGTTGACAGTGGTACTCACAGTACTTCTGAGCACTCCAGACAGGCACCACTCACACAGGTTCACAATGAATAATGAAAAATTCATACATTACACCGCCAACACACAGTGCTTTGGCTGTCGTTGTGCTCAGCTGGTGCTTTTAATCTGAGTAAAGAGGGTGTACGGCTATTCGATAGCGATACTGTACAAAATGTCAGTCAGCATACTACATCTGCTTGTGACGTGTTGGTACAGTAGCCCTCTGCTGGTCCTCTGACGTCATTGCTGCAAACTCTGTTTTCACACATTAGAACTCTGCTGTGTTTCTCTCCCCTCCTTCTTTCTCTGACTATATAGGTTCCGGAGCGCAAAGAGTTTAACCGCAACCTTTGCCCCACTAACAGGCAGGATGCCCCACTCAGGGTGCCCGGGCGAGCAGTCTCTATCCGAGCCTCCTCTATGCCTCGGCTGGCTGTAGACACACAGGTACCTGTTACAGCCCCTCACCTCCCCTCCTCTACCCATGGGGCCTCAGAGAGAACAGGACCCAGGCAGACAGCCTCTGTGGGGGCTTCAGAGGGACTGAACACTGGAGCAGTGCAGGCACATAGATACGGCAATCAGCCATGAAGTGGAGGAGGATTGGGTGTTAACTAGGTTGCTACAGTATATACATCTGATTTCAGCTGCTACCTTCATGGTTGTTGACAGTGTAGATGGCATACTTTGATGGTTTATATTAAAGCCTTGCGTGGCAAAAATGTCAGTGTGCCAGGTTTCCCAAAATGTTGTCTTTTTTGTCCAAGTTAATATGGCTTGGAAGTGGCTTTTGGGTCCTTGAAAAGTGCTATATAAAAAGCATGTATTAAACATGGAATGTGTGTGGTGGATGAGAGAAAGTCTTCTGCTCAGAACTCAGATTAGAACTCCACACACTATCTACCCTCCCACATTCTCTCAACCAAATGTATATGTGTGTATATGTCTGTATATGTATATGTGTGTGTGTGTGTCTACTGTATGTGTGTATGTGTTTATCTGTTTGTGTGTAGGTGGGGACAGACAGCAGCAAATCGATGAAGCGCTCCTTCTCCACTATTGGTGATCAGTGTGTGAATGGGCTGTGGCAGGAGGAGTACTCTCTGAAGAGGGTCAGTCCTGACCGTCTGAACAGACCACGACAGAGGAGCATCAGAGGTATTTTACACACAGTAACAGTCAGCCACTGAGTTTACGTGTCTCCACTATGCC
Source organism: Coregonus lavaretus (assembly GCF_964263955.1). Lineage (NCBI taxonomy): Eukaryota > Metazoa > Chordata > Actinopteri > Salmoniformes > Salmonidae > Coregonus > Coregonus lavaretus. The sequence goes on along the minus strand of NC_139993.1, from coordinate 42,032,968 downwards.
TCTGCTTGGGGTCCATTCACTGATCCTTTCCCCTTTCATAGCTCCATTGAAGAACAGTGGAAGTTCTCAGTTTCAGATGCCCTCTGATGAAGGCTGTATTTACTATACTTTGTTCCTCTTCATAGCTCCCCTCTCTCCCCCTGCCTCTCAGGAATCAGGTGCAACCTCAGGGAACCAGTGGATCATGAGCGGGGGCGCTCCAAAGAGAGACGCCACCTGCTGTCTCCTGACGTGTCCCGCTGCAACTCTGAGGAGCGGAGCCAGGACCCGTCACAGGAACGCAAGCAGTCCCGTTCCCCCAGCGAGGGACGCACACATGTCCACCACAGACAGGTGGGTGTTCTCTCAACGGCCCTGAGCCTATTATTATTCAAATCCTGGCTTTACCTGTCAAACACTGTCCCTACTACCATTGAAGCTTGGTTTATGTGTGAGGTCTCTTCTCTCTGCAGGGGGACACTTCAGGCAGCCCAGGCCTGTCCAGCACCCCCCGCGGTCGGCGCCAGCTCCCCCAGACGCCATTGCGGCCACGACCTCACATCTCCTACTCCCCCCTGGTGTGCCGAGCCCACCTCTCCCCCCCTGCTGTCAGCGAGGGCAGAGCCCGGACCCAGGAGGCCCCCGGAGAGACGGAGGAGTCCTCGTTGAGGGAGGAGGGGGAGAGGCCAACTCCAGTGTCAGGAGCGGGGGTGGGGGTGGTAATAGGCGTGGGTGGCCCAGGGTTAGGGGTCAGTCACCCGCACCCCTCACCTCACCGGTACATCTCGGAGCCGTACTTGCCCCTGCATGAGGAGTTACACAGCCCAGACTCCTCAGGCCTTGATGAGACTCTGACCTTCGAGGCGGCCATTGCAACCAGTCTGGGCCGGGCCAACACCATCAGCTCTGCCCCCCAGCTCAGACACAACTGGCAGGTCCCCAACGGACACTTCCATAAACGCCTGGGTCAGGCCAGCTCTGTGGCCGCCTGCGAGCTCCTGAGTGACACCGACGAGGATGACCGCTGTTAGGGCCGGGACTTGGAGAGGAAGAGGAGGAAGATGGACAGCAAAACTGGGTATCAGAAAGACAGGGGTCCTCAGTCTGAAGCACACTGTCAGGTCGTGTACTGAGTGTGCATCTGTACGTGTGTGTATCTGCACTCTTAGAAAAAAGGGTTCCAAAAGAGTTCTTCAGCTGTCCCCATAGGAGAACCCTTTTTGGTTCCAGGTAGAACCCTTTTGGGTTCCAGGTAGAATCCTTTTGGGTTCCATGTAAAACCCTCTATGGAAAGGGTTCTACATGGAACCCAAAAGCGTTCTACCTGGAACCAAAAATAGTTATTTAAAGGGTTCTCCTATGGGGACAACCGAAGAACCCTTTTAGGTTCTAGATAGCACCTTCTTTTCTAAGAGTGTGTGTGTTTGTAGGAGTGCAATATGTTTGCCAAATCAACAAGACAAGGAAGATATGGGGAGTGGACTTCTGGCGTACAGTGCCAATGTTCACCAGTTGGATTTTGATGAATAACAAAGTTGAATAACTCAAGATGTAGAGAATGTATCCTCACTTCTTAGACCTATGAAACAGACTAAGTATGTTTTAAGTACAGTGTGTAGCAGAAACATAGCATGTGGCACTGAAGTATCAGGAATGTATTGAAATTGTGCTATTTTCCTCCTGTAAGATAAGAAGGAAGTTCTCAGTTATTAGATCTTTGTGGATCATGATGATGAAACAGTGATAGGTGTGTAGGGGTCTGAAACAGACATTGGTTGTCACAGACATTGCTTTAAAACATACTCTCCTCTCTCATCTCACACTACGTCAATGGGGTCTTTCTCAGGCAGTGATGTCTACTAAATGGTTCCATGTCAGTCAGCCAATGGAGAAGGTGGTGTCACAACAGGACTTACCGTATGCACCAGCTAACTCACCGATCATGAGCTCTCACCTGAGAACAAAAACGGTTGTTCTCTCCAGTAGATATGACCATCTACTTCAAGACGAGACATGAGACAAACCTGTCGAGCAAGGACCTGACCTTTCCCTGATAGATACTGTACATTTCCAGAGCTCTGGTGCTTTGATCCCTCTAAAGTCAGGTGTTCCAGCGTCATTCCATGTCAATGCTCTAGTTGTCATTTTCAGCATAAATATGGTGGGTTCTTGTGTGCCCTTCAGTGTGTCTCTGGACAGAGGACCCTCTGCCCTGCTTTTGTCTGTCACTGTCACCTCACTGGATTACGCATGATGTCCACTGTGAGGCCCTGGATGAGGTCCAGCCCTGAACTATAGACCCTCACTGGACAGCAGCAAAACTGGCCTCTCCTACAGAACAATATGGAAACAACAGACATGGCATGTCCATATCTTGGATAGTACTGAAAAGATAGTCTACAAAGCCATTTTTCCTGTAAATAGAATCGAGTGTCTTGAGGATGTGTTGCCTTTTATGTAATAATGAATACTATCTGTCCTTTGATGCAAATTATTTAAATATGGATGTTTTTATGGATGATTCCTAACTATGATTTATTTTTAAGTTAACTCCGAGGTTACTCTGAACACTGACTGACTGTTTTTGCCAACAGGTTTTACAGTGCTGTATAAAAACAGAGTTTAGCCTGATACAGCTCTGTGTTGTAGCAACATGATGATGATAGGGACAGTGATGGTTATGGTGATAGTGATAAAATGTGCCTGCCTGTGAGTAGGGTGACTCAGAGCAGTTGACGGATCCATGTGCACTCAGTGGCGTTCTCTCTCATCAGACCCCAACAGAATTATGTTTACATGTGAGTTTTGAGTCCAGCATTTGTACATTTCCACTTTTCAACATCCTTTTGAACAGTGATTGTTCCCAAAAAAAGAGCTTATATTATATCATGTGCCGTGTTGTAATTTGTTTTGTTGACATGTTTCTGAAATGTGAATAGGACGTATTTGGTCCAATGTTCTGCTGGCCTATATGGGCCCACTGCTCTGTGAAACATGATGAGTTTTATGTTGCTTCTGAATTTCTGGTATAGAAAAGCGTTCTGGTATATATGTAGTATATATAAATAAATACATGTCTAATTTAATGGACTGTTTATACCATATTTCAATCTAGATGCCTGTCTATGACTTTGACAAAAAACAATTTGCATATCTGTGTAAAGAACCATTAAAAAGGATGAATCCTCTTCAATTAAATTTCAACTAAGCTGTGGTAACAAATCGTCTTTTGAAAATCAATTTATGGCTTAATTTTTATGCTCAGCGAAAACGTTGAAGTATTAACACAGAATTTTGACTCCAGCGAAATGAGGAGAAGAGAGATTTATTTTTGAGCAGGTGTTTTGGTCTCATCTTTGATGATTAAATTTTTTATTAAACCTATATCATGTATAAATCACACAGCTCACTGCTTTAGATGTAGCAGATATATTTATGATGATGTGGAGAGCTGTGTCTCTTCTCGCTTGGCTGCTTGGCTTTGTCTCGGTATGCTAAAGATAAACCACATGTGGTTTGATATGGGCGTGTATGTACCCACATAACTCAGGTGAGAGTGGTCCAGTGGAGCGGTAGACAGGCAGTGGCAGAGATCTCTACAGTGTGTGAGAGGAGAACACAGTCATGACAACGCTGATACAGTGAGTCATTGTGATTGTGTCCTCAGATCCTCCTCACTGGTCCCCCCCCCCCCCCTACCGGGATATGATGGGCACCAGAAGGGCACCTGGAGGGGTTGGCATGGCAGAGACCTTGCTGCTTCTCTGGGCAGGACTAAGTCTGTTTGGGGCTCTGGGAGAGGGAGCTTCTCAGGATGGTTCCTCACATGGGCTGTGCCCTGTCCAACCAGGACCAGGCAGGGGAGACCTAACACCAGCCCTGGCTAAAGGTGAGTAAGGCATCCCAGGATAAAAGGGATCTGGTCATGGCAGCAATATATTGTACGTATGTTTGGTGTATTTACAGTAATTGATATTGAAGGTACTGAGATCATTTTTGATACTGTGGTAATCCCAGAATTGTGATAATTTATTTAAGAAAATCTGTAACAAACATGTGTTTAGTAGGAAGGTGTTGTTTTGTGTAATGTGTTCCTTCTTCGTTACTATAACCATGCCAACTTCACCAAAGCCATATATCTTTATGGTTCTGGCTTTCGCCACACAGTGCTGTCATAGAGCCCCTTAAAATAGGCAGAGAGTTGGTCCATGTCAAACATGGGGGTTGCTCTCATGCTTGGGGGGATTCCACCCAGACATTCCATACTGGCAGCAGGTGAGGCTCCAGTCTTTGATCTCACAGAGAGGGCAGCCAAGTTCTCTCTTCTCTAGGTAGACACAGCAACCTGTTCCAATGATCAGCGGCTGGTATCTCACCTTGTCCTCACATTGGCTGGCCAAACAGATGTGGGAGAACATGATCACATCCAGCTTGTTTTTAAACTAACTGATGAACTCTTACTTACATCAAAGTCCTGCCCAGATCAGTTTGTTTCAATTCCATAGATTGAGGTGATGGCTGATGAATTCCTAACATTCATTTCAATCAAAGTTGGGTATTTCCACAGCTATCACATTATACCCTTCAGTCCCACAATCCTGTCTCTGAGATGCATGTTTTGTTCGCTTTTCTAGAAGTGGATCTGTTGGACCTCTTGGACATGCTTTCCCCAGACCACTACAATGTCTCTACAGCAGAGGATGACAGGGGCTGCTTGGCCTACGAGATCGGACAGTACGCCACTTTGTTCCTCCCCACACACACAGCGTTTGGCCCTCAGTAAGTCATATAGATAAACAGCTTGTGGAAATGATAACCAGCAAGCTGATGTAACGAGAAAATCAAATAATATTGAGTTTTTTTATTTAACCTTTATTTTGAAGAGTTTCAAAGCATTGACGAAATGCCTTAATTTATTGGGTAGATGAGGAAGTTCTCTTTCGATGAAGTGTCTTGCTCTCAAGGTTAACATTATGCTTTGGTGCTGAACCTGAAGTTGAATGTTGACATGTCAGGCACTAAAGCTGAATTAATTTGCCAGCGTTGTGGTAAACTTTGCATTGGCGTGTGAAACTGGTCTGGATGGACCCACTCGTCACAGTGCTTCTATGTGTTTAAAGGAACAGTATATCACTTACCCTGTCTGAAACATAACCTAAATTCAACTTCACTCCACTTGGAATGCAAAATAGCCTTATTTGGCTTGCTAATTTGCGTCAGTCATGATTGCATAGACAAGACTGTCAAGCGTGTGAGTGCTTGATGATGCAGTGGGAGCCTGACGTGTGAGACGTGTGTATGTGTCAGGTTTTCAGATGAGTTGAGCATCGTGATGAGGCTGAGGCTGGGGGGGCCGTGGATGGAGGAGAGGAGCCTGCTAGCGGTACTGTCAGAGGAAGGGGAGGAGTTGCTACAGCTGAGACTTGGACCTGGACTACTCACCTTCATCAGTACCTGGAGCCGCTACTACGAGTGAGACAGCACCAACATATACAGTACATGTGCCATGCACATATACACACATACACGCACACAGTCACCAAGTTATCTTTACTCATTGTGTATTTATTCCTCGTGTTATTATCTTTCTATTATTTTCTCTTTATCTCTCTGCATTGTTGGAAAGGGCCCGTAAGTAAGCATGTCACTGTTAGTCTACACCTGTTGTTTATGAAACTTGTGACAAATAAAATGTTATTTGATTTCAAATTTGATTTGATTATCCTCACCGCCACGGGCTATGGCTGATGATGTTGTAATGCATGGCATTAGAATGGTTGATGTACAATATACTGTATGTCTCCGATTACAATGTTATGAAAGACCTTTGAGCGTATCATTTATTTTGCCCTCAAGAAAAAGCTAAATGACTAATTCCACCTGACATAGACACTGTAGCACAGGGGTCAGCAACAGGCAGCCAAGTAATTTTTTGGGGGCCCCAAAGTTTTTAGTAAAATTGCAATGTACAAATTATTAGAATTATTTTCCAGCCCCCCGACCATTCGCTCCAAAAAAACTCGGCCCGTGGGTGATTCCAGTTGCCTACTCCTGCTGTAGCTCATAGGCACAATGTCCTCTACAGTGGAGTGGCTCTATACCAATTGTCTATACTGATCCACCACACCTCTCCCTCTGTGTCCCCCTCCTCTGGGCAGGTTCCCAGCAGGCCTCCTGTGGGATGGAGAGTGGCACTGGCTGGCCCTGTCTGTCTCTCTGTCCAGACTGGAGGTGTATGCTGACTGCAGCCTGCTGGAGAGTATACCCTGGAGGAACTACCCCGGCTTGGAGGTCTCCACCCAGGGTCTCACTCTGCTGGGAGGGGCCACCCAGCCCTACCACACACCCTTTACCGTAAGCCCATTGCTTTTCTGACCCCCGTGCTACATTCCTCACATCGGCCCCAGTCCTCCTCCCACCCCAGGGGAAAAGAGGGGGATGCACCAGGGAGGAGGGTTGGCTCAATATGAAGTTCAATGGCACAACATTTTTTTTGGCTTGATTGGACTAATCAGTACCCACTGGGCACACACTGGTTGAATCAATGTTGTTTCCACGTTATTTCAATGAAATTACGTTGAACCAATGTGGAATAGACGTTGAATTGACGTCTGTGCCCAGTGGGTAGACAGGTCAAATTGACCCGGTGATCTATGCTGATTAATCATATCTTCTGGTGGAGTTAGTCACATTATGTTATTTTACTAATTAATTAACTTGTCTTATTTGAACTGATATTGCTCTTGATGATTAAACAGTTTTACGATGCATTCAATGCATAATTAGAATTTTGTCCATTTGAATCAAATGAATATTATTAACATTTGAAGCTGTTCAGAGCTTTGTTTTTGAGTTTCATATTGGCGCTTTGGGTAGTTCTGAGCGCTGCCTGATAACATATTAAAATCAATGGAGAACCATCATCATATTGCATTTGGTGGTCCTGTATGGCTTGTCTAAGCCAACCAAGGTGTGTGTGGACACAGGCAGGCGTGTGGTGTGGATGGTCTCTGAGTCTAGCCATCTCAAGAGACATCCCTCATCCTGGTCCACGTCAGTGACAAGGCCTCCATGGATGACACTGCTGCTGCTGCCTCACTGATGCCCCGCCTGTATAAAACCTCACGTCTCCCCTCACTCTGTCCTTCCCTGCAGATGAACAAAGCAGGACTAACACATACCACACACACCAACAACTAGCACTCCCATCTGAAAATAAGTGACCAGTGCATATGGAATATACTGATGTTTACGCGTAAGAAGTTCCCTGGTGGATACTGATCTGACTGTCTGGAGCTACACACTGTACATAGGAAGTGGACCTGTCACCTTGTGAATTTGTGTGTGGCAATTGTCTGCTGTGGTTGAGGGCTATTTTCCTGGTCATTCTGTCACTGCTATGGCCTGTGTCTGTGTCTGTGGTAGCCAGCCTAGCACTGGCCCTTCTCCAGGGAGGGGTCTGTTCTAGCACTGCACTGGGTGCTGGGTGAAGTGTGTGTGTGAGTGAGACAGGGAGACCTGTTCTTACTGCAGTCAGAGGGATCAACCGTCTGTCAGCTCTGCAGCGATGCACGGCCCTGCTGTGGTTCTGCTGCTACTCAGCTATGTAAGTCCTCCTCTACTATCAGCTCTATGGGGTATATTCTGGGGTAAGGGAAGAGCAGGGGATTGTGTTGTATTGAAATGTAGTTGTTATGGATTCTGCTTGAATTCTGGTTCTTCTGTGCTCGATTTTTCATTGACAGTAGTACCTCACATGTAAAGTAAGCAACAAGTGCTGTAAGAATTACAATGCAAGACTTTAGAAGGATGATTGGACAAGATTGTTGTGTTTTGCTTTCTTTTGTTGTGTTAGGAAGATTGTTCCTGGTCACATGCAACATAGGATGAAGGCCCAATACTAACAATTTACTAAACCCTTTTGATTGAGTTATTTCATTTTTATCAGCCTTCTCCCAGTACAGCATTGCTTGGTTCTTTTATGGTTTTCTGTAAATGCAACTGTTAGTAACTACTTGTCCCTGCATCTTCATGTGGTGGGTACGCAGTGTACAGCCTGTGACTGGAATATGCCCTGGATCTGTGGATCAAGCCTGAGGCCTTTTTACATGTGCATGCGAGCAGATGAGGGACAGAGAAGATTTTCACATTCGCAAGACAACTCTCATAAATCATTGGGTAAAAACTGGCCTCTTTGCAGTGGCAAACCCAAGACCACAGTAATATCTCAGTACTTTATGTAATAGTTGCATATGCAACAAGTAATATTATACAGAATGAGTGTAATATTATGATGTCTGACCCTGTCTTTGGCCTTGGCCTTGACATTAAAGTGACAACAGGGAAAAACTGAGAGGCCTGAATATGATTGAGTACTTTGTTCAGTGAAAAGTGGTATCTCCAAGGCAACCTAATGCATTCGATAGTAGAAACTTCAGTTGTTTTGGAGGTTTTTTGCATGTATTTCCCCATTACTTATTTGCTCTATGATTTGAAGTTTCAATCACTGCTATAGCTGTTTGACATGTGAAGGCTCAGAGAGTGGTGTCCCTGACAAGGCCTCTCCTCCACATCAATGGGACTTGTTTTGTTTTCAGCCTAAATCACTGCCCTGGTCTAATTATAGACCGTTTTAGGTTTGGGAGGGATGACATCATTCTGTTAACTCACCTTTTTAAAAACGTTGTCCCTAGTTTGACTGTGTTTAATCAGAGAGTGACATATATGAGAACGGCCTGCGCTCTCAGAAAAAAGGGTACCATTAGGCTACAGTATTGATCCCTGGGGTACAAAAATATCAATATACACATAATGTACCTTCAGAGGTATACATATGATCTCACATGGTACAGTTCGGTACCTTTTAGGTACATGTGCGGATAATCTAGTATAATGGTACATTTTTGTATAATTCTTTTATTATATAAAGGTACAATCATCACACACTCTCAAAGAAAGTGAAGGTACATTTCTGTTTCCCAGGTTGGAGGCGTGGATTAAAAGGGGTGTAGCTTTCAGTTAGTTATATTTGGCCACCCGTGAGTGGAAGTGTTGTACCAGTTCAAGTGGTCTATGGTTATGTTAATTAAAGTTTGAGCATGTCTGCTGCCAGTTCTGAAGTCTTTATAAACTCTTACATAAGAGCATGCGACAATAAAGAGCTGTAATTAATATGGTACAGTGGGGAAAAAAAGTATTTAGTCAGCCACCAATTGTGCAAGTTCTCCCACTTAAAAAGATGAGAGAGGCCTGTAATTTTCATCATAGGTACACGTAAACTATGACAGACAAAATGAGAATTTTTTTTCCAGAAAATCACATTGTAGGATTTTTAATGAATTTATTAGCAAATTATGGTGGAAAATAAGTATTTGGTCAATAACAAAAGTTTCTCAATACTTTGTTATATACCCTTTGTTGGCAATGAAACAGGTCAAACGTTTTCTGTAAGTCTTCACAAGGTTTTCACACACTGTTGCTGGTATTTTGGCCCATTCCTCCATGCAGATCTCCTCTAGAGCAGTGATGTTTTGGGGCTGTCGCTGGGCAACACGGACTTTCAACTCCCTCCAAAGATTTTCTATGGGGTTGAGATCTGGAGACTGGCTAGGCCACTCCAGGACCTTGAAATGCTTCTTACGAAGCCACTCCTTCGTTGCCCGGGCAGCGTGTTTGGGATCATTGTCATGCTGAAAGACCCAGCCATGTTTCATCTTCAATGCCCTTGGTGATGGAAGGAGGTTTTCACTCAAAATCTCACGATACATGGCCCCATTCATTCTTTCCTTTACACGGATCAGTCGTCCTGGTCCCTTTGCAGAAAAACAGCCCCAAAGCATGATGTTTCCACCCCCATGCTTCACAGTAGGTATGGTGTTCTTTGGATGCAACTCAGCATTCTTTGTCCTCCAAACACGACGAGTTGAGTTTTTACCAAAAAGTTATATTTTGGTTTCATCTGACCATATGACATTCTCCCAATCCTCTTCTGGATCATCCAAATGCACTCTAGCAAACTTCAGACGGGCCTGGACATGTACTGGCTTAAGCAGGGGGACACGTCTGGCACTGCAGGATTTGAGTCCCTGGTGGCGTAGTGTGTTGCTGATGGTAGGCTTTGTTACTTTGGTCCCAGCTCTCTGCAGGTCATTCACTAGGTCCCCCTGTGTGGTTCTGGGATTTTTGCTCACCGTTCTTGTGATCATTTTGACCCCACGGGGTGAGATCTTGCGTGGAGCCCCAGATCGAGGGAGATTATCAGTGGTCTTGTATGTCTTCCATTTCCTAATAATTGCTCCCACAGTTGATTTCTTCAAACCAAGCTGCTTACCTATTGCAGATTCAGTCTTCCCAGCCTGGTGCAGGTCTACAATTTTGTTTCTGGTGTCCTTTGACAGCTCTTTGGTCTTGGCCATAGTGGAGTTTGGAGTGTGACTGTTTGAGGTTGTGGACAGGTGTCTTTTATACTGATAACAAGTTCAAACAGGTGCCATTAATACAGGTAACGAGTGGAGGACAGAGGAGCCTCTTAAAGAAGAAGTTACAGGTCTGTGAGAGCCAGAAATCTTGCTTGTTTGTAGGTGACCAAATACTTATTTTCCACCATAATTTGCAAATAAATTCATTAAAAATCCTACAATGTGATTTTCTGGAGAAAAAAAATCTCAATTTCCTCTGTCATAGTTGACGTGTACCTATGATGAAAATTACAGGCCTCTCTCATCTTTTTAAGTGGGAGAACTTGCACAATTGGTGGCTGACTAAATACTTTTTTTCCCCACTGTAGCAACCTTAACACAACACTGAGCGGCCTTGTCTAGAGGTGCAGACCTCTTGGCGTAATGGTTAAGGTGTTGACAATCGCTGGACCCAGGTTCGAGTCCTGGTTGGGGCTACCCCTCCAATTCGCTACATTGTTATCAAAAGTGGGATGGCGGAGAGGTGTGTATACAGTGGGGAAAAAAAGTATTTAGTCAGCCACCAATTGTGCAAGTTCTCCCACTTAAAAAGATGAGAGAGGCCTGTAATTTTCATCATAGGTACAAGTAAACTAGGACAGACAAAATGAGGAAAAAAAATCCAGAAAATCACATTGTAGGATTTTTTATGAATTTATTTGCAAATTATGGTGGAAAATAAGTATTTGGTCAATAACAAAAGTTTCTCAATACTTTGTTCAGTGGCGGCTCCTGAAAAAATTCTCAGGGGGGGCAATTTTTCTGATGATTTAGGTGACCTACACACATTTTAAAAAAGATATGTCCAGCAACAACATGAAGACAGGGGCAGCATATAAGTCAATACCAGAAGCATTTATTGACTGATCTCAAAAGTGTTGGCTTACCAGGGTTGGTGGAGCCCTCAGTTTCATCTTTGCCTCGCAAAGCTAACTCAAACACTCCGCAAAACTTCACACACTGGATTAGCCGGCTGAGGATGTGGCGGTTCTTGCTAATGTCGTAGTAAATATATTTGTTATAGTGAATATGGAATATGATATGTTGAGTAAAATGTTGTGCTAAGATCTATTTAGGTCAGGAGCTGGTTATAAGTTCTGTTCCTATCCAATAACAATGGACAAAAGGGTCCTATCTTGTCAGCCTTGTCAGTTTCAGTTCTCCAGTAAACTTGTGATTATCAACACTAACCTCATCGTTGTGGCGGCGGACAGCTAGCCTGTATCCCTCATCCAGTTGAGTGGGAATGTTCACTCTCCCCAAAGCAGACAATCTCAAACAGCTATCCATGTGGGTCTTTGACAGCTCATGTTTCTTAATCTTTCCTGAAAGATGGTGCATGTCCGTTACACACCAGTCGCTGTCCAAGCGGTGCTGTCTGCCGTGCCGCCTTCAGGGTGAAAGAGTAAGCAGGGGGTAGCAGAAGACTGCATTAGCTACATCGCAGCCTGCTAGCCAGGTTTTTCGTTCGTACCAATTTTTGGAAAATCCTCGGGTGTAGGACTTCCCCCCTTTAGTAGAAACCTGTTGAATTATTAAATTTGGTCTGGGAGGTCCTAATTGTTTCGTTGCCAATTTATCTTCATTTGTTCGCCGACAAAAAGTAACTTATTTCAAAGAGACAATCGAGTTGCACTGAACGCTATAGCCATTTTCACAGTAGTAGTGAATTGATTGATGAGGCTACCCGCTCTTTTTTTAGTTACGTTCATGGTTACGTTACGTATGACGAAAGCGCGTAAGTGCAAGCCCTCAGAAACCCATAGAGATTGTATTGAAAGCTCTGATATTTGAAAGAAATGGATTTTACATTAGAGGCTATGAGAGACTTCTGGGCGATTTTCAACCTGACTGAAATCGCCCCAAAAGGGGGGGGGGCCATTTGAAGCACGACTTTAGCCTGATTGGACATTTAGTGGCACTGTGGCAGATCAGACGTCTAGATTACAACACTGATAACTACTGTTGCCGTGATATAATTGATTAGAAAAAAAATCCCTTCCTTTTCCCGTTTGGCAGTGCGTCGCCCATATCGCCCTATTGAACACACCGCCCCTGACTTTGTTATATACCCTTTGTTGGCAATGACACAGGTCAAACGTTTTCTGTAAGTCTTCACAAGGTTGTCACACACTGTTGCTGGTATTTTGGCCCATTCCTCCATGCAGATCTCCTCTAGAGCAGTGATGTTTTGGGGCTGTCGCTGGGCAACACAGACTTTCAACTCCCTCCAAAGATTTTCTATGGGGTTGAGATCTGGAGACTGGCTAGGCCACTCCAGGACCTTGAAATGCTTCGTACGAAGCCACTCCTTCGTTGCCCGGGCGGTGTGTTTGGGATCATTGTCATGCTGAAAGACCCAGCCACGTTTCATCTTCAATGCCCTTGCTGACGGAAGGAGGTTTTCACTCAAAATCTCACGATACATGGCCCCATTCATTCTTTCCTTTACACGGATCAGTCGTCCTGGTCCCTTTGCAGAAAAACAGCCCCAAAGCATGATGTTTCCACCCCCATGCTTCACAGTAGGTATGGTGTTCTTTGGATGCAACTCAGCATTCTTTGTCCTCCAAACACGACCAGTTGAGTTTTTACCAAAAAGTTATATTTTGGTTTCATATGACATTCTCCCAATCCTCTTCTGGATCATCCAAATGCACTCTAGCAAACTTCAGACGGGCCTGGACATGTACTGGCTTAAGCAGGGGGACACGTCTTGCACTGCAGGATTTGAGTCCCTGGCGGCGTAGTGTGTTACTGATGGTAGGCTTTGTTACTTTGGTCCCAGCTCTCTGCAGGTCATTCACTAGGTCCCCCCGTGTGGTTCTGGGATTTTTGCTCACCGTTCTTGTGATCATTTTGACCCCACGGGGTGAGATCTTGCGTGGAGCCCCAGATCGAGGGAGATTATCAGTGGTCTTGTATGTCTTCCATTTCCTAATAATTGCTCCCACAGTTGATTTCTTCAAACCGAGCTGCTTACCTATTGCAGATTCAGTCTTCCCAGCCTGGTGCAGGTCTACAATTTTGTTTCTGGTGTCCTTTGACAGCTCTTTGGTCTTCGCCATAGTGGAGTTTGGAGTGTGACTGTTTGAGGTTGTGAACAGGTGTCTTTTATACTGATAACAAGTTCAAACAGGTGCCATTAATACAGGTAACAAGTGGAGGACAGAGGAGCCTCTTAAAGAAGAAGTTACAGGTCTGTGAGAGCCAGAAATCTTGCTTGTTTGTAGGTGACCAAATACTTATTTTCCACCATAATTTGCAAATAAATTCATTAAAAATCCTACAATGTGATTTTCTGGATTTTTTTTCTCAATTTGTCTGTCATAGTTGACGTGTACCTATGATGTAAATTACAGGCCTCTCTCATCTTTTTAAGTGGGAGAACTTGCACAATTGGTGGCTGACTAAATACTTTTTTCCCCCACTGTACGTGAGGGACTTGATACAGAGAAGAGGTACATTTTTGCCACTTAAAAGGAACAAACGGCTTTGTCACTGTGGTGGTACCCTAAAAAGCCAAATGTGTACCTTTTCTGAAAGTACGGTTTTGTACCTGTGGTACACTATTGGCTCCTTTTAAGGTACAATCTGCAAGGGTACAACTATGTACCTATAAGTAATGGTACAATGGACGTACCTTACAGGGTACCACTACAGTGACAAGCATTTGTACCCCTTTAAGTACAATTCAGTGCCTTTTTTTCTGAGTGTGGGATGGGATGGAGCCTGTCTGAGCAAGGCAAACATGTGACTAGTGAAAGCTGCCACAGTTTCATGGCGAGGCTCTACTTCCCAGCTGCCTGACAGTCGGCCTCTTACACAGGGTCACAGTGCCCAGGCATCGGGGTCAATGCTACTTGACCCTAGGTGGACCCATGGAATAACACTGTCATTGTATGACATCCTCAAACAAAGACCGCCAGTCTGACCGCAGTGTCAACACTGTCTGAGACCTGTCCTGTCCTCCCTGGCTAGGTCATTGATCCAAAAGTTCTCACTCAACTTTGTTTGAATACATGCCACGATGTGATTGATGAGGGAGTAAGGTTGTCTGTTATCTGCTCAGATAAAAAAGATAGGACAGCTAAAAGCTTCTTTTTTTTTCAAATGAACACATAATTTAATAAGGTAGACTTAATTTATTGATCATATCAAATGTTTTATGTTTAATGATGCAAATATTATCATTCCCAAGTTATCTTGGTTCAGGAATTGAGCTGCTTGGATTGCTGTTTTTGCCTGTTATTTTTGTATTTTGGGTAATATTGATTTCCCTTATTGAGAAGATTACATTTAGAAATTGACTTTTTATTGAGTAGCGATAGCTTCATGGGCCATAGATTTTGCCCAAAACTCTCATGCACTCCCTCTACTGTATAGATGATTTTCCATCTGTTGTTTTATGGCCAAGCATTTCCCATCCTCATCATTGTTTGTGTCACAAGGGACACCAATAGATCTCTACATTGGGATCAATAGACAATGTGAATACATTATTTTTGCAAAGACATGAATGACAGCTTTCAAATTATATGAAAAAATATTACACAGACAAATATGAGCTACAAAGTATTGCTCCAATGCTGATGATTTGAAAAAGGCATTGATAGCATGTTTTATTGTTTGGTTGATCCATGTCCAGGGCACCATACAACAGATGACCTTCATAATGGGTGATCCTACAGCAGCCAGACAGCACTGTCAAGGCTACAACACCTGCATCCCTCACACAGACAAACAGGTATGGTCCACAAAGGTCTATAGCAGGTGTAGGGCTTAAATTGACAACCAATAATGCTATATGTGACTGATAAAAATAAAGTTTTGTTTGTGTGGCACTAATGCTTGGAATTTTAACTGCGCCACAATTCCATGTCTGTCTGTTGGTTGGCTCCATCGGGTCATGAAAACAGTCTGCGTGAGAGTGCAAGGTTTATGAGAGAATAAAATCTGATTTGTTTTGGACCCAAACTAGACAATCTGGACCATAACTGTTCCTCCGCAGCTTGTGTGATCTCTCTGGGAAAAAATGTATTTGAGGGCGGTCTTCTTTTAAGTCCCTTTCAAATTGAAGCGTACTCCAAGCACACTCTTTTCTTTACAGGCATATAACAATCCTGATTAGATTCTTATTTTTAAGATGAATATGAGAATTAACATCTTATATTTGTTTTTATTTCAACTTATTTTCCAGGAGCAAGTGGTTTCAGCTGCTGAGAAGGTGCTTGCTCAAGTTGCGACCAGGGCATCATTCAGAGAAGAAGATTCCTCAGGGAGGGAGTCTCATGGACCCAGGCTGAGAGATCAGAGTGCAGAACAGGACACAGCCAAGAGCACTAACCTATCAGCACAGTCATTTCCATCAGTAAGAGCTCAGTCAGAGCCAGAGACACAGAGAAAGACAAGGATAACACCTGAAACAGACAAGTCAAAGATCACTCATAAGACAGGATGGCTGAATGAAACTTCCACACTGCAGGATGATAAAGTAGCAAAGATCACTAGAAATAGTACTATAGTAAAATATGTAGGGCTTGATACTGGCACAGTAGCAGAGTCCCCCCTATCCGCTCCTGATAGGCCATCCGAGAGTGACAGATCCAGTGAACTGGCTGCCTCCTCTGAACCCATTTCATCTATCAAAATAAAGGAGCCACAGGGTCCAGGAGGCGTCAGAAACAGAACAGTATCTTCACAAACCTCTGGACCTCTTCATCGGCCAAACCAAACCAATACAGCCAGAGATGTCTCTGGGATGAAAGGTGTAGTAGTACCTTCTCAGACAGTGGAGACAGCCATTCTCAGTCCCACTGCATGGTCAGAAAACCCCACTGAACCAGCCCTGCTGATCCAGGAGTCAGACAGGGATGGAGAATCAATAGGCTCAGGGAGAAAAGCATCAGTTAGGTTAGATGATTTACAGATCCCACCTGAATCCAAACAGGCCTTTGGACCTACAAGACCAACAGGGTCCTTAGAACCCACCATACAACACAACCTTGAATTCAAGAAAATAGATGCGGAGGAGCTACTGAGGCAGTCTGTGATTCCTCTACCTCCAGTGCTACCTCCAGAGAATAGCACTGTCACATGGAGAAAGACTGTCCCAGAGGCTCCTCTGCCTAACAGTGTGGCTACAGGAGCAGAGGTGCCCTTGGAGAAACCTGAGGGAGCAACACCTCAAAATACCACTGATATCACTTCCACATCAACAGGTGACAAAGCTTCAAACAAGAAACAAAAGGGCAGAAAGACTGTGACAAAGACTTTGACAGATGCTGGACAAGTCATGGAGAAGGGGGATAAAGTTTTATCCCAGGAGCCACCCGCAGAGGATCTAGAGACCAACACAAAAACAAAGACCGAGTCAGAGTCAGCAGAAGAGATGGATACAGAAACAGAAATGGAAGAAGTTGATGAGGACAATGATAAGAAATCAGAGACAGAGGAAACAGATGTAGGCGACAGCAAGTTGGCACACAACATCACTCAAGTCAACACAAGGCAGTTCAAAAAGAATGGGGGAGCCGTCAAAATTGATGTCCTAACTGAGCTCATGTCCCCGGAGCCGAGAGGATCAGAGTGGGAACTGCCCCCTACCCCTCTACCTCCTGCCAGTGTGCCAGGTAAAGTACACAGCATGTGTCCTTTGACACAGTACCCTCATAGCATGCACCCCTCAGACTCTCTGTGGCCCGAGTTTTACTTCTGTTTCCTCAGAGACACTGAGCAGAGAGGTCAAAGGGTCATCGCCATGGCAGCAGGGGCGAGACCTCAACCTCTGACACAGGGTCTGTCTCTGAAAGCTCAGAGGATACTCTACGAGTCCAGGATGAACAACCTGTCCGTTCCTGTCATTTCAGCCAATCACCAACCAAGACACGCACTCAGAGAGCGAGGGACAGCCAATAAACCGGGTCTTCGAATGCAACAGGTATAAAGTTCCACTCATACTCACAGAGATGCACATTTTACATTTTACATTTTAGTCATTTAGCAGACGCTCTTATCCAGAGCGACTTACAGTTAGTGAGTGCATACATTTTTCATAATTTTTTTTCATTTTTCACATCACACTAAAGCAAAGGCATGAACACTTTAACTGGCTAAAGAAAAGATTTGTGATGGTTTTTATAGCATATTTTGGGGGGGTATCGACACACATTTGAGCATTACTTTGGAGCACATTTGAGCATATTTTCCTGTATATCTCTTCTAATTCTGTTTGAATGAGCAGAGAAAAATTTAACATGCACACATGTATCCTTGAACATACAAACACCATTATTTGCATATTGTTCAAGAACATCCTCCAAGCAATGAGACTATGGTGTTATGAAGGGACATGCATTCTCAGCGCTCTGGTCTACAGTCAGGCTGCATAGCTGTCTGAAGACCTTCAAACGAAATTGAGTTTGCATTGAGCTTATTGAATTAAGCCTAGGGTGGTGGAGGAATGGGGTCATTTAAGTGTACTAGCATGGCCCTACAGATGGGATTTGGTCCATTATGCGGCATATATATGGAAATTACCCATATTGAAAGAGGGTGGGGATGCTGTTGATCGATCAGTGTGGCCTGTGGGAGTCTTTTGCCAAAAAATGTAAGCTAGACACACATGCCTCCTCCAGTGGTAGGTTTTGGAATTGCAGCATCTAAGCACTTGTCAATACCAGTACATTAGCAGTGGGCATGCAGTCATTGCAAACAACTTTAATAGTAATGTAATTAAATTATTCATTGTAATTGATTAACAAAAGCAGAACAATATTATATTATTTTATTTTAAAACCAAATAGTATTTTCTATGCAAACCCAAATAACAGTTTTACTTCTTGTATCAAGACGTCATACATGAAAACAGACACTAATGGAAATGGATTGTTTTATCTGTTTTCCCAGGGACTTCAGGGCCCACCTGGTTTGACAGGGCCACCTGGACCAAAAGGGGATAAAGTATATGTTACCTTTTTAACACAATATCTACTGAATCTAAACTATTCATAGTGACACATACAGTGAGGGAAAAAAGTATTTGATCCCCTGCTGATTTTGTACGTTTGCCCACTGACAAAGACATGATCAGTTTATAATTTTAATGGTAGGTTTATTTGAACAGTGAGAGACAGAATAACAACAACAAAAATCCAGAAAAACGCATGTAAAAAATGTTATAAATTGATTTCCATTTTAATGAGGGAAATAAGTATTTGACCCCTCTGCAAAACATGACTTAGTACTTGGTGGCAAAACCCTTGTTGGCAAGGGACGTTTCTTGTAGTTGGCCACCAGGTTGGCACACATCTCAGGATGGATTTTGTTCCACTCCTCTTTGCAGATCTTCTCCAAGTCATTAAGGTTTTGAGGCTGATGTTTGGCAACTCGAACCTTCAGCTCCCTCCACAGATTTTCTATGGGATTAAGGTCTGGAGACTGGCTAGGCCACTCCAGGACCTTAATGTGCTTCTTCTTGAGCCACTACTTTGTTGCCTTGGCCGTGTGTTTTGGGTAATTGTCATGCTGGAATACCCATCCACGACCCATTTTCAATGCCCTGGCTGAGGGAAGGAGGTTCTCACCCAAGATTTGACGGTACATGCCCCCGTCCATCGTCCCTTTGATGCGGTGAAGTTGTCCTGTCCCCTTAGCAGAAAAACACCCCCAAAGCATAATGTTTCCACCTCCATGTTTGACGGTGGAGATGGTGTTCTTGGGGTCATAGGCAGCATTCCTCCTCCTCCAAACACGGCGAGTTGAGTTGATGCCAAAGAGCTCGATTTTGGTCTCAACTGACCACGACACTTTCACCCAGTTCTCCTCTGAATCATTCGGATGTTAATTGGTAAACTTCAGACGGGCCTGTATATGTGCTTTCTTGAGCAGGGGGACCTTGCGGGCGCTGCAGGATTTCAGTCCTTCACGGCGTAGTGTGTTACCAATTGTTTTCTTGGTGACTATGGTCCCAGCTGCCTTGAGATCATTGACAAGATCCTCCCGTGTAGTTCTGGGCTGATTCCTCACCGTTCTCATGATCATTGCAACTCCACGAGGTGAGATCTTGCATGGAGCCCCAGGCCGAGGGAGTTTGACAGTTATTTTGTGTTTCTTCCATTTGCGAACAATCGCACCAACTGTTGTCACCTTCTCACCAAGCTGCTTGGCGATGGTCTTGTAGCCCATTCCAGCCTTGTGTAGGTCTACAATCTTGTCCCTGACATCCTTGGAGAACTCTTTGGTCTTGGCCATGGTGGAGAGTTTGGAATCTGATTGATTGATTGCTTCTGTGGACAGGTGTCTTTTATACAGGTAACAAACTGAGATTAGGAGCACTCCCTTTAAGAGTGTGCTCCTAATCTCAGCTCATTACCTGTATAAAATACACCTGGGAGCCAGAAATCTTTCTGATTGAGAGGGGGTCAAATACTTATTTCCCACATTAAAATGCAAATCAATTTATAACATTTTTGACATGCGTTTTTCTGGATTTTGTTGTTGTTCTTCTGTCTCTCACTGTTCAAATAAACCTACCATTAAAATTATAGACTGATCATTTCTTTGTCAGTGGGCAAACGTACAAAATCAGCAGGGGATCAAATACTTTTTTCCCTCACTGTATGATAATTCTGTTGCCCAGTATTATTGGGTGCTCAGTATTATTTCTAGATTGTGCTCTGCGGATTCCTATTGACATGTAGGTGTGCATGCAGATGTTTCCATATTGTGGAAGTCCATAAAACACTTCAGTGTGTATTGTCTCCTGACAGGGCTATGCTGGCGGAATGGGCCGGACTGGACGCACAGGTTACCGAGGCCCCATTGGTCCACCAGGGATGCCTGCCATCGTAGTGTTCAAGAGCTCAGAGGAAGAGTGGGAGGCCTTCAAGGTGCTGTTATACTGTGTTTCATAGTACACGACAAAGGCTCTGTCAATGTGTTCTTGTTTGGTTGAGTGATTATAAATGTGATTATATTTCAGCATAAAACCATTGATTATTGAACCATTGATACCCAGACCTTTGATTTCTTATTTCTTCTTTAAAAGTTGTGTGTACTGTTTTTATGCAGAAAAAGAAATTCTACAAAAAGCTTGTTGCAACTTGGCCGGTAGGTGATCTCAGCTCTATATCAGTAGTTTCTAGACAGAAACAACTAGAAGGATATGCCCTTTAGGCGGTAGTATAGTGGCCAAACCTTCTGTATACCATAGGAGTTTAAATCACAGTTTATTGTCAATGCAGGATATCAAGTAAACTGTATTCCATCATATCAAACGGAATATCATTTTCTATTTTGAAATTATTGCACAGTCTATGTACTGTATGTCAATTAGAGCTTTGGTTGTTTATCCTCAGAGATTGAAGGGCCCTCCAGGGCCTTTTGGCCCCCCTGGGGATGCTGGACCTCCTGTGAGTAAACGTATAACTGTATACTGTATATCATTATCCCAACATTGCTCATTATTAGACTCTACTGATTGACACATCACACTCATAATGCTTGTTCACTGACAGCAGAGATTGTTTGTGTTCCAGGGACCCCCGGGAATTCCTGGAAAACAAGGACGAAAAGGAGATGGAGGGAAAATCGTAGGTATCTCTGTTTTATCTGAATTTGATCAGAATCTACACCGAGGCATAACTTGTTTTGCCTGTGAGTTGAAACTCAGTCGATGATATGTGGACCCATGAGTGGAAATCGATTTATATGCATGTGTGATCACCCAAATAAATTACTGATTCATTCCAATTGGCAGTTCCAACTGTGAGAACACAGGATAAGTATATGTTAAGCGTGTCCATACGGTATGCTGAATGTAGCTGTTAACTACAATTACTTAAACTCAGAGATCTAAAAACAGAGCAGTGAGGTGAAGCTAACCCATCTGCTGTTTCTATTCTCCCTCCTCTGCTATCACAGAATGTTAACAACCCTGAAATAGGATCACAGGATGCTGTTAGATGAGTCAGATGACTGCTTCCACACTCCACAGTATCATAGCAACACCCACTTCAGGCAACAGGTCAACGCTGTGCTCTCATTAGCATTCATTGGAGATCTGAGCCCAAAAGCTACATGCTGCTTTTGCTTTCAGCACTTCTGTTTGTGAAGCAGCAGCACTTTCATGGATATGAGAATTTCCAGTGAGTGCCCAGAGCGTCATTAATATAAGTGTTAACAGCACATTAGCGCTTGAGCTTTTTTTCAATGATCATGCATCTGAAATGCATCACCGCTAAGTGTTGCTCTTTTTGCCCTGGCACACTGCTACTGCGGTGATGCCCAGTAATGCAAGGCTGCCCCAGACAGACGGTGTCAATAGTGGCGCCACACAATTGCAGCAGACTGGGCAAGCTGTCCACATCTGATTGCCAGTGAACCCAGCTGACACACTGAAGGAACCACTTTCACCACAGTGTTACCTCAGCTATGACACAGAAAGCGCAGAAAGCTGTTGTTCTGATTGTACACAGCACCACTATTGGGGTTTTGATCATTATCTGCTAGTCTTGTGTAGCCAGACGAGACGCTGTACCCTCACATTTGTTCTGCATCCTGGCTAGAAGCTACTTGTCTGCTAACCAATGAGGAGAAGTTTTACATTTCCAAGGGCCAGCATTGTGGTGAATTGCCACACACTGAAGTCTATACTGGCCATTGATGGAATGAACTACTATACAATTTAATTTTAAAAATTGGGTGGGTCGCTTTCAGTCTTGAATTGGACCTCTCATGGCCCTTGGGCTTCATGTTGTCTGCCATTATCATTGGCTATAGGTTTGAGCACACTGAGAGCCTGAGACTGAATTCCCCATCTTATGCCATCCGTGTCTGTATTCCAGGGGGGTTCTGGACCACCAGGGATGCCCGGGCCTCCAGGAAGACCTGGGAGTGATGGGATTGATGGTATAAATTCTGATGATGGCCCTGCAGGACCACCTGGGGAACAGGTAGGACACATTGTACAAAGGCTGAAGAGTGTTCATGTGTTATACATCAATAGAGACTGTTCCAGTGTCAGTGTTGTTGACAGAGCTCTCTACTTGTACTAACAGGGTCTCCAGGGTTACAGAGGAGAGAAGGGCAGCAAAGGGGAGCTGGGTGAGTGGGTAAGAATGGCTAGGACTTCTAACGTTGTGTAGAATATATCTTAGTTTGACCAATATAAACACATTAGATATCAGTGGACAGATGACAGAAACTCATCAAAGTAAATGTTTTAAGCAGGGCAAACTTATTACTGTACTCTGACCATGAAGGTTTCATCGTGACTGGAAATTTCAGCAGTGCCAGCTGCAGTATATGCCGGAATGCTTTCCAACGATTGGTTGTGCAATAAATCCCTGCAAGGCCCAATGAAGAAATGTGATGTAGGCTAGACTTTCCAATAAGTCTTGCCACCGATTCTTTGTAACAGTAATTCTGTGTATTGTTAAGGGTTATGAAGGGGAACCAGGACCCCAGGGAAACAGAGGG
This sequence comes from Coregonus lavaretus, assembly GCF_964263955.1. NCBI lineage: Eukaryota > Metazoa > Chordata > Actinopteri > Salmoniformes > Salmonidae > Coregonus > Coregonus lavaretus. The sequence continues at coordinate 42,010,052 of NC_139993.1, read as the reverse complement.
CGGAAAGGAGACAAGGTCAGACTGAGTGTCTTGTTTTCATGGAACTAAATGTTCTCACACTTGAGTCTTTTATATCACTGGTTCCGGAGCTCTGCTGTGAATGCTAATTTTCATTCCAACTAATCCCAGATTGAAATGGGTTCAGTTTCAATTCAGTGAGCAACCCAATCACACATTGAGGGATTCATTTGAAGTTCATAATGGGTTTCAACATTAATCCTAACTTGTGTCTTTGCTGTTGTCAGGGGAATAAAGGAAACCGAGGCCTCATTGGGATCACTGGATATATAGTGAGTAATACCTACATTTGAATATTGCTATTTCATCAGATACGGTACATCAGTTGTTTGATACTGAACCCTCATGTTAAGTATGAACATGTTGAAGTATGTTGAGTGTTTAAGTGGTTCCTTTCATGCTGTGTAGGGAATACCTGGAGCCAGAGGACAACTGGGCTTCCCAGGAGCATCTGGACCTCCTGTGAGTCTCATGGCTCTCTGTGTATTAAAACAGTTACAACAGTTATTACCAACCTTTTCCCCAAACTGATTTACCTGTCTTCTGAAAAATGTCTGCACTGTCTTGAGAGAGTCTTTTCTGTTATTAAGGGAGACATTGGTGGCATTGGTTTTGTTGGATCGCCGGGCCCACCTGTAAGTTATTCTGCTTCACTCTCAATTGGATCATGCTCTGAAATGAAAGTCAACCAAGTCACCCAAGCTGCTTATATGAACCTATTAATCTCCTTTTCAGGGCAAAATGGGGCCAAGAGGGCCAAAAGGGGTACCAGGAGTCAATGGACCACCAGTAAGGACACATTTGAGCATGATATTGTAGGTATTGAGCCACGTTTCAACAGCCCTGTCTAATCTCTCTGTCTGTCATTAGGGCCAACCAGGTGAGCTAGGCCTAAGGGGACCACTCAGGCCTCAGGTGAGAATTCATCTTCCTGAATTGAAAGCTGAATTGACCTGATATTTACATCCAGGTAAATGTACTTGTCCACAATTCATATTATTGTGTCTCATTCCAGGGAGAGCCAGGTCCTGATGGGATTGTTGGATTCCCTGGTGTTCGTGGACCTCAGGTAGAATCATATAGTTTTTTCGCACTCTCATTGATTTGATCATGCTACATTTACTCACAAGAGAATATGCACAATAAATACATCTGTGCCAGTGATCATAGACCATCTGAAAATCATTGTAGATTATCAAGTCACATTTATTAGCTGGATTTCCAATGAATGTAGAGGATCAATAGGTTTTGAATGTGTCCACAGGGCAAAACAGGTGCAGATGGGCCTACAGGTCCGAAAGGGGATCCTGTGAGTATCAATCAATCATGAATAATTTATTTTAAAAGCATTTATGATGAATATTTCCATTAATTTAACTTTTATTCTACAATCTTACGCAATCCTTCATGTTTTTAAACAGGGGGACGCAGGTGATGAGGGGGAAATAGGAGAACCAGGACTCCCTGGGATTAACGTAAGCACACATTAATGTACACGTAAGATGTGAATACTGATAGCAATGTATTTTATAAAAAACAATTATACTGTAAAAGTAATTCATAAACTTGGCCTCTGTTTTTTCCCTCTTATCAGGGAGCCAATGGCAAACCAGGAAAAACTGGACCCTCAGGTGACCCAGTAAGATTACTTAAAGCAATTTCTTTATTTTGTGTTGAGTTGATATCTAAGTCTTAAGTATTTAAAAGTAATTATGTTAACACTATAAGGACATGTACTTTTGTCCTACAAAGTAACAATTCCATGATACAGTACTTCATTAGTCGTTTCTTTCTGTCCCTGTACTTTTACTTACTCTGAAAAAGTTATTTGCGGGTTTTCTTACTAATTCATATTCCCATTCATATCCAACCGTCTAGCTAACCATGTAGCTGTCTTTGTTTGTCTGTCTGTCCATGTTCACCTTCATCCTGTAGGGGATCAAAGCATCTAAGAGAGGTGACAAGGGTGATCCAGGATTTAAAGGGGACCAGGTGAGTGGACATTATGCACATGGCTAACATTACTACATATACAGTGAGGGAAAAAAGTATTTGATCCCCTGCTGATTTTGTACGTTTGCCCACTGACAAAGACATGATCAGTCTATAATTTTAATGGTAGGTTTATTTGAACAGTGAGAGACAGAATAACAACAAAAAAATCCAGAAAAACGCATGTCAAAAATGTTATAAATTGATTTGCATTTTAATGAGGGAAATAAATATTTGACCCCTCTGCAAAACATGACTTAGTACTTGGTGGCAAAACCCTTGTTGGCAATCACAGAGGTCAGATGTTTCTTGTAGTTGGCCACCAGGTTTGCACACATCTCAGGAGGGATTTTGTTCCACTCCTCTTTGCAGATCTTCTCCAAGTCATTAAGGTTTCGAGGCTGACGTTTGGCAACTCGAACCTTCAGCTCCCTCCACAGATTTTCTATGGGATTAAGGTCTGGAGACTGGCTAGGCCACTCCAGGACCTTAATGTGCTTCTTCTTGAGCCACTCCTTTGTTGCCTTGGCCGTGTGTTTTGGGTCATTGTCATGCTGGAATACCCATCCATGACCCATTGTCAATGCCCTGGCTGAGGGAAGGAGGTTCTCACCCAAGATTTGACGGTACATGGCCCCGTCCATCGTCCCTTTGATGCAGTGAAGTTGCCCTGTCCCCTTAGCAGAAAAACACCCCCAAAGCATAATGTTTCCACCTCCATGTTTGGCGTGAGGATGATGTTCTCGGGGTCATAGGCAGCATTCCTACTCCTCCAAACACGGCGAGTTGGTTGATGCCAAAGAGCTCGATTTTGGTCTCATCTGACCACAACACTTTCACCCAGTTCTCCTCTGAATCATTCAGATGTTCATTGGCAAACTTCAGACGGCCCTGTATATGTGCTTTCTTGAGCAGGGGGACCTTGCGGGCGCTGCAGGATTTCAGTCCTTCACGGCGTAGTGTGTTACCAATTGTTTTCTTGGTGACTATGGTCCCAGCTGCCTTGAGATCATTGACAAGATCCTCCCATGGAGTTCTGGGCTGATTCCTCACTGTTCTCATGATCATTGCAACTCCACGAGGTGAGATCTTGCATGGAGCCCCAGGCCGAGGGAGATTGACAGTTATTTTGTGTTTCTTCCATTTGCGAATAATCGCACCAACTGTTGTCACCTTCTCACCAAGCTGCTTGGCGATGGTCTTGTAGCCCATTCCAGCCTTGTGTAGGTCTACAATCTTGTCCCTGAAATCCTTGGAGAGCTCTTTGGTCTTGGCCATGGTGGAGAGTTTGGAATCTGATTGATTGATTGCTTCTGTGGACAGGTGTCTTTTATACAGGTAACAAGCTGAGATTAGGAGCACTCCCTTTAAGAGTGTGCTCCTAATCTCAGCTCGTTACCTGTATAAAAGATACCTGGGAGCAAGAAATCTTTCAGATTGAGAGGAGGTCAAATACTTATTTCCCTCATTAAAATGCAAATCAATTTATAACATTTCTGACATGCGTTTTTCTGGATTTTTTAGTTGTTATTCTGTCTCTCACTGTTCAAATAAACCTACCATTAAAATTATAGACTGATCATTTCTTTGTCAGTGGGCAAACGTACACAATCAGCAGGGGATCAAATACTTTTTTCCCTCACTGTACAAGTTGCTTCAATTTATGTGACCCTACTCTTCTGTCAGACATGACAGTTCTGTTTATTTGCTTGCATCTGTTAGCAATTGACCTCCTTCCATCCCCTCACTGTGTATTCATTTACTTGTCCTCCCTGATGGGCAGGGTCGACCCGGGCCTCCAGGTAAAAGAGGCTTCAAAGGCAGAGGAGGATCATCAGGGCTGCTAGGTAATGTTGGACCAGTGGGGCCTCCTGGATTTCCTGGAACCACAGTAAGTAGAACCTCTTTAATCTGGTCACTGCACAGTACTGCAATGGGATGGAATATCATTACACCTGTTAAGATCCCTATATCCTGATGCAATGGTACTTTACCTATCTGTTTCTTCAGGGTTATGATGGAATCATTGGGGAGAATGGGAAGCAGGGAAAAGATGGGCCAAAGGTATGAGCAGTCTGGAGGTGGAGCTAGCATACCTTGTACAGTACTTATCCAGATTGACTATTGTATTTTAAACATCAGGCCATCTGTCTTTGCAGGGTGACAGAGGTCCTACCGGTGGGCCAGGCGTTGTTGGACCTAGAGGCGATAAGGTACTAGAAGAGCTTGCAATTTCTGTAGCTATCTGCCACTTATCATTCTTGTAACATTGTTTTGATCTCAATAATGCATACCAATCCAGTGGGAGATGTACTGATGCTGTTGTTTGTTGGTTTCTCAGGGGCGAGAAGGTCGAGTGGGATTTGCCGGTTTGCCAGGGCCTTTTGTAAGTGGAAATAGCATGTCTTCATTAACGAGACAATTCAGAATGATCAAGGTCAAGGAATTATTGACCTTCATCCATCATACAGTGGTGAAATACTATGTTTACCTTGTTTCAAGTAAACATGATCACAGATTTCTGATTTTAGATGTGACTACCAGTTTTACTGTGGCTCGATGTGTCTGTCCTGTCCACAGGGAGTGATGGGGAAGTCAGGAGAGAAAGGAGCTGAAGGAGAACCCGGTATTAAGGTTCCTATGTACCTACACTTCTTATTCTGTCTATACAGCTTCCTGCCATCGTTAGTAGAGAAAAATGCCCTCACACCAGAGATCTGTACACCAGACCATTGAAGAACAGATCTGATAATATAACATAGTATATATTGAGACCGTCAGTATGTTTGAGGTCTTGTTTTCATCTGACACTTGGATTTGAATCACACAGGGGAGGACGGGAATTCCAGGAGTCACTGGACTGAAAGGGCTGAAGGTAAAACTACTATTTTGTGCCATTTTATTTCAGGATACAGTTATTTTCACTCCTTGCCACACCTGCACATGCACATATTACTACTAGGGGGCCAGAGTTCAGAAAAGTGTAAAGGAAGAGAACATGAAAACAGAACAACTGTCTTTCTCCACTCAGGGACTTCAAGGCTATCTAGGAGGTAGGGGACTGGATGGAACACATGGACCCCCGGTAAGATCCCATTGTACTGTATGTGTCCTGTGCCAGAGATGGTCCTGTGTCTAATACACTCAGAGGTTTGGTTTGACCATGATCCCTGTCCTCTAGGGACCCATCGGAGGAACTGCATCTGACGGGGATACTGGACCAACTGGACTAAGGGTAGGTATTCTACAACTTAAATGATTATTTTCTATTGTTGGCTTTTTGGTAATTTTTTGTCACTACTAGTTATTGCAGTTGTGATACAGTATATATACAAAAGTATGTGGACAGCCCTTCAGATTAGTGGATTCGGCTATTTCAGCCACACCCGTTGCTGACAGATGTATAAAATCAAGCACACAGCCGTGCAATCTCCATAGACAAACACTGGCAGTAGAATGGCCTTACTGAAAAGCTCAGTGACTTTCAACGTGGCACCGTCATAGGATGCCACCTTTCCAACAAGTCAGTTCGTCAAATTTCTGCCCTGCTAGAGCTACCCTGGTCAACTGTAAGTGCGGCTATTGTGAAGTGGAAACGTCTAGGAGGAACAACGGTTCAGCCGCGAAGTGGTAGGCCATACAAGCTCACAGAACGGGACCGCTTAGTGCTGAAGTTCGTAGCGCGTAAAAAATCTGTCTCGGTTGCAACACTCACTACCGAGTTCCAAACTGCCTCTGGAAGCAACGTCAGCACAAGAACTGTTCGTCTGGAGCTTCATGAAATGGGTTTCCATGGCCGAGTAACCGCACACAAGCCTAAGATCACCATGCGCAATGCCAAGCATTGGCTGGATTGGTGTAAAGCTCGCCACCATTGGACTCTGGAGCAGTGGAAACACGTTCTCTGGAGTGACGCCACCTGCCCCAATGTATAGTGCCAACTGTAAAGTTTGGTGGAGGAGGAATAATGGTCTGAGGCTGTTTTTCATAGTTCGCGCTAGGCCCCTTAGTTCCAGTGAAGGGAAATCTTAATGCTACAGCATACAATGACATTGTAGACGATTCTGTGCTTTCAACTTTGTGGCAACAGTTTGGGGAAGGCCCTTTCCTGTTACCGCATGACAATGCCCCCTTGCACAAAGCGAGGTCCATACAGAAATGGTTTGTCGAGATCGGTGTGGAAGAACTTGACTGGCCTGCACAGAGCCCTGACCTCAACCCCATCGAACACCTTTGGGATGAATTGGAACGCCGACTGTAAGCCAGGCCTAATTGCCCAAAATCAGTGCCCGACCTCACTAATGCTGTTGTGGCTGAATGGAAGCATGCCCCTGCAGCAATGTTCCAACATCTAGTGGAAAGCCTTCCCAGAAGAGTGAGGCTGTTATAGAAGCAAAGGGGGGACCAACTCCATATTAATGCCCATGATTTTGGAATGAGATGTTCGACGAGCAAGTGTCCACATACTTTTGGTCATGTAGTGTATATTTATATACAGTTGAAGTCGGAAGTTTACATACACTTAGGTTGGAGTCTTTAAAATTTGTTTTTCAACCACAAATGTTTTGTTAACAAACTATAGTTTTGGCAAGTCGGTTAGGACATTGGAATGCTGCCTATGACCCCAAGACAATTTTTCCAACAATTGTTTACAGACAGATTATTTCACTTATAATTCACTGTTTCACAATTCCAGTGGGTCAGAAGTTTACTAAGATTTGATCACTAAGTTGACTGTGCCTTTAAACAGCTTGGAAAATTCCAGAAAATGATGTCATGGCTTTAGAAGCTTCTGATAGGCTAATTGACATAATTTGAGTCAATTGGAGGTGTACCTGTGGATGTATTTCAAGGCCTACCTTCAAACTCAGTGCCTCTTTGCTTGACATCATGGGAAAATCAAAAGAAATCAGCCAAGACCTCAGAAAAAAAATTGTAGACCTCCACAAGTCTGGTTCATTCTTGGGAGCAATTTCCAAACGCCTGAAGGTACCACGTTCATCTGTACAAACAATAGTACGCAAGTATAAACACCATGGGACCACACAGCCGTCATACTGCTCAGGAAGGAGACGCGTTCTGTCTCCTAGAGATGAACGTACTTTGGTGCGAAAAGTGCAAATCAATCCCAGAACAACAGCAAAGGACCTTGTGAAGATGCTGGAGGAAACAGGTACAAAAGTATCTATATCCACAGTAAAACGAGTCCTATATCGACATAACCTGAAAGGCCGCTCAGCAAGGAAGAAGCCACTGCTCCAAAACCGCCATAAAAAAGCCAGACTACGGTTTGCAACTGCACATGGGGACAAAGATCGTACTTTTTGGAGAAATGTCATCTGGTCTGATGAAACAAAAATAGAACTGTTTAGCCATAATGATCATCGTTATGTTTGGAGGAAAAAGAGGATGGCTTGCAAGCCGAAGAACACCATCCCAACCGTGAAGCACGGGGATGGCAGCATCATGCTGTGGGGGTGCTTTGCTGCAGGAGGGTCTGGTGCACTTCACAAAATAGATGGCATCATGAGGAAGGAAAATTATGTGGATATATTGAAGCAACATCTCAAGACATCAGTCAGGAAGATAAAGCTTGGTCGCAAATGGGTCTTCCAAATGGACAATGACCCCAAGCATATTTCCAACATTTGTGGCAAAATGGCTTAAGGACAACAAAGTCAAGGTATTGGAGTGGCCATCACAAAGCCCTGACCTCAATCCTATAGAAAATGTGTGGGCAGAACTGAAAAAGCATGTGCGAGCAAGGAGGCCTACAAACCTGACTCAGTTACACCAGCTCTGTCAGGAGGAATGGACCAAAATTCACCCAACTTATTGTGGGAAGCTTGTGGAAGGCTACCCAAAATGTTTGACCCAAGTTAAACAATTTAAAGGCAATGCTACCAAATACTAATTGAGTGTATGTAAACTTCTGACCCACTGGGAATGTGATGAAAGAAATAAAAGCTGAAATAAATAATTCTCTCGACTATTATTCTGACATTTCACATTCTTAAAATGATGGTGATCCTAACTGACCTAAGACAGGGAATTTTACTAGGATTAAATGTCAGGAATTGTGAAAAACTGAGCTTAAATGTATTTGGCTAAGGTATGTATGTAAACTTATGACTTCAACTGTATGATTTCATAGGGAATGGTGGGGAAGACTGGGGCACCAGGGATTCAAGGTCCAGTTGGGAAGAGTGTGAGTATTGTACTGTTCTTGGCTATACACACTAATTTACAACAGGCGATGATAAAATGATCATACTGACTAAGCTTGGTGATATTATTTGTCAACAGGGGGATTCTGGTGGTAGAGGAATCACTGGAAAGTCAGGAAAGCCAGGAGTCAGGGTAAGTCCACGTTACGCCATAAACACTCTCTGACTCTTTTACTTAGCTATGTCTGACAAAGCAGTTGTGTTTGTCAGTGTATCAGCGGAATTTCGTTTGTCAGTTTGTTTTACCATCCTTTACATAGGGTGCCAAAGGTAAAGAGGGTTCGAACGGCCTTCCGGGAAATCCTGGCCTGAAGGTACTGAAATGGACTTCCTAAAATACAGAACATCAACAATTATTTCCCATGAAGAAATAAAGGAGTTATAAACGGTTTAGCAATACTGTATTGTAATATGGACATAGCTTACTGATATGTTGATTTCTGAAGGGAAACAGAGGTCAAGAAGGTTCGAAGGGGAAATGCGGAAGTCCAGTAAGTGTCAAATGAGTTCTATTCTCAGAGCTTTGTAAAGTGTGTCTGACTGAATCTACATGGAGACTCATGGACATCTTCTCCCATTGTGTTTCAGGGCGTGCAGGGATTGACAGGGATACAGGGATACAGAGGAACTCCTGTAAGACTACGCCACATTTTAGTCATTTTAAAAGGGGCCATTTAAAAATATATATACCAATAATCGTGAATATATACTACACCACCTAAAGTCACCAAACACCCTGGTTTTAGCACTAGACTAGAGTATGTCGTGTTAAGTACTTTTGATGTTCTTAATGGTGTGTACTGATCTTATTTCTACAGGGCATAGCAGGCAATATAGGACCATGGGGTGAGGTGGGCCTCCAAGGGCCACCAGGGGACAAGGGGCCCCCAGGATCAGTTGGGCCCCGTGGAGTTGTAGGTTACCCAGTAAGTTACCTTGACGATTTTATTGATTGCTGTATTCAACGATTGTGGGGCGGTCTACATTTTCTTTCATTTTGATGTCTTCACATTGTGAATGTCCTTAAATTCTAGGGTAAAGATGGACCACCAGGAGGCATTGGGCCAGTGGCAGACAAAGGGGATAAGGTACAACTATACTCTATACTACTGTGAATTATGTCATTATGTCCATGTCAATGGGGCATCAGCTGTATCCAGTCTCTTTTTATAATCCTCTGAAATATCCTGTTTGTGCAGGGGTCCAGAGGAGCTATCGGACAGAAGGGAGTTGCTGGTGTCGATGGTGAGGAGGTAGATTGATTATACTGTATTGATTATTTAGTCATTCTATTTATTCTAAATCTAGATAGATTTGGTTTCCAAAATACAGGCATAACATTTTTTACTAAAGAGTCTGATGTAAGTCCATTGATTCTCAATGGGTAAAGACAATGATTGCATAAGAAGGGACAAGTGTTGCTGTGCTTTAGGGCCCAACTGGATTGCGGGGGCCAATGGGGCCACCAGGACTGAAGGGGCTATCGGTGAGTATCTCAGGATTTATTAATCATGGTTGACAATAACTGTGATATTCAACCGACAAAAGGATCAATATGACATTTTAATATGTTAGGGTGAAAAGGGGAAGATGGGCGCTCGTGGGGAAAGAGGTGGAAAAGGGGTCCAGGGAGACAGAGGCAACCAAGGTCAACAAGGACCAAAGGGCCCTCTGGGGAAAGAAGTAGGTGGTGTGTTTATTCTAGAAATGTGATTGTGATGGCTCAGAATCAGTGTTCCTGTGAGTTTACAGTATACAGTGGGGAAAAAAAGTATTTAGTCAGCCACCAATTGTGCAAGTTCTCCCGCTTAAAAAGATGAGAGAGGCCTGTAATTTTCATCATAGGTACACATCAACTATGACAGACAAAATGAGAAAAAAAAATCCAGAAAATCACATTGTAGGATTTTTAATGAATTTATTTGCAAATTATGGTGGAAAATAAGTATTTGGTCAATAACAAAAGTTTCTCAATACTTTGTTATATACCCTTTGTTAGCAATGACACAGGTCAAACGTTTTCTGTAAGTCTTCACAAGGTTTTCACACACTGTTGCTGGTATTTTGGCCCATTCCTCCATGCAGATCTCCTCTAGAGCAGTGATGTTTTGGGGCTGTCGCTGGGCAACACAGACTTTCAACTCCCTCCAAAGATTTTCTATGGGGTTAAGATCTGGAGACTGGCTAGGCCACTCCAGGACCTTGAAATGCTTCTTACGAAGCCACTCCTTCGTTGCCCGGGCGGTGTGTTTGGGATCATTGTCATGCTGAAAGACCCAGCCACGTTTCATCTTCAATGCCCTTGCTGATGGAAGGAGGTTTTCACTCAAAATCTCATGATACATGGCCCCATTAATTATTTCCTTTACACGGATCAGTCGTCCTGGTCCCTTTGCAGAAAAACAGCCCCAAAGCATGATGTTTCCACCCCCATGCTTCACAGTAGGTATGGTGTTCTTTGGATGCAACTCAGCATTCTTTGTCCTCCAAACACGACGAGTTGAGTTTTTACCAAAAAGTTATATTTTGACCATATGACATTCTCCCAATCCTCTTCTGGATCATCCAAATGCACTCTAGGAAACTTCAGACGGGCCTGGACATGTACTGGCTTAAGCAGGGGGACACGTCTTGCACTGCAGGATTTGAGTCCCTGGCGGCGTAGTGTGTTACTGATGGTAGGCTTTGTTATTTTGGTCCCAGCTCTCTGCAGGTCATTCACTAGGTCCCCCCGTGTGGTTCTGGGATTTTTGCTCACCGTTCTTGTGATCATTTTGACCCCACGGGGTGAGATCTTGCGTGGAGCCCCAGATCGAGGGAGATTATCAGTGGTCTTGTATGTCTTCCATTTCCTAATAATTGCTCCCACAGTTGATTTCTTCAAACCAAGCTGCTTACCTATTGCAGATTCAGTCTTCCCAGCCTGGTGCAGGTCTACAATTTAGTTTCTGGTGTCCTTTGACAGCTCTTTGGTCTTGGCCATAGTGGAGTTTGGAGTGTGACTGTTTGAGGTTGTGGACAGGCGTCTTTTATACTGATAACAAGTTGAAACAGGTGCCATTAATACAGGTAACGAGTGGAGGACAGAGGAGCCTCTTAAAGAAGAAGTTACAGGTCTGTGAGAGCCAGAAATCTTGCTTGTTTGTAGGTGACCAAATACTTATTTTCCACCATAATTTGCAAATAAATTCATTAAAAATCCTACAATGTGATTTTCTGGATTTTTTTTCCTCAATTTGTCTGTCATAGTTGACGTGTACCTATGATGAAAATTACAGGCCTCTCTCATCTTTTTAAGTGGGAGAACTTGCACAATTGGTGGCTGACTAAATACTTATTTTCCCCACTGTATCTATGAAAAGGAGATAATACTGGTGTCCTCTGATTCACAGGGATACTTAGGGCCCTCAGGAGACAGAGGGAAAGAAGGAGCTTCAGGACTAAAGGTGAGTCACAAACCATCAAACAAGGGATGGCTTTTCAACCCCACATAAATCCATGAATTTCATTGAAATTAGATGAGATTCCTGTGTCTCCTGATGTGGATGTGTGTTGACAGGGCCAGCCGGGCATTAGAGGCCCATCAGGCCTCGCTGGACGCTACGGACCAGGGGGCAACACTGGAGGAGGCGGGGCCAAGGGAGAGAAGGGGCTCCCCGGAACCACAGTAAGTAGACTAAGGCTGTTATGGTACCACTATTTGTAAATATACAGTATGAAGCTGAAATGTTGCTGAGAGAGCTGTTCTGGGTTGTGAAGGAGTGTCTGACTGGTGTTTTCTCTCTGATGTAATAGGGGCCTCCTGGAAGGTTTGGGCCTACAGGCTTAGTAGGACCAAAAGGACCAACAGTAAGGATTGATTTCATGGCACACTATTTAGAGTTAATTTAACCTGAGAATACATAATAGGACACTTAATGTCCTGTCATTGCAGGGTTTACCAGGAAAAAGAGGAGTCGATGGAAAAAGTGGACTTCGTGGACTTAAGGTGTAATGCACCATTCAATCTGTTACATTTACATTACCATTTTAGTCATTTAGCAGATGCTCTTATCCAGATACCTTAAGGATGTTGAGTAATTTACATTGTTTAACCAGTTTATATGGATTTGAGGTACCATGATGCAATTTTAATGCAATTTGTGTTTGATCCCAGGGAGATTATGGGGAGAGGGGAAAGACTGGGACTGGTGGTGTCAAAGGAGATGTGGTATGTTTTGCTCTGCAACTTTTAAATAAATAAAAATTAAACGTTTTTCTCATCGTTTTAGCCTCCACATCTACTCTCCTTCCTATATGTTTTTCTCAGGGATTGCAAGGTCCACGGGGGAAGAAAGGAGAGTCTGGAACAAGAGGCAAAATGGTGGGATATTTCATTTTGATTTAAAATACAGTTTTACTAGCTGTTGTTTGATTAAAGTTTGAATATGTTTTATGGATGTTTGTACACAGGGGACATTGGGAAAGAGGGGGTTCACCGGTTCTCCAGGAGGTAAAGGCAGACCTGGGCCTGCTGGTGCCCCTGGAGAGAAAGGTAGTAAAGGAATAGAAGGGCCAAAGGTGAGAGGTCATGTCATGCAGTACACAATCCCTCTTGAAATATCACACTCTATAAAGTGGTTGTGTCTGACCTGATTTTCTCATTTATCTTTGCTGAAGGGATTGCATGGCAGCCCAGGAAAGAGGGGAAGCAGGGGAGCTAGAGGCAAACCAGTGAGTTTAATCAGTTCTTTCTTTCAATGCTTGCTCTACACTCTACCAAACCCTTTCGCCACAATCAGGGTTGGGTAGGTTACTTTCTAAATGTAATCTGTTCCAGTTACTAGTTACCTGTCCAGAATTGTAATCAGTAATGGCGTTTGGATTACCCAAACTCAGTAACGTAATCATATTACTTTTAGTTACTTTTGGATTACTTTCCCCTTAAAAGGAATTAGAAGAAGACAAAAGGGATCCATCAAACACATTTGGTGTTTCATCATAGTAGTCTATGACTTATGGTCAGACTTGCTCAGTTGGAACAAACTTAAACTTGCCCCTTTTTTCAATGCTGAATTGAATGTCCTTGAGAAAACTGAAAGGTGTCATAATGTATATTTTTCTCGCAAACATCCTTTGTGAATTTAAAAGTAATCCAATAATTTATAATTTAGTTTTTGTATCTGTAATCTGATTACATTATTTTAGCTGGTAACGTAACTGATTACAGCTACAGTTTTTTGCAATCAGATTACATGTCAATGATTACATGTAATCCGTTACTCCCCAACCCTGCCCACAATGATTTCCCCCACAATGTACTGAAGCAAAGAGTCAATAGTTCAATTTGAACTTTTCTTCTGTGCCACATTTTCCTCCTCTTGCTTATAGGGAGAAGAAGGCCCATTGGGACCAGATGGATCAGTTGGAAGACCTGGAAAGCCAGCAAGTATCCCTATAGGGCATACTGACTGTGACACCCATTCACAGCTGCATGATCCTATCACAGAAAATACAATATACCGTGTTATAATGATGTTGATCCAATTGATGTGTTTGTTACATTGTCTTTTCTATCTCTTGTTTCGGTTGTTATCTCAGGGACTTGCTGGTTTGGATGGATTGCTGGGGGTTGAAGGAAATGAAGGAGATAATGTAAGCATTGTCTGGTGCCCAAGCATAATCTTTATGTATATATTTGTCAAGCAGTAGCCCCAGGACATATTGTCTAATAGATCTTCCTTTAATTCTATTCATCTCCAGGGTGATATTGGTTACAGAGGAGCCCCTGGGAGGCCTGGTCTACCAGGGAAGATGGTGAGTGAAATACAGACCTAAGCATAGTGTTTTTAAGGCAGGATAAGTACACAGGATTTAGGAACTTGATGCATCCTTACTCTAATGATTAATGTTACAGGGTCAAAGTGGACAACCTGGATTGAGTGGTGGTCACGGAGCACCAGGGTCTAAGGTACGACCTGTGTTTGACTAATTGAGATATCCAACAGTGCATTTACATAGAAATACAACAATAGCTATTTGGCCAAAAATCTTTATTTTGCCATGATTTACATTCAGAACCTTCCACCAATGTTTTGTCAAGGGTAATCTTGGATCAAAAGGAAAGCGAGGACCTGCAGGGCCAATGGGGCCAAGGGTAAACCAATACATGTGAAACCTTTACGTTCATGGTTGTAAATCCCTGTCTATATTCTCGGGCGTTTTTCTTATGCTTGATAACTAAGCACTCTGATATTGTTCTTCTGCATAGGGTATTCCAGGGTTTGGAGGAGCAAAGGGGAAGTTTGGCCAGCATGGATCAAAGGTGCTGTATATGTCTCAACACTCAATAACACCTACAGTATGTTACAGAGTAAAACAACAGTATTAGTTTTCTATGGTGTCACATCATTGCTCCTTTATATCTGTTCTCTCTCAGGGTCAGGCTGGCGGCAGAGGCCTACAGGGACATATTGGACCACGAGGAATTAAAGTAGGTCATTTGGAATGAATTTGGAAATCAATCAACCACACCTCACATTTAGAGAGCAGATGACTCTTGTCTTTTTTCTTTTAGGGGAATACAGGACTGCCAGGGAATAAAGGGCGGTTAGGTCCAAAAGGCATACAGGTTAGCTGGTGATATTTATTTTCCATATTAATTGTTTTAAAGGAATCATATCCTGATACATGTTGCACAACAGTATCAGCACAATATTTATTATTAGTTTATGTCAATGTTTTGCTAATTTATAGGGAGACATTGGTCCTCGTGGTCCACCTGGGAAAAAGGGCTTCCCTGGTCTACCTGTATGTATTTTGTCCATATTTCACAAACCTTCTTAGAGTCTCTTCCAGTATAGGTTTGCTAAAATTATGACATTTTGAAGTCTTGTTTGGTCAATTTAGTTTGTTTTATTTTGCAGGGTCTCTTTGGAAAGAGGGTAAGTAACCATTTAGCATTCTAATGTCTATTGTTGGGTATATTTCCATGGTTTCCATCTAAATCTATCATGCTCTTCGCAGGGAATGAAGGGGATACAAGGAATGCCTGGAGCTAAGGGACTGAGAGGTCCACGTGGACTACCAGTACGTAGGATTATTGTGCCTTATGATCCAAATTAGTAACAGTAACTGAATCTTCCAGAATGCAGAGTACAGAACATAATGGATCACATGTAAATACAAGCCCCCATTTATGTCACAGGGAAAACCAGGTCCTCCTGGCCGTCCAAGAAACAGGCGACCTGGAGCCCTTGGAAAAAGAAGAGGATCCAAAAAGGTTGGTACCCGATTTATTGTAATCTATACCTCTTTATTATACTGTAAGACTGAGGAATCATACTCCACAGTCCACACTAAATATTTCCTCAAAACAACTGCATAACCTGCACTCCTGCACATAACTTGTTCTGGGATTCATCCGATGGCATTAAGGAGTTTACCACATCAGTCACTGGCTTCATTAATAAGTGCATCGACGACGTCATCCCCACAGTGACCGTATGTACATATTCCAACCATGGGATTACGGGCAACATCCGCACTGAGCTAAAGCTGCCGCTTTCATGGAGCGGGACACTAATCCGGATGCTTATAAAAAATCCCGCTACGCCCTCCAACAAACCATCAAACAGGCAAAGTGTCAATACAGGACTAAGATCGACTGTGTGATCACACTCTCCATAGCTGATGTGTGTAAAACCTTTAAATACGTTAACATTCACAAGGCCGCAGGCACAGACAGATTACCAGGACGCGTACTTAGAGCATGCGCTGACCAGCTGGCAAGTGTCTTCACTGACATGTTCAACCTCTCCCTGACCCAGTCTTTAATGCTTACATGTTTCAAGCAGACCACCATAGTCCCTGTGCCCAAGAACGCCAAGGTAACCTGCCAAAATGTCTATCGCCCTGTAGCACTCACATCTGTAGCCATGAAATACTTTGAAAGGCTGGTCATGGCTCACATCAACACCATCATCCCAGACACCCTGGACCCACTCCAATTCACATACCGCCCCAACAGCTCCACAGATTACTCAATCTCTGTTGCACTCCACACTGCCCTTTCCCACCTGGACAAAAGGAACACCTATGTGAGAATGCTGTTCATTGACTACAGCTCAGCGTTCAATACCATAGTGCCCTCCAAGCTCATCACTAAGCTAAGGACCCTGGGACTGAACACCTCCCTCTGCAACTTGATTCTGGACTTCCTGACGGGCTGCCCCCAGGTGGTAAGGGTAGGCAACAACACATCCATCACGCTGACCCTCAACACGTGTGCGTGCTTGCTTAGTCCCCTCCTGTACTCCCTGTTCACTCACGACTGCGTGGCCGTGCACGACTCCAACACCATCATTAAGTTTGCAGACGACAAGACGGTGGTAGGCATGATCATCAACAATGATGAGACAGCCTATAGGGAGGACGTCAGAGACCTGGCAGTGTGGTGCCAGAAGAACAACCTTTCCCTCAACATCAGCAAGACAAAGGAGCTGATCGTGGACTACAAGAAACAGAGGGCAGAGCACGCCCCCATTCACATCGAAGGGGATGTAGTGGTTTGGGTCGAGAGCTTCAAGTTCCTCGGTGTCCGCATCACTAAGGATCTATCATGGTCCACACATACCAACACAGAGGCTGAAAATATTTGGCATGGGCCCTCAGATCCTGAAAAGGTTTTACAGCTGCACCATTGAGAGCATCTTGACTGGCTGCATCATCGCTTTGTATTGCAACTGCTTGGCATCTGACCGCAAGGCGCTACAGAGGCTAGTGCATACGGCCCAGTACATCACTGGGGCCGACCTCCCGGCCATCCATGACCTCTATACCAGGCGGTGTCAGAGGAAGGCCCTAAAAATTGTCAAAGACCCAAGTCATAGACTGTTTTCTATGCTACTGCATGGCAAGCGGTACCAATTCACCAAGTCTGGAACCAACAGGTCCCTGAACAGCTTCTACCCCCAAACCATAAGACTGCTAAATAGTTAATTAAATAGTTAACCAAATAGCTACCTGGACTATCTGCATTTACCCTTTTTGCACTAACTTTTTTTACTCATCACATATGCTGCTGCCACTGTTTTATTATCTGTCACTTTATTCCTAGTTATTACATTTACATTTATGTCATTTAGCAGACGCTCTTATCCAGAGCGACTTACATTATCATTTTTTTCATACCCCCTGTGGGAATCGAACCCACAACCCTGGCATTGCAAACACCATGCTCTCTATCAACTGAGCTACATCCCTGCCGGCCATTCCCTCCCCTACCCTGGACGACGCTGGGCCAATTGCCAATATGTACATATCTACCTCAATTACCTCGTACCCCTGTACATCGACTCGGTACTGGTACCCTGTGTATATAGCCAAGTTATCATTACTAATTTTGTGTTTATTATTACTTTTATTATTACGTATTTTACTTTTCTATTATTTCTCTATTTTCTTTCTCTTTGCATTGTTGGGAAGGGCGCGTAAGTAAGTATTTCACTGTTAGTCTACACCTGTTGTTTACGAAGCATGTGACAAAGATTTTTTTTTGGGATGATGTATCAGTATTTATTTGTAAAACCTCCTAATGTGAGTCTGTCTGTGGATGGCCCTGTTTTCCCAGCAAACTCGGGCCATGACCAGGAGAACGCTTGCCTCACTGCCTGACCAGAACTCAAGCAGCTCCATCAGCTGGCCTCAGGGCACCAAAAACAGCCCTGCAACCACTTGCCACGAGCTGGGGCTTATTCGCCCAAACCTCCAGGATGGTGAGTGGAGCTCAGCAGGTAGAAGTTAGACTGGCCACTGAGCTGTTGTATGCAACAGAGCAAGTGAAGCCAACCTCTCGTAATTTTTACAGCTAGAGTCATTTGTCCAATAATGTGTTCGTTAGTTTTACAAAGGTGTGATCTTTCCAGGACACTTCTACATGGACCCTAACCAGGGCTGCCCATTTGATGCCCTGCAAGTGTTCTGTAACTTCACTGCAGGAGGGATGACCTGTATACCTCCTGTCCAGTCACAGGTAAGTAGCTGGTCCTGACATCAGTCAAGATAGAGTGGGGCAAGTGGTTGCACAGAATATTTGAGAATTAATGATTTATCTACAACTTTGCCTCTCTCTTGAGCAGAATATTGAGGAAGGTTATCTAGTGAGCATCAATTATGGGTAACATAATTTCTCACATACATCACTTACACTTATTGTTTTCATTTTGAAAAGGCATGTTGTGATTTATCTTCCTATAGATAATAGGAAAATGGGAACCAGAAAAAAAGAAGTCCAAAAAGTCTATCAAGTGGTTTAGCCAGCATGATGGTGGCTATAGGGTAAGACATTCAGCATGTTACATTTAGAATCCATCTACAACTGCATTACCGTAGCTGATCCAAATGATTTATGTCTCTCCTACTGTAGTCTGAGTATGCTGGTCTTGATGTGGTCCAGCTCCGGTTTCTACGGTTACACAGCCACTCTGCCTCTCAGCGCCTGACCATCGCCTGCCCATTTAACCACACTAGCAGAGAAATCAGGAAAAAGACAACAAACAGGGTTCTTCACTTTCTGGGAGACTCCGGTGGGGAGATTGGTTCAAGCTATATGACAGTATGGAGGAATGGTTGTGAAGTAAGACCCAAAGAACAATGTAAACCTTTATACACATGTAGTACATTTGCTGCTTTATGTCACCTACAACTCATGCTACACAACCATTGTAATTCATTGCCTGGCCACTTGATGTCAGTCAAGACCTATAAAAAGACTACATGTCTACTGTACAATGTGAGACCAATGTTGTGTACTGTAATGAGAGCCGGGTATTTTCAGCATGTTCTCCCATGTCTGTCACTCAGGTGGAGGTGGAGGTTCGAGTAAGAGGGAGCACAGAGATCCACAGAGGGGACATGGAGCTACTACCCCTCAGGGATGTTAGTGTGGAGGGAAGTGGAGACCACTGGAACACAGACTTCAGAGCTGTCCTGGGACCTTTGTGCTTTTTGTAGCCTCAGCTTATCCAAAGAGAAGCAGCTGTTTCTCCCAGAGCCGTCAAGCTCTGCCCAATGTATGGGTCAAGAACATTTGGGTGCAATTCCTCTTCAGGACAAAAGAAAGAGATATCATCATGTTGTGTGATCTCTGTAGCATTTGTCTAATTGTGATAACAACTAGAGCTTTATAATAAAATATGTATTTTGGAGTTATTTGTTAATCTTGTTATAATATGTGTCTTTTATAAAGAAAAATATATAGCTGTTGTGTTCTTTGTATCTCCGGCATGTCGATTTTTTTAAATGATTAATTTTTCTTACTGATGTACTGTGTGTATATATACTTCATATTAGATTAATGTGGATGTTTTATTTAATTGTTAAGCTTTTGTAAGTATATCTTTGCTATTATTTGATGTCTTGTTTTTATTCCTGCAGACTAATACCTGAAGTCTTGATTAACACCAATATCTGGATGGTCTAAACTTCAAATTGAAACGTTTTAAATGTCACTTCAACTTACTTTACAATAACTTGATCACACATTTTATGGTTTACACCTCTAATGCAGTAAACAGTAGTACACCCTGTTGTCACAAATGGAATTAACTTAAATATGTGCAATGAATTATTTAAATGGTTCTCCGTAAGATGATGGAAAACTGTTGTAGTAAGCTACTGTATTTATTACAGAACATGATTTGCAGGACAATAAACCCATGCTGGGTAGAACTGTTCCTAACTGCTGTTCATACAGAGCATGTGCAGTAGGTTACACTTTCATACATTGAGGACTAATCATGTGTAGGATTACATTTTCTCTTGTGTTGGCTCTTCCCCATTTGTCCATTACTCATCCTCTCCTGCTACCATGCCTTTAGACCAGGGGTACTCAACTACTATTTGAGAAGGTCCGGTCACACACATTTCCTAGGCTGCAGTTTTTCAACTAATTTCCTGCAATTCTACACATTTTGCCATGTCTCATGTGGTTTCTTATGATACCTGAGTGAGTCAACAAAATCAATGTGGGCCCCCTGTGGTTCGAGGACCCCATGGGCACAATCTGGCCATGATAACTACAAGGTTTAAATAGCTGATTAGCCTAATTTACCTAACATGGGCTAGTAGTTGATCAACTGGAAATTTGACAGGTTATATACTGTAGTTTACAAGGACTGTTGTTTAACATTCTGTTATCAATGTTCTTTCTCACCATTCTCCATGGTCAACATAACTTTGGTGATATTTTGCCTAAAGCTATGGAGGACAGTGTCAGTGTGTCCTCTGACTGAGGTTTCTTACATGGACAGCTTGGCAAGGAAAATAAAATGTAATTTCCCAGATTGCTCGAAAACCATGTAGACTGATTGAATTCACCACACTATAACACATGATTATCATTGTACCAGCGTGGTCTCATAGATTAAACGTAACATAGTAAACGTAAATCAAGGAAACTAACATTAGTATTCTATGTTACGTCTGGTATGGTTACATAAGACAGAAGGTTACTTAAGACAAAAACGATATATAACGCAAACATCTAGCATCACAAAGGATGCGTGTTCGAATCTCATCATGGACAACTTTAGCATTTTAGCTAATTAGCTACTTTGCAACTACTTATCATGTTAACTAACCCTTCCCCTAATCCTAACCTAGCCACCCAGCTAACATTAGCCACAACAAATTGGAATTCATAACATATCATACGTTTTTCAAATTCGTAACATATTGTAGTAATTGCAATTCGTAACATATCATTTGAATTTGTAATTCATATCAGATCATACGAAATGGATGACGGACATCCACAAATTAATACACACCATTCGAAACGTAACATATTCGAAACGTAACATATCACACTAACTGAAGTGGCTCTGATTTACTTACAGAATAATGCGAAATGCTCTGAGACCAGGTTGCAGCCAGCATACTGGTCTGGAGAGCGAAACAAATAGGCCTAGTGACTATACATGATTAATTTGGGTGCCGACCACGCTCGTCATTTAGAGGCGGGGCGGTGGCTTAGAAAAGCAAGAGAGGCGTCATCGCATCACTCATTTGCAACATTGAAGAGGTGAGAATGTGATGACAATTGAACAGGTAAATTAATTTGTAAGTAACAGATTAACACGGGGATTCATACCATACATTTTGAAGACACGGCTCAGTGACGGGTGAGTAGCATGAATCTAGCTTGCTAGCCAATTCCGTGTCTCGCTAACCAAAACAAACGCCGAACTTGACAGACAAGCTCTGCTAGGTAGCTCGCGCTTGACTGACATGTTTTCCAGCAATGGAACCACGGAATTTGAACTAACATAAGAACAAATATTTTTGTAACTTGATTAGCTCGATTGTAGCAAGTTTGTGATTTATGTCCAGCGCACTAGCTACATATCATAGCTTGTTGTTGAATACCTGGCAGACTGTGATCACTGGAGTAAGCTAGCAACTTATCCATGGTTCGATTATTATATTATTGGCTCTGGACAAATTTCTGACTGCTAGCAGGGCATGCTCAGCAAATCACAGCTGTCCACTGACCCTCAACTAACTTTTTGACAGTCCAGGTCTTTCAGTTATAATGAGGTCAGTTTAGCAAGCAAGTAAACAAAGAGATCATAGCTTGTCTTCCACTGTGTTCAAGCCCGTTGATGGTTAGGTAGACATTAATTCAAAATACATTCAATGGCCACTAATGTTTTCACATTTTGGCATTATCATGGTTCATAAGGCTATGAATTTCCATTGGTTTAACTAGTGTGGAGCTCCATCTATCTTGTCAGGTGAATATGATTTGGTTCTGGATTTGTCCACTGTAGTGTGTATACATCCAACAGGTTGTTTTTGTTTTCTTATAAGATGGAGAGTGGGGATGACGGTGTCCTGCGCTGCCGCAGAGCTTTACCTAAGATGCCCACCATTTCAGACCTGGATGACATAGGTGGAGAGGGCAGCAATGGAGAGAACCCTTGCAATGGAGAGATCCACAGTAATGGTGTGAGAATGAAGCTTGATTAACAGGTGTCAGAGCTAAATGCAACACAGATGGTTGAATAGTTGGACAGTGTTTATGCTTATGAGTAAGAATGAACTATGTGGGGGGGACATTAACAGGATATAGATGGTGCAATTCTTAGGTCATGGGTTGAGCTCTAAAATTCCATAGAAAAGGCATTGTTTTATTTCCACATTGTCAATGGCCAAACCTCAGTCTAAATTCTTTGTGAAGATAACCTGGATTAACCCCAAGTACAGACATTCAGTCATGGGTGTGTTTGAAAGGTTATACAGTGGCACTTCCTTAAACCCCAGTAGCTGTTTGTCACTAGTCATTTCTTTATAGTGGTTACATTTGCTTTCTCAAGACCAGTCTTCATTGACTCACAAATGACTAAGTGCCTCATGGAACTTCCCTGACCTGTCCTGTTGCCTGGTTCGTTACAAAGTTTAAATTTCTTATCAGAATCCTTTGTCAACAGCAATCAACTGTTGGTTGTTATCTGTAGAACTATATCCGGTCTAAAGGCTACATGGTAGTGTACTACTTCAGCACATGTTCATTTGACCCTGTTTGAAGAGGAAGATGGATTTAACCACACCTCAGCTAGCTCTGTTCCTTGTCCTTAAATTCCCCTGAGACTGTGCTTATTATTTCCCATGGGGAATAATGGCCAATTGTCCACCCGCTATATTGATTCAGGCATTTATGTAAATATTGAACATGGTATTGTTTACTCATAGTATGCCTATATCCATCCTCCTCCTGGGTAACCTGGCAACTGTATTGGTCCTGAAGTCATTTGGGATTCATATTACTCACCGGCACTGGTAGACTTTGGAACGAAATGAATACGAAAGTCTGACCCATGATTTATTGCTTTGCGTTAATTACATTTTCTCCATTTATTTCAGGAAAAATGGAAGTGGAGCAACTCATCAGCAAGAAACTCCAACTGAAGAGGAAAGCAGAGGTGAGACTTAGAACAGAATGTGTTGTCAGCAGGTCAAATGTGTTCTATTTGTTCTGAGCCGGTGATTAGATGCTGAGTGCTGATGTCACATCCTCCTAACAATGTTGTCTGTTCTCACGAGTCACCCGTCATTGATTGAGTCCCCATGATTCAACAAAGTCCTCTTAGTTCTGTCACTGTTTGTGGATGTGCCTACTCGTTAGAAAAAAAGTGTTTTGTGCTTTGCTTCTGCACTGCCAAATCCCTACTGGACTGAGTCAATCTTCCTTAAGCCTATGTAAGCTGTAGTATTATCATTTCAAAATCTGTCAAGCTGCTTTGCCTTGACTGTTAGTTTTCAAATCCCGTCATTATTTGTGCATTCAAAAAAGAGCTAATAACTAATCTGCATCTCTCCCACTATTTACATGGCTGGAGAATGGGAAAGTACAGCAAGAGGCAGTTCTGCTTTTATGATCTGAGTCAGTGGATATTGCATAGGAAAGTACTGAAATGCATTGTAGGGGTCAACCTAGGTGACTGAGTGGCCAAACAAAAGTTTCACAATGAATTGAGAAGTGCAGACTGAAGAGAAAAAGCCACTTGAAACATGTATTGATGAATGGTGTAACTGGCTGGAAGTCTTATTCACATCTTAACGCATCATAATAGAGACAGGTGAAATTAACACGTCCTATCTTTACTGTACACAATACCCAAAGCAAAAACTCAAACCCAGAGAGCTCCCTTATTTGCACACAATGTAAGAGGAAGAGAGAATGTGTAAGAGGGTTATTGTATTCTTAAAGCGGTCTTCTTGAGGGCTGTTTGTTTCCTATAAAGGTCAACAAACCTCTACCCTCATCAGCTGTTACTGTGCAAACAGATAAAATAGACCGAACAATCACCACAGTCTTTCTGGACATGAGGTCATCATTCAAACATTTTTTTCTCTAGCTACAAATGGTTACCTTACGGTCTGAGTTAATGTTCGTCTCATATCATGTCCGATTTAATATTTGTCAATATGATTATGGATTGAAATAACTTTTTTTTTTACAACCATCCTTTCTATTTCACTGAAAACCGTATGCCTTGTTGATTGTGGATGTTTCTCTGGTGTGCAGCACTTGAAGTCTGACCTGATGAAGCAGTTTGACTCCCAGGTGTTGGAGTTCATGGACAGTCTGATAGAGGAGTCGACCAGCCTGGAGCCTGCACCTGTCCCTGCTGTCTTCTCCCCTCCTCTGTCCGATAAGGAGAGGAGTAAGCTCAGGTACTGAGCCCCTCACTGCCCCCTTTTACCTTCCACCCTTCTCCTTTCTGACCTGCTCTCTTACTATGTCAGAGGTCAACATCTATTTAATTATATTTTGTCAATGTTTTTTTTTTATTCTATTAGGCATCTCCGAGGGTCATCCCAGGGCCTAGGCAAACAGTTTGTGGTCCGGAGGTCCTTGTTAGAGTAAGTGACGAGTTAATACTGGGCTGTGTGTGACTGCTTATGACAAAAAGCTCCCTCATCGAACACTACATACAGTGGGGAGAACAAGTATTTGATACACTGCCGATTTTGCAGGTTTTCGTACTTACAAAGCATGTAGAGGTCTGTAATTTTGATCATAGGTACACTTCAACTGTGAGAGACGGAATCTAAAACAAAAATCCAGAATGATATGATTTTTAAGTAATTAATTTGCATTTTATTGCATGACATAAGCATTTGATCACCTACCAACCAGTAAGAATTCCGGCTCTCACAGACCTGTTAGTTTTTCTTCAAGAAGCCCTCCTGTTCTCCACTCATTACCTGTATTAACTGCACCTGTTTGAACTAGTTACCTGTATAAAAGACACCTGTCCACACACTCAATCAAACAGACTCCAACCTCTCCACAATGGCCAAGACCAGAGAGCTGTGTAAGGACATCAGGGATAAAATTGTAGACCTGCACAAGGCTGGGATGGGCTACAGGACAATAGGCAAGCAGCTTGGTGAGAAGGCAACAACTGTTGGCGCAATTATTAGAAAATGGAAGAAGTTCAAGATGACGGTCAATCACCCTCGGTCTGGGGCTCCATGCAAGATCTCACCTCGTGGGGCATCAATGATCATGAGGAAGGTGAGGGATCAGCCCAGAACTACACGGCAGGACCTGGTCAATGACCTGAAGAGAGCTGGGACCACAGTCTCAAAGAAAACCATTAGTAACACACTACGCCGTCATGGATTAAAATCCTGCAGCGCACGCATGGTCCCCCTGCTCAAACCAGCGCATGTCCAGGCCCGTCTGAAGTTTGCCAATGACCATCTGGATGATCCAGGGGAGGAATGGGAGAAGGTCATGTGGTCTGATGAGACAAAAATAGAGCTTTTTGGTCTAAACTCCACTCGCCGTGTTTGGAGGAAGAAGAAGGATGAGTACAACCCCAAGAACACCATCCCAACCGTGAAGCATGGAGGTGGAAACATCATTCTTTGGGGATGCTTTTCTGCAAAGGGGACAGGACGACTGCACCGTATTGAGGGGAGGATGGATGGGGCCATGTATCGCGAGATCTTGGCCAACAACCTCCTTCCCTCAGTAAGAGCATTGAAGATGGGTCGTGGCTGGGTCTTCCAGCATGACAACGACCCGAAACACACAGCCAGGGCAACTAAGGAGTGGCTCCGTAAGAAGCATCTCAAGATCCTGGAGTGGCCTAGCCAGTCTCCAGACCTGAACCCAATAGAAAATCTTTGGAGGGAGCTGAAAGTCCGTATTGCCCATTGACAGCCCCGAAACCTGAAGGATCTGGAGAAGGTCTGTATGGAGGAGTGGGCCAAAATCCCTGCTGCAGTGTGTGCAAACCTGGTCAAGACCTACAGGAAACGTATGATCTCTGTAATTGCAAACAAAGGTTTCTATACCAAATATTAAGTTTTGCTTTTCTGATGTATCAAATACTTATGTCATGCAATAAAATGCAAATTAATTACTTAAAAATCATACAATGTGATTTCTGGATTTTTGTTTTAGATTCCGTCTCTCACAGTTGAAGTGTACCTATGATAAAAATTACAGACCTCTACATGCTTTGTAAGTAGGAAAACCTGCAAAATTGGCAGTGTATCAAATACTTGTTCTCCCCACTGTACATTGTCCTTAAACTGAAATGTTGCTGGCTCAGTATTGTTGATGTTTATCAGCATGGTCTCTGTCTCTTGTTTCACAGTGAGCTGTTTGAAGTGGACCACATCCGGACCATCTACCACATGTTCATCGCCTTGCTCATCCTCTTCATCCTCAGCACCCTGGTGGTTGACTTCATTGATGAAGGCAGGTGAGGTGTAGCACTGATTCTTCACTGATCTCTCTTTAAATATAAACTGCCGCTTCTCTATTGCAGTGGCGATTTTAGCATGTAAATCAGGTGGGCAAAAAATAAACAGTGTGGTGCATGCCAGCAAAGCCACTACACTAAACAATACATTAATTGCATTATAACGGTGACAAACAAACTGTTAGGGCCTACATAAAGCTGTCCCAACAGCAGTCCTAACATGCTACACCTGGCTATCAGCGGAGCCTTGTCTGGCAGCGGAACAGTTCATTCGGCCTCATTTACTGCCTTTAAAAAAAAAACATTGCTGACTTGCATAAACAAATGTGGTTTCTAATGACAATTGAGATGTACAAACTATGGCATAAGGGGATGACAAGCGGATAAGGGGTCATCCGTAATTTCGATTAAGACATTAATGAGCGAGCTAGGACGGACGTAGTCAATATAACTATTTGTTCAGCACTTTTGAAATGTACAGCGACAGAATTCAGAACATGGGCGGGTCTTAGTGTTCTCCCTGTACACCAAGTCAGAACTGTAGGATAAATAAAGGGGGCATTTAAGCAGACAATGAAACCTCTTACAATATTCGATGATTACATTTCTCTAAAACAGGTCAAAGGCTACATGTGCACCACCAAGTCATAACAGTAGGTGAATTTAAGAGGGGTAAATAGACCAAACTATTAGGGTGAGGCACATGGGCTACTAACATCTTACTACACAACATACACTTAGTATTACTTTCTTAGCTACAGTATACATATCTCCCTGGCAGATTATATAATTTATGCGGCAGCATACAATACATTTTTGGACTCACCTTGTTGTGCTGAAGCTCACTTGAACAGGAAGGTGGCGCGGCGGTCCTTCGTGGGCAAATGTTGTCATCAAAGAAAGAGGCCGGATTTACAGTTCCGAGTTGGATGACTGTTCAAAACGTATTTTCCCAGTCGGCACTCGTTTATTCCCGACTTCCCAGTTGCAATGCTTGCAGTTAGCCACTGTCACTGAGTTTTCTTCCAAACCACTCATTGTTGAATTTGCGATTTCCAACTTGTTGTTTATGTCCAATGGCCGATGAGCATTGATACGTTTTATCTATAATTTCTCTTCATTGTGTCTCTTCATATGACAAGGATTAAAAAGGATTTGCCAGTAGATTGTCGACTTGATTCATGATGACTGCTAGCTAAGATTTTGAAAGTAAGATGTTGACATGATCAGTCCAATCAAAGCTACTGTACATATAACGTGATTTGACGTCATTTTATCTGTGGCCAATGACCTTGAGCCTTCTTGGAAGGGCACTTCTAATGTAACGATGGCAGCAACCAATGGGCTTGAATTTTCGAAGTATACCCTTAGACTTGGCGTTGACTGAGTGACAGAACACTGAGCCAATCACGGTGCAACATTCTGTATTTTCTGCTGGCTTGCCCCACCACAACAGAAAGCGCTGAGCTAGGCTGAAACACCTGCATTTTGGAGCTGCCTTACTACTGTTTGTATGCAGCTTTATTAATTCAATGATTTAAAAAAAAATGTTTTACATTGTTTGCAAACTGATACGTGACGTGTATTAATGCCAAAATAACATGCAAAACAGGCACGCCCCAAAAAAGAAATGTG
This sequence comes from Coregonus lavaretus, assembly GCF_964263955.1. Taxonomy (NCBI): domain Eukaryota; kingdom Metazoa; phylum Chordata; class Actinopteri; order Salmoniformes; family Salmonidae; genus Coregonus; species Coregonus lavaretus. The sequence goes on along the minus strand of NC_139993.1, from coordinate 41,981,914 downwards.
GGGCTCAGAACAGGTGGGGCTCTGCCCTGAATGACAGATTGCCACTGGTGTATTTACTTTTCAACCCCCCTCTTGCCCAGACTGGTGCTTGACTTTGACCTACTGGTCTACGTATTTGGACAGTTCCCTCTGGTGGTGATTACCTGGATCTGCATGTTCCTGTCAGTGCTGGTGGTGCCCTATAGCTTGTTCCACACCTGGGCCTCTCACTACCGTGAGTCCAGGCATGGGACCATGTGGTCTCTTCTACTGGGCTCTCTCTTCCTGCTCTACCAGGGCCTGGGCCTGGGCTTCCTGCCCACCTTTGTGGTGGTGACGAACAGCTTTCCCCCTGCATCCTGCTTCATCATCATCCTGGAACAGGTACTCCAAATGCAGTTCATTATTTTCTTGATGTTCAGTCTAATCATGGACACGCATTGTGATTGGTTGACAACATGTGCTGTCCCCCTGCAGGTGCGCCTGATGATGAAGGCACACTCCTATATCAGGGAGAATGTCCCCAAAGTTCTGGCTTTGGCTAAAGACAAATCCAGTAAGCAACTACATGTTGTTTTTATGTACACTGTATCTTACATTCTGTTTTTGTCTGCAGATGTATTCAGTTCCCTCTTTTTTTTTTTTGTTTGTTTGTTCTCCAGGCTCCTCCCCAGTCATCCCACAGCTGAGTCACTATATCTACTTCCTCTTTGCTCCCACCCTTATTTACAGAGATAAATATCCCAGGTAAGCAGAGTGTAATGACATAAGACCTAGTTTAAATTGTGATCATACCTCTTGCATGTTACACTCGGCTGCAAGAGCGCTATTTACCTTTCTGTAAACACTCAAACTCTTGTTTCCCTCTGCAGGAATCCCATCATCAGGTGGAGCTATGTGGCCTCTAAGTTATTACAGGTATGATTTGAGAATCAAAATGACTGCCGAGTTGAAGACCTTGACCAGAAGATCAGTTCAGTTATATAGTTTCTCTCTGGTCTTTCAGGTTCTAGGCTGTCTCTTCTATGCCTACTATGTGTTTGTACGCCTCTGCATCCCACAGTTCCGCAGCATCAGCCAGCAACATTTTGACCTGCGGGCAATGGTCCTGTGTGTGTTCAACTCTATCCTGCCAGGTAACTCCAGTCAACACATCCTCACTCACAGCTTGTCTCATTGGCATCACAGTATTCCTCCTGCATGTTCACTATATTGTCTTCTGGAGGATTCTGTTAACTACCTACAGCAATATTTTAATGAATGGAGGGAAATCATATCATCTCTGTGTGTCTCTCTCTTTCTCTAGGAGTTCTGGTTCTCTTCTTGGCCTTCTTTGCCTTCCTGCACTGCTGGCTCAATGCCTTTGCTGAGATGCTGCGGTTTGCTGACCGGATGTTTTACAAGGTACACCTTTCCTCTGTCATATTACTAATTTAGTCAATCACTGACTAGATCTACATTTACGTCATTTAGCAGACGCTCTTATCCAGAGCGACTTTACAGTTAGTGAGTGCATACATTTTCATACTGGCCCCCCGTGGGAAACGAACCCACAACCCTGGTGTTGCAAGCGCCATGCTCTACCAACTGAGCTACAGGGGACTACAGTACATTAGCTACAGGGGACTACACTGCCTCAATCAGCTCTTTGCTGTGTTCTTTAAAAAAAAAATATATATATATATTTATTTATTTTAAGAACACAGCAAAGAGCTATATATTCATTTTGCTTCACAGGATTGGTGGAACTCAACATCCTTTGCCAATTACTACCGCACCTGGAACGTGGTGGTACATGACTGGCTGTATTACTATGTATACTGTGACTTCCTATGGGTGAGCGTTGCTTTATTGTTGCACTTGGCATTAATGTTAATCTCTCTGTTTTTACGATACTTATGAAGTATCCCTCCCATTGTTTTGTAACTCTAACCTTAAACAAGCAAGCCAGTTGAGCAACTTTCATCAAATTAAATGGATCAAATTTTGTCCATGCCAATCCTAACCCTCTGGTCTGTTGGCTGTTTTTTCCCTACTCCACTCCCTGACAGATGTCGAAGAAGAGATTTCGGGCGGCAGGCATGTTATTGGTCTTCACTGTGTCTGCAGTAGTGCATGAGTACATCTTGGCTATCTGCTTCGGCTTCTTCTACCCAGTCCTCTTCTGCCTCTTCATGTGCTTCGGAAGTAAGACCTTACCTTCATTACAATACAACAGACACAATATAAAAAAACAAGGTTTTTCTCATTTTTGTGTTGTATTTTAATTTTTTTCCTAAATCTTAACTGCTCTCATTTCCTTTACTGTGCTGTTCTCCCCTCTATCAACTTCTGTCAGTGATGTTCAACTTCATTCTTCATGACCGGAGAAAAGGCCCAATTTGGAACGTGATCATGTGGACCGCTCTGTTCCTCGGTCAGGGGGTAATCATCTGCCTCTACTCCCAGGAGTGGTATGCACAGCGCTACTGCCCCCTTCAGGAGGTAAACACCACTGCACATCTAGAAAACATTCATTTTTAGGCTCATATTTCATGTCTGTTCAGATAAAGGAAAAGAGACCAGGAGAGTAATTCACTTTTAAACTATTGAGATGCAGCCTTAGATCCAACCCAGTCTTTACATGCCATGTTTTTTTGTTTTGTTTAGCCCTCTTTCCTAGAGCTGCTGAAGCCACGTTCCTGGAGCTGTCACCTCCAGACCAACCCAGCAGTGGACTCTGAGGGGCTGTGAGTGACATCACATTGAACTACTGAACCGTCAACACTCGGCAATCTATTGAATGTGTTTAGGAAGAGCACAACCTCCAGTTTCTTTCAAGCCTTTTTACTTTTGTTTTACTTTGTTTTTTTTGTTGATAGACTTTGATTTGCGTTATTCATTTGAAAGGGCATGGAGTGGGTGTGAAATAATAAAATGGCTTCTGTGTGATGTCATTCACAAAGATGCCTTATTTATCCTTTTCGTTTTATGATGACAATCCCATTGGAAATCAGGTTAACATAGAGCACATTGAAATGTGAACAGTAACTTTTATTTTATTTATACTTTTATTTTCAGCCTGGATACAATTACCATACTTTCATTTGACATGCACTTTCAAGGCCAATATTGTGAAATGGCAGCTTTGCCCAAAAGTTTACCTCTTAGCAAACATACAGTAATATATTTAGTTAATAATTTACCTGAACAATGTTTTTGAATGTATTTTTTTTTCCATGAACCCAGATGTTTCAAATGTTCAGCTACTGTATTTTGTCTCTACTAGTCTAGTCACCAGGGTGTTTTCAATCATGTTGATGGAGATAAGGGTTGGCCTCATTTCAGAACTTTGAAATTACCTCTCATTCAACTCATGAGTTGAAATTAGTTGAATTGGCTGCACCCCACAGGATGTAGAGTTTGCGTGACAGGAAGTAGAATGTAATTCAGTTCAATTCAAAGAAATTTCGCTCCGTCATACAACATGAGTTTCATTGAATCTCACTGGTTACAGTTCCAGACACCAAATAATGGATCACTTTTTTCTCTGGAAACAATGTTCATATACTCTTTTAACCCTGGTGCTTAGAATAGCCAATTATATTTCCACCAACCCTTTCATTTGTTTGGCTTCTTTTTGAAGTCCTCAGGGTCAACTTGAGGGTTACACTAATGCATTCTGGGAAATGTATGTTCCTCATTGAACAAAATTGAATCGATTTAATGAAATATAATAACTTAGAATATTCACATACAGGTTTTGTTTTCCTTGATCGTTAATTTTAAGAGTTTGTTCTGAAAATCAATTGTTTTGTTTTAACAGTATTTTATATGCATGTATATAACGACATGTTTCATGTATAAGATGCATCTTTGTATAGACTACACCTAATATAGAATATAGGCATTTGAATTTCTCTTAATTCAATTATATTTCCTTTCATTGAAATTTTGAATTGCAATTTAAATTCAACAATTGAATTGGATTTTCAGGCATGCTCCATTCAATTCTGAATTGAGCCCAACCCTGATGGAGATGTTAGATTATTCAACAAAATTGAGATTTGTTTGTTATGTGATTACTGGTATGACGGTTTTGTCAGATGTGCAGCCTTACACACATCAACAGATTAATGCTAATTAAGAATACATATTTATTCAAAGTAAATATTGAAGGTGATTCTATACAAATCAGAAATTCCACACCTGAGCTTGAGTTGGTGGAAACTGCACTGCTGTTGCAGCTGGCTGCTCCAATGTTAACATTGTCTGTATGACTGATAAATGAAACATGTATTTACTTGATTAGTGCCAATGCCTAAATATATGTAGCTTTGGCAGGTTTCAGATTGAGGTGCTGCTGTACATTAGTGCATTATTTGCTTTTGTCAGAAATTACATAATTACACTAACTGTTGCCATTCATGGTGTAAATGAGGGATTGTATGTCAGCTTCAATCCATGAGTCTGATAGTCTCGTCATTTTGTGATGTTTATCTCTCTGGAGCAGTTTTTGATGCTAGACTCAAACCATGTATGGTGCTAATCTGAACCACCAGATGGCGCTGTAATGTAAGATTTTTGAATTTCTACACTTCTTTCTCATGACAATCCATTGCTATTAATAATCCTAAATGATCCATACATTTCCATTTTAATTATCCAAGTAATTATTTAAGAAGGACCGCTTACAAAATATTGTGTTATATAGAGAAAAATGTGTGCGCGTATATATATCCTAGCAAGATATTTTGTTGCAAGACTACTTCAGCCTGTATTGGAATTGGGAGACTGTTCACTATTTGTGGTAGTATTTCTGTGGTTATTTCGAGCCCACTTGCAACCTTTGAGATTATTATGATGCTCTTTTCATCATTTAGAAAATGAGTGATACTTTTGTTCAGATATTTCTATTTTTGAACAGAGATTGACATTCCTCTATTTTTCTTGATACAGTTATGGAGTTATGGTGTTTAAAACAATTATTTGGTATTATACGAGATATGTTGGATATTATTTACCATTACAGTGCATTAGTTATTATATGTCAGGTTGAAAATAAAGCTATAAATCTTATAGTATATTTTTGGTCTTTTAACCAAATTCTGGGTTCGAATTGTGACTGCAGCATTTTTTACTTCAAAAGAACAGTTATGGTTTTTGATGTACCTTCCATATAGACTATTGTACATTTCACAATGTCAAGACAATTAAAATGTCAATGGATTTTGCCAAATGCTTTTTGTCATTAAGTTTATTGTTAAAACTATTTGCCTCATTTTATTGTTACTTTTTTTTAAAACGTTAGAGTGAAGAAAATATTTACTAAATAAACTATTTTCTTAAAACTGCATAGTTGGTTAAGTAAACATTTCACTGTAAGGTCTACAGCTGTTGTATTCGGCGCATGTGACAAATACAATTTGATTTGACTTAATATAAAATGTAGTCAGTTCAAATCACAGTTGTGGGATCCTATCCATGAAATCACACCAGTATGTGCAGTAGGAAAAGGGGGAGGAGGACATACTGAGGCATGAAACATTAGCTGTCATGTCAATGGTATGGATCCGATCTGTCGTTGCCAAAAGAAAACAGCCACAGGCTGTCTTTAAAGTGTTTTTATGGGAGAAATATCTTTCACACAAATAACATTAGGTCACTGTTATGACCGTATTTCAAGAGTGTATATTCTGACGTTGAACAATAGACATTTTGTTTTTCCAGAGGTCTAAATTCATACATAAAAGTTGTGAACAATGCAAGCATGATGGTCTAGCGAATCGCGACAGAGGTTATATGGTTGGTGCACGAGCTGTCCGCCTAGTGGCTAGGAGGTCCTAGTAATGTTGGGGACAGGAATGGAGTTTGGTGAAGGGTGAACCCCCCTTTGCGAAATAGCAAGCTCTATTCTGCGGTAAAGATGGCGGCGGCAGAGGGGGCGCGCAGTGGCCGGAGCACGGCGAAACGACCCTGAAAGGCTCCGTATTTCATAGAAACTCGGACGTGGGGGACCGAACATTACTGTCTCGAGATCCCACGGACCGTTGGCAGAGAGTTGTTTTCAGTGATTTATCAGACTTTTGCTTTATTGTTTGAGGCAAGGTGGGTGGGTTTCACACGGAAATAGCTATCGAGCTAACGTTAAGCTAGCTAGCAAGGAGACGGGTGGAGAAAAGGGGGTTGAGGAAGACTTCGGAACAGGCCGCTCCATAGTTGGGGGATGTGAACTGGGAGTGTGCAGGGTTGGATAGCTTCGTCCCGAACATCTTTACACCGAACTGCGGGGATGGGACAACAGGTAGGCCGCGTCGGTGAGGGGGCTTCGACAGGGCTCCAACCGCCATCGCCACAACAACAGCAGCAACACCCGGGGAAGGGGAACAGGGGAAGCGCCGGGAGGAGACCACGGGAAGTCAGTAACGTTAGCACTGGAACGCCGCCAGGCAGGGTTGCTGCGGTTAACGTGCCGGACCCAGCAATTAATATATTCACCCAGCATTCAGGTAGGAATAGGCACATGGTATTATAAAATAGTTTATTTTATCAACTGATTTGTCAAATAGTAGTCAAACTGTGATTTTTAATTGGCTAGCTAACCAGCCAATTTACTTCTAGTCAACTCTGTGCTCGTCAACGACGCGTTAGCAGAAATAAAACAAATTGCCATCAGTGCCAGCTCCAGTTGTACGGTTAGCCAGCATATGTTTGCTAGTTTTCTTGGTTTCTAATGTGTTCTCGTACATTATCAGACAATGAACTTGAAGAGCACAACTGTGAGGTGACAATGACAGCTTGAAATGTCCCACAAGTAGCCTAATGTTAACGGTTGTGTGTGTGTGTGTGTGTGTGTGTGTGTGTGTGTGTGTTTTTCATGCAGCTGTCTGGCATGGGCAGGTAACAGTGCAGTCAGTGCTACTAACGAGGATTGGGGTTGTTATTCTGATCCCAAACAGAGTGATGAAGAAAGAGCCGTTTCAGGACTACACAGCTGCAAGCAGCAAAGGGACTGTTCACTTCTCCGGCCACTGAGAGATGCTTGTTAAACAATTATCTCTGCCACCAGGGGATGCAGTGGCAATTCTACTCCATTAACTCACTATGACAGCCACAACAGTCTCACATTTCAGCCTGGAGTGGTTTTCACATGCTCGGTTACAACATACTCATTATGTTTGTGTAACTGACCATAATCCAACATATTCTTTGAGGATACTCTCATTTTCATAGACATTGTAAGGTACTAAAAGACTGTGGTCAACCTTGCGATCTAGTGCCCCAGTGACACACTCACAGTGGGCTCTGAGGGTCAAACTGGATAGATGCACACTCATTATGCAGCTATCTCGACCTGCTATGTGTCAGTGGCACTCAGGATTTGGTCAAGAGAAGGCAATCAGTAAGGATGTCCCGGTGGGGAAACCATTATTGCATTTGGTCAGCCTAGTCCTGTTCTGAGCTAGAAGTAATTGCTGTTGTGTATGTATGCTGTTGGGTTCCGTAAGACCATTAGGGAAGCATTATGTTTTAGAAGTTGAGGGGGGTGTGATTATTCTCTGAATGACAAAGCTATAATATCCATCCACAATTGTAACAACTATCCAGTCTCTACTGCTTCCATTGAGCTTCCGCTTGCCCAAGGGAAGGTCAGTCAAAGTCTTGTATGGAATCAGATGTGATGGGAATCGCAAGATTGTATGGCTCGTCCAATAATTGTTTTTTCAGCTCTCCGCATAGGGGCAAGGAGAGACCTGTCACATCTTCACAATTAACCTCTTTAACTGGAAACGCAAACCTACAAAGTGCACATCTGTTTTTTAAAATGTAAAGTATGTCCTTTTTATAGCTGGATGCATAGCCAAGTTGTTGGAAGGCTGTTAACCTTGTAAACCCTCAAAATATAATGGAAGTATGAAAGCATTTGTCTGCAACTCTCTCCTTGACCTAGCAGAAGCTATTCTAATGTAAGCCAATGCTATATGATGCAGTTGTTATTACCTGGCAGTGCCACTGTTCGGTAATAGCAATGTGTTGTGAAATCATGGAGCCATGTGAGTAAATCAGCAGTATGTCAACATCTAACATGGTTTTTAACAGGATTTTAGCCCTGCACATCTGGCTAAGTTATGTCACCACTCATCAAGGCTGCTTTAAGGAAGATATTATTTTGCAACAAAGCACATTTCGTCCTTTCTTTGCTGAGCAAGATAATTTGAGGTCCTTCTTCCTTTTAGCCATTTGTGATTGTCACTGTTGAGTAGTTGATCTTTTGTGTGGTTTGTCAGTGGTAAAAGGCCAAGGTGAACAGTACAGTTTTTACCAAATGAAAATGCAATGACTTCATGATCATGTTGTTTTGATACTGTGGCTATTTTAGATGGATGTCTCAGTCTGTGACCCTTTTGAGGTGTGTGTGGTACGTGTGTACTGGTGTCCGTGTGTATGTGTGTATGTCTGTGTACGTGTGTGTCTTTTTGACTGAAGGAAGTGATTCACTGCAGGGACAGACGCAAGTTTTCTGAATCAATGGCCTCTGCATGTCACTGTCCCCCAAGGTGACTCGGCACATCCCTGTTGGGTCACGATGCCATTTTGGTATTTCTTTATTATTTATTCATTGTGTCTGGCTCTTACAATACGTTTCTTTGCAGCGTTATGAAAACCAAAGCCTACATGACTCAGTGGTGTTTTGAAGCTGAAGGGAACTGTATCTTTGTGATACGCAATATGTAGACTCAGTGAAAGAAGGCTCACATTCCCCCTAACCACATCATGAGTTTAGAGTGCTCACCCAGTGTAATGCTCTTCCGATTAAGTGAACTTAGAATTCTTCAATCGTTTAATGGCTTGTGTGGAACTATGGTCTCGTTCATTTTGCTCTGCCTTGGGCTCTCTCTCATTTGTAGAATTCACAGAAGTGCTGATTTGGCTATTAAGCCCATAAACAGTTCAGCAGGTTGAGAGGTCGAGAGCAGGTTTTATATACTTGATTAGGAAATGGGCAATTTAACAACATCTCTGCTCTACATGTTCTCCCTCTGCCTGCCTTCATAAAATGGAATGAATTCCAGGGCAGCAGGACAGTGGGTGGGAAATCTGCCCATTATCCCTGGTACATAAACTGATTTGCATTAAGGATGAAATTGGATTAGACAAATACAAATTTCTGTATGTGCAAAGGCCCCAACAACCAAAATAAGCCGCATAGTACTGACAATTGAGTTTCTGAGGCGGCCGTGAGATTAACTAATTTAAACATGGTGTGTTCAAGTAATAATGTCAATTGGTGGCTTATCTGGGTGACTGGATCCTCTCCCCCACCCAGCAGGTCACCCCGAGTTGCATCCTTCAGCCACTAGAAGGAGCTCCATCTCTTAATTTTCAGTCCTATAAATGCTGGGCAGTTGTGTTCATTTGCATGTTTACAAGGGTGTGTAGGGAAAGTGGGATACCTAGTCAGTTGTACAACTGAATGCATTCAACTGAAATATGTGTACTATGCTTATGCATGCCATGAAGCACATTGATTATGATGGTGGACTATGTTCTGGTAATATAGTACACCCTGTACTATTTCTTCATGAATTATTCATTCTTCCTCTCTCCTCTCTTTTTACCTGACTGGTGAAAGCATGAGGCTGGAGACTAAAGACAGCACTTAATCCCGGTTCATTTTGACTGCATTAACCATACCCAGTGGAACTCATTCTACTCTCGTTAAATTAACCAAAGGAAAGGAAATGGTTGGAGTCGAGACTCACATGGTGCTGCTGTTGCAGATGATGACAACTGTCCCACCTGAGCTTATATACTCACACACACACATATATACAGTGGGGGGAAAAAGTATTTAGTCAGCCACCAATTGTGCAAGTTCTCCCACTTAAAAAGATGAGAGGCCTGTAATTTTCATCATAGGTACACGTCAACTATGACAGACAAACTGAGGGAAAAAATCCAGAAAATCACATTGTAGGATTTGTTATGAATTTATTTGCAAATTATGGTGGAAAATAAGTATTTGGTCAATAACAAACGTTTCTCAATACTTTGTTATATACCCTTTGTTGGCAATGACACAGGTCAAACGTTTTCTGTAAGTCTTCACAAGGTTTTCACACACTGTTGCTGGTATTTTGGCCCATTCCTCCATGCAGATCTCCTCTAGAGCAGTGATGTTTTGGGGCTGTCGCTGGGCAACACGGACTTTCAACTCCCTCCAAAGATTTTCTATGGGGTTGAGATCTGGAGACTGGCTAGGCCACTCCAGGACCTTTGAAATGCTTCTTACGAAGCCACTCCTTCGTTGCCCGGGCGGTGTGTTTGGGATCATTGTCATGCTGAAAGACCCAGCCACGTTTCATCTTCAATGCCCTTGCTGATGGAAGGAGGTTTTCACTCAATCTCACGATACATGGCCCCATTCATTCTTTCCGTTACACGGATCAGTCGTCCTGGTCCCTTTGCAGAAAAACAGCCCCAAAGCATGATGTTTCCACCCCAATGCTTCACAGTAGGTATGGTGTTCTTTGGATGCAACTCAGCATTCTTTGTCCTCCAAACACGACGAGTTGAGTTTTTACCAAAAGGTTATATTTTGGTTTCATCTGACCATATGACATTCTCCCAATCCTCTTCTGGATCATCCAAAAGCACTCTAGCAAACTTCAGACGGGCCTGGACATGTACTGGCTTAAGCAGGGGGACACGTCTGCCACTGCAGGATTTGAGTCCCTGGCGGCGTAGTGTGTTACTGATGGTAGGCTTTGTTACTTTGGTCCCAGCTCTCTGCAGGTCATTCACTAGGTCCCCCCGTGTGGTTCTGGGATTTTTGCTCACCGTTCTTGTGATAATTTTTACCCCACGGGGTGAGATCTTGTGTGGAGCCCCAGATCGAGGGAGATTATCAGTGGTTGTGTATGTCTTCCATTTCCTAATAATTGCTCCCACAGTTGATTTCTTCAAACCAAGCTGCTTACCTATTGCAGATTCAGTCTTCCCAGCCTGGTGCAGGTCTACAATTTTGTTTCTGGTGTCCTTTGACAGCTCTTTGGTCTTGGCCATAGTGGAGTTTGGAGTGTGACTGTTTGAGGTTGTGGACAGGTGTCTTTTATACTGATAACAAGTTCAAACAGGTTCCATTAATACAGGTAACGAGTGGAGGACAGAGGAGCCTCTTAAAGAAGAAGTTACAGGTCTGTGAGAGGCAGAAATCTTGCTTGTTCGTAGGTGACCAAATACTTATTTTCCACCATAATTTGCAAATAAATTCATTAAAAATCCTACAATGTGATTTTCTGGATTTTTTTTCTCTCAATTTGTCTGTCATAGTTGACGTGTACTTATGATGAAAATTACAGGCCTCTCTCATCTTTTTAAGTGGGAGAACTTGCACAATTGGTGGCTGACTAAATACTTTTTTTCCCCACTGTATATATACACATACATACATTCAGTGGGGAGAACAAGTATTTGATACACTGCCGATTTTGCAGGTTTTCCTACTTACAAAGCATGTAGAGGTCTGTAATTTTTTATCATTGGTACACTTCAACTGTGAGAGACGGAATCTAAAACAAAAATCCAGAAAATCACATTGTATTATTTTAAAGTAATTAATTTGCATTTGATTGCATGACATAAGTATTTGATCACCTACCAACCAGCAAGAATTCCGGCTCTCACAGACCTGTTAGTTTTTCTTTAAGAAGCCCTCCTGTTCTCCACTCATTACCTGTATTAACTGCACCTGTTTGAACTCGTTACCTGTATAAAAGACACCTGTCCACACACTCAATCAAACAGACTCCAACCTCTCCACAATGGCCAAGACCAGAGAGCTGTGTAAGGACATCAGGGATATAATTGTAGACCTGCACAAGGCTGGGATGGGCTACGGGACAATAGGCAAGCAGTTTGGTGAGAAGGCAACAACTGTTGGCGCAATTATTAGAAGATGGAAGAAGTTCAAGATGACGAGAGTTGGGACCACAGTCTCAAAGAAAACCATTAGTAACACACTACGCCGTCATGGATTAAAATCCTGCAGCGCACGCAAGGTCCCCCTGCTCAAGCCAGCGCATGTCCAGGCCCGTTTGAAGTTTGCCAATGACCATCTGGATGATCCAGGGGAGGAATGGGAGAAGGTCATGTGGTCTGATGAGACAAAAATTGAGCTTTTTGGTCTAAACTCCACTCGCCGTGTTTGGAGGAAGAAGAAGGATGAGTACAACCCCAAGAACACCATCCCAACCGTGAAGCATGGAGGTGGAAACATCATTCTTTGGGGATGCTTTTCTGCAAAGGGGACAGGACGACTGCACCGTATTGAGGGGAGGATGGATGGGGCCATGTATTGCAAGATCTTGGCCAACAACCTCCTTCCCTCAGTAAGAGCATTGAAGATGGGTCGTGGCTGGGTCTTCCAGCATGACAACGACCCGAAACACACAGCCAGGGCAACTAAGGAGTGGCTCCGTAAGAAGCATCTCAAGGTCCTGGAGTGGCCTACCCAGTCTCCAGACCTGAACCCAATAGAAAATCTTTGGAGGGAGCTGGAAGTCCGTATTGCCCAGCGACAGCCCCGAAACCTGAAGGATCTGGAGAAGGTCTGTAATGGAGGAGTGGGCCAAAATCCCTGCTGCAGTGTGTGCAAACCTGGTCAAGACCTACAGGAAACGTATGATCTCTGTAATTGCAAACAAAGGTTTCTGTACCAAATATTAAGTTCTGCTTTTCTGATGTATCAAATACTTATGTCATGCAATAAAATGCAAATTATTACTTAAAAATCATACAATGTGATTTTTTGGATTTGTATTTTAGATTCCGTCTCTCACAGTTGAAGTGTACCTATGATAGAAATTACAGACCTCTACATGCTTTGTAAGTAGGAAAACCTGCAAAATTGGCAGTGTATCAAATACTTGTTCTCCCCACTGTATATATGGATGGATGGTTTATATTTAGGATAATATTTTACAGCTTTTTCATTCTATTTTTGTATTTTAAAATCTTATTAGATTTTTTGAAAATATATTTGACATGTGACAAGGCCACATGGTGGGCCAGAGATAATTACAGAAACCTGTGATAATCTGAAGTACCCAAAAAGGCCTATAGATGTCATCTGATAAAATTCCATGTATTCCTTTAACGTTACTAAAACTATATATACTACCGTTCAAAAGTTTGGGGTCACTTAGAAATGTCCTTGTTTTCGAAAGAAAAGCAATTTTGTTGTCCATTAAAATAACATCAAATTGCTCAGAAATACAGAGTAGACATTGTTAATGTTGTAAATGGCTATTGTAGCTGGAAACGGCAGATTTTTAATGGAATATCTACATAGGCGTACAGGGGCCCATTATCAGCAACCCCAAAAATTGCTTGTCGAAAAGGAAATTTCTAAGTTACCCCAAACCTTTGACCGGTATTGTATATATCATATTGGGACTTTGTTTACCCTACAGAAGGCCAAGTTGTTTACGGTCTCTCTTGTGAAACCTAGATCAGTGGTTCTCAACTGGTTTTGCTTCGGGACCCAAATTCAATCAGGTTGTCTCGGTCGCGAGCCAATATTCGCATCGTGAAAAAGTCGCCAAAATACAATCTGCAGAACTATTTTTAATGCTATATTGATAGTAAATGTATCAATTATGACAAGGTAACAACATACCCACCTCATTCATTGTCAATAATACAATATTGCCCATATTCTTGATGAATAATGTAAAAAAACTCACAGGCTAATAGCTCTATATTGAAAATACTGTGATTTGAATACTTTTTTTCAGAGATTCAATTATGAAAAAATGTAAGTCGTTTATGTTCAGACTGGAGTATTTTTTAATAGAAAAAGTGTTTATTTAAATAAAAAAAAGATATATATATACTCAAGACACCCGGAACCCACTCAACCTACCGTGTCCCAAATTTGGGTCGTGACTCACCTGTTGAGAATTGCTGACCGACATCATATTGGTTCAGATACAGTATGTCATGCTGCTGTATGAACATTATGATGCTACTGTTGGTTTTCCAAGTGGGGGACTGGTCTATTGGACTGCTTAAGTGAAGATGTCTGCTCTGAAATGCAAAACCGGTTCAGTGTTGATTGGGTGCCAGGACTTGGCCTGGGTTGTGTCTGACTGCTCTATCAGTGCTTATCCAGATATCCTGACTTGGACCCTTCTCCCTCAGCGGGACTGAGTCTCTGTCCACTATCACCCTCATCCCAGACTACTTGGTTCTCTCTATGCCCAAAGCTCAGCTCAAATCCTTCATCTTCATTCCCTGTCTTCTCATCTGCCTCTCTCTAATTCTCTCTCTGTGTCATCTTAGTGGAGTTGAAATTGAGCACTGCTTGTACCCGGGATAATCCTCTCTGTCCTCCCTCTTCTTCCCCTCTGCTTTAATCACACGCCAGAGTCTGCCTTAATCTGGCCCTTCATGTGGCGCTGCCAGGGCCGCCTCCATGCTCTCTTGTGTTGAGCAGTGGGGGTGAGACCAAGGAGCTCAGCCACAGAGAGGGCCCATTTCTCTTTCAATGGACTGGGATCATTTGCCCCATTTCAGAGAGAATGGAGCGAATGACAGTGGCTAACCCGGGTGCTATCAAAAGCCTTTTTGATACTGTGCCTTGTGCAGTGCAGGGCTGTTTGGGTGGCCAAGCCCTGCATATGGAAGCAATGGGAAGGTAATCTCGGCGAGCTCAGTGTACTATCACAGGAATGTGACTAGGCCCACTGAAGTCAGTGTAATCCCCTTCAGCCAGGCCTGAATGTTCGTAGTAATTTCAGTGGTTCGGATACCCGGGTCGACCAAAAAAATTAATATAAAAAATATTTATGTGCCCTTGAGCAAGGCATTTAACCCTAATTTGCTCCAGCGACGCTGTACTACTATGGCTGACCCTGTAAAACAACACATTTCACTGCACCTATCTAGTGTATGTGACAGTGAAACATCTATGGAAAAATTGAACAAATGGCTAATTAAAGGCCAGCTGCTGCTGTCATGGGGTCTATTGAAATGAGATGTTATATTTTCTGCCTTAGGACTTTTGCTCCGAGTCCCGCTTGATCCTGTCAGGCTGATCCTATCATCTCACCTTGGCTGGACTGTGATGCAACGTATGTATACCATTTTGCTTCGTAACTGATGTAATCATCTCTAGGCTTACATCTCTACACCACACAGAAGGCACTCTATGGTCTCTCCACACAGTGCCAAGGTGAAAACCTCACCACACTGTTGTCAACTGTCCACCTTATTAAGGGTGTTTTCACACATAGTTTTGAGCTATAGTTAGAATCAGAGTTAGATTATTTGTTACATTGTATGTTTTTCATTTGGTCCAGTTGGTTTCACATTGCCAAATGTCAAACGAACTAAAACTCCTCAACAAAAACAGGTGTCCATGCAAGTAATTTGTTTATTGGACAAAAATGCTCATGTTAAATCGTCTATGATTAGCGCAATAGCCGCTATAACTGTGAAGTGAATAGCCTATATTCAGTAGCCTATATCCCCGGGATAGCCCCCGTCTCCCCTAGTCTGCATCGGATGCGCTCATAAATGCGCTGCTATACGGTTAAATCCATATGAATTCAATCACTTTTTGACACCGCCCCTTTTGATTTGAACGAAACCTTCCATAAATATTTGTCCATTGTAGAAGTGCACAGAAAGTGACTTTTTGGACCTGAATGCCAAGACATTTTTAGAGATAATGTTGACCTATTTTGCAAACCATACCATGAAACATCTGTCTTCATTACTGGAAAATATAAATGGTTGAGATTGATATCATTAAAAAACGTACAAACAGGGTTGTCAAACTATTTAATAATGTTTATAACAATTAGAATATTTTAACCTTAAACGTAAATTATCTAAAAACGCATCAATGTCAATATTTTTCATATTTGCGTATGTTGTAGAGAAACAACATGCTCTTGAATACAGGGTGGGTGTCATGTTTTGGCTGATAAATGTACTAAAATAAAACTGAAATTTAAACTTTCAAATGGTACCACAAAAAAGAGGATCATACATCAGGGTATGTTGAGTTGAATGGGAATACCTGTTTTGAATTAGACCAATCCTCCATAGGAAACCTATTGAAATCATAGAAATATAGATAATAGAATAGACATGACCATTAAGTTGATATTCGATGGTGAGTGGACCAGCTTCCATCTTTGTGGTACTAATTATACTGAACAAAAATATAAACACAACATTCAACAATTTCAACGATTTTACTGAGTTACAGTTCATATAAGGAAATCAGTCCATTGATATAAATTCATTAGGCCCAAATCTATGGATTTCACATGACTGGGCAGGGGCGCAGCCATGGGAGGAGTGACCTTTTATTGTCCCCAGCACAAGGTGCGCCTGTGTAATGATCATGCTGTTTAATCAGTTTCTTGATATGCCACACCTGTCAGGTGGATGGATTATATTGGCAAAGGAGGAATATTCCCTAAAAGGGATGTAAAGAAATTTGTGCATACAATCTTAGAGAAATAAGCTTTTTGTGCGTATGGAAAAATTCGGAGATGTTTTATTTCAGCTCATGAAACATAGGATCAACACTTTACGTTTATATTTTTGTTCAGTATAGAAATAGAAATGTCAATTCAGTTTACCTTTTGATGGTGTACCAGCTAAGTTACTGTGGTCTGAAGTAATAGGTCCATTCTATGAATTCTATTTCTATGATTGAAATGAAGCCCACTCTGTATTCAAGAGCATGTTGTCTCAACCTATGGTAGGCACAACACAAAAAAAACTTAGATGTAAAGTAGGGTCTAAGCTACAACAATATTAAATAAATCAGAGTTTATGCATCTTTTGATAATTGATGTTAAAGGTTAAACGTCATCATTTCTATTGATATTATTTTTTTCAAGATACACTACATGACCAAAGGTATGTGGAAACCTGCTCGTCGAACATCTCATTCCGAAATCATGGGCATTTACACTACCATTCAAAAGAAATGTCCTTGTTTTCGAAATAAAAGCAATTCTTCTGTCCATTAAAATAACATAACATTGATCAGAAATACAGTGTAGACATTGTTAATGTTGTAAATGGCTATTGTAGCTGGAAACGGCTGATTTTTTATGGAATATCTACATAGGCGTACAGGGGCCCATTTTCAGCAACCATCAGTCCTGTGTTCCAATGGCACGTTGTGTTTGCTAATCCAAGTTTATCATTTTAAAAGGCTAATTGAGCATTAGAAAAACCTTTTGCAATTATGTTAGCACAGCTGAAATCTGTTGTGCTGATTTAAAGAAGCAATAAAACTGGCCTTATTGAGACTAGTTGAGTATCTGGAGCATCAGCAATTGTGGGTTCAATTACAGGCTCAAAATGGCCAGAAACAAATAACTTTCTTCTGAAACTCGTCAGTCTATTCTTGTTCTGAGAAATGAAGGCTATTCCATGCGAGAAATTGCCAAGAAACTGAAGATCTCGTACAACGCTGTGTACTACTCCCTTCACAGAACAGCGCAAACTGGCTCTAACCAGAATAGAAAGAGGAGGGGGAGGCCCCGGTGCACAACTGAGCAAGAGGACAAATACATTAGAGTGTCTAGTTTGAGAAACAGACGCCTCACAGGTCGTCAACTGGCAGCTTCATTAAATAGAACCCGCAAAACACCAGTCTCAACGTCAACAGTGAAGAGGCGACTCCGGGATGCTGACCTTCTAGGCAGCGTTGCAAAGAAAAAGCATATCTCAGACTGGCTAATAAAAAGAAAAGATTAAGATGGGCAAAAGAACACAGACACTGGCCAGTCAAGTTCTTCCACTCCGATCTCGACAAACAAAAATTTCTGTATGGACCTCGCTTTGTGCACGGGGGCATTGTCATGCTGAAACAGGAAAGGGCCTTCCCCAAACTGTTGACACAAAGTTGGAAACACAGAATCGTCTAGAATGTCATTGTATGCTGTAGTGTTAAGATTTCTCTTCGCTGTAACTAAGGGGCCTAGCCCGAACCTTGAAAAACAGCCCCAGAGCATTATTCCTCCTCCACCAAACTTTACAATTGGCACTATGCATTGGGGCAGGTAGCGTTCCCCTGGCATCCTCCAAACCCAGATTCGTCCGTCGGACTGCCAGATGGTGAAGCGTGATTCATCACTCCAGAGAACGCGTTTCCACTGCTCCAGAGTCCAATGGCGGCGAGCTTTACACCACTCCAGCCGACGCTTGGCATTGCGCATGGTGATCTTAGACTTGTGTGCGGCTGCTCGGCCATGGAAACCCATTTTATGAAGCTCCCGACTAACAGTTTTTGTGCTGACGTTGCTTCCAGAGGCAGTTTGGAACTCGGTAGTAAGTGTTGCAACCGAGGACAGAAGGTTTTTACGCATTTCAGCACTCGGCGGTCCCGTTCTGTGAGATTTTGTGGCCTACCACTTCGCGGCTGAGCCGTTGTTGCTCCTAGATGTTTCCACTTCACAATAACAGCACTTACAGTGAAACCAGGGCAGACATTTGACGAACTGACTTGTTGGAAAGGTGGCATCCTATGACGGTGCCACGTTGAAAGTCACTGAGCTCTTCAGTAAGGACATTTTACTGCCAATGTTTGTCTATGGAGATTGTATGGCTGTGTGCTTGATTTTATACACCTGTCAGAAACGGGTGTGGCTGAAATAGCCAAATCCACTAATTTGAAGGGCTGTCCACATACTTTGTATATTGTATTCTCAAATAGCTTGACAACCCTGTTTGTAAGCTTTTTAAATGATATCAAACTCAACTGTTTTCTTTTCCAGTGATTTAAGACATGGATGTCACATGGTATGGTGGGGTATGGTAGTCCCCTGTAGCTCAGTTGGTAGAACATGGCGCTTGCAACGCCAGGGTTGTGGGTTCGTTTCCCACGGGGGGCCAGTATGAAAATATATGCACTCACTAACTGTAAGTCGCTCTGGATAAGAGCGTCTGCTAAATGACTCAAATGTAAATGTATGCAAAATGGGTCAACTTTAAGCAGTTTTATCTCCTTTATTTCTGACCACTTCTTCTGTTGGCAAACATTTATGGAAAGTTTTGTTTAAATCAAAAGGGATGCAGTCAAAAAGTGATTGAATTCAAATGGATTTACCCATACTGATGCTGCATTTCATCAAATGCTCGCAGTCAAACAACCAATAGACTGCGTTCTCACCTGCAGCGAACCGCACCATGGTACAAATTTTATCGGACTGAGACCACCCTTTCTGAGTGAACCACGGTGCGTTGTTTAGTGCGGAAACACCGCTCCAAACCAATTCGGTGTGAAAGCCCCCTAAAACCAGAAAGCTCAGACTCATCTTATTAAACACTTACCACAGCTTGATTATGTGTCATCACCTGGATCCTGGCTAGGTTGGGTTAGCAAGAGTTACTCATCTTCTCTACAGGAATCTGGTAGTTTCATATTAATGTTCTATCAGTGGTCTTAGGTTTCTCCTGCATTCATACCCCATCACAATACCTTGTTGAGTATTTTACTCGTTTACTCTTGAAAGAGCCTGTGGCTAAGCATGCTATTGTGTTAGAAGGCAGGTGGGGACTCAGTGCCATAAGGGAGAAGGTAGGAGCATCTCTGGCCTCAAACCTGTCATTTGTTCTCTGAGATGAAGAGGAGGATCTAAAGTGAGCATCACTCATGGTGTTCTGTTCTGGCATTCCCTCAGGTCTTTGTTGTGTCAATGGGAGAGTCTGCCCTGGGCCCTGGTGGGGGAAACACTGACTGGGACAGGTTCTCTGAACCAGTGATTCACGGTGATCCAGTAAACACTGTGTCTGGGATAGATTCTCAGGGACAGTGACGTTTCCCCTGCAGTGATGCTGCTGAGTGGTGATTAGTTAGTTACAGGAGGAATATCACCCCATCCGATTGGGGAAGACCCTCCCCTCCCCAACCCTCTCCTTTCTGTCTGACTATCTGTCTGAGCTGAGCCTCTCTTGGGATCTGCTGGATCTTGTCCTTGTGGTGGATGATGGCAATCATACCCCTACCGTTCTGCTGCGTCACACAGCCCAACACAACGGTAGTCTACTGCCGGACCAGGAAGAGCAAATACTTCAGGTAGTACAAACTGAGTGAACCAATGAGCTGCACACCGGTTACAAAATAGAGGTTCTCTTGAAGTTTTTGTGGTAAACAGAACAAGAGCAGGCACATCTACGGAGGCATGCCAAATGCCATGACTTTCAAGTGACTTCAGGTTAATTTTCCACTCATCCCTTTTCATTGTTCCAGACAAACAATACTGTGTAACTTAGCATTTTGCAAGATGTAATGGAAACAATAATAGTGTGGTGTTGCATTTAGATTTAGCTCAGTATGGAATATTTTTCATAGTGAGGCTCACCCAACCATCAAAGTGCATCCTTAAGAGGAAGATTTTTATTTTTAAAGGGAAGGCAGAATGTGAGGCATGGCGGATGGCCTTCCTGTAGTCCACTGCAGAGAGTTATATAGACCACCACTTACTGTGTTGTGAGTGAGCCTGGAGGGACGCACTTACTCCACATTAACCAATTAAAGGGCCATGGTGGGCAGGCTGTGGGCTAGAGCACCATTATTAGGGTGGCTGATTTTACATTGTCCAGTCTGTAATTGCTGCATGCCTAGTGGAGCACGGGCTAGATGAATGGTACATGACGTTTCCCCAACACCCCGAATGGTACATGACGTTTCCCAACACACCGCTGTCTCATTATTTGCTCACTGACATTTATGGGAATAGGATGTAGATGAGTAGGGTGGGAGGGCTGAGTGGAGGGGGGATCCTGCTCGTAAGGCTTATTAGCACAGCTAAGGTGCTGACCAGACCTAAAGTGCTGTGGTGCTGTCCTCTTCCATTATGGTTTGCACAACCACCACCACTACTAAAGCCCCTCAAAGCTGTCTGGATCAAACTTCAGCTGTTCATCTTAATCCCCCTGAATCAATTATGGTGATCGTGAGTGTGTTCCCTAATTAAATAGTTGGGTGATCTGTGTTTAAGGAAGGTTTCATGATTTAGAATTGTCTCTCGTTTTTTGGGTTGTGTTTTTTGTTCTACATGTGTATCATGGCCCATGCTTTCCCCAGTAGTGCTGTTGAACAATGTGACTCAACTCTGGAATAATATTATTAGCCCCTGCTGTGTTGAAATCAGATTGCATCGAAGACTTGTCAAGTTGATACTAATGCTCACTTTGCCTGGAGGTAATCAATTAAGGATGACAATCCACTTTTCCTAATCGAACAAACACCTAGAGATCGACTCCCCACACTTGTGATTTGATGTGAATGGGGTCATTATGTGTCCTGTCCTCGTTAACAACAACAGATGGCTACTGCCAACTTTGCCATTCCTCGGCCACTCAGCCTCTCCACTAGACTGCTGCATGGGGATCTCTGTCTGTACAACTGCCCTCTACAGAGTTGAGTTGAAGTGGCAGTGTCCTCTGCAGTCCATGTCTGTTCAGCTAAAAGCATGTCTGTCTGTTCTGACACACTGTTCCTCCAGCTAAAGGTCTGTCTGTCTGTTCTGACCCACTGTTCCTCCAGCTAAAGGTCTGTCTCTCACTGTTCCTCCAGCTAAAGGTCTGTCTCTCACTGTTCCTCCAGCTAAAGGTCTGTCTCTCACTGTTCCTCCAGCTAAAGGCCTGTCTGTCTGTTCTGACCCACTGTTCCTCTAACCAAAGGTCTGTCTGTCTGTTCTGACCCACTGTTCCTCTAACCAAAGGTCTGTCTGTCTGTGTTCATCCCTCATTAATTCTCTGGCCAGCTGGCCCGGCATCTACAGGATTTGTCTTGTGTTGTGTGCCTCTCATCCGTGACATTGTCTCAGCTTATTGTTAACATTTCCTCCGGCTCTCTATCTGAAAGCTGTGATCATTCAGGAGGTATTTATGGCCATGATGTTGCTTTGTTTTGCACCGTGGCTAAAAATATTCCCAGGCCAGCGGACGGGAGTGCTGCATAATATTGCATGTGGTTTAGATGGTTTCAGTGGTGTCTCGTTGTAATACTCATAACTAGCTAATTGTATTACACTGACTGAGGCCTGGTCATGTGCTTGGTTAGGCTAGGTATTGTGACAGGGCACAGTGAAAGGATTCACAATGTGGTCCTGCACAGGGATTGGGAGGGTGCAGAGGTGGCTGGTTCAGCTGCCACTTGCCTGGACAGACCCTACCAACAGCTGCGGTAGAGGCTGGGGCGGGGTAGGGTGACCAGTGGGGTCAGTCTCTCTCAATATGCCCATTAAGCTGAAGCAGAACTGGAGGGGCACCACAGTCTCAGCTTTCTGGGGCTGGAACTGTGCCTGCCGCTCATACCCAAACACTGGCCATGGCCAACTCCCTGAGTCCCTGCCCCCAGTCCTCAGCACCTGCACAAAGGCACGCACACATGCGCACGTGTGAACACGCACCCACACAGGCACACTGACAGGCACACGACGTACCTCATGCATGACATACCAACTGGTGTGGGTCAATCTGAAGTTGTAAACAGCCTCACTGAGGAATAGTCAATAGTTGTAAAATGAGACATATGGCCGGAGTTATCGACCAGATAACAGATTTTTTTTTTTAGGATGGTCAGGGGGCCGGAACATAATTACAAATAATTTGTAGAATATTTGACTAAAATATAACCATTTCAAACCTTGCTTACATTGGTATGCGATGACATATCTCTCTATTATGTGTGGAATGCTTGGAACAGAGTTGGTAGTTTTTTATAGTCTTATGTCCAACAAAATATATATAATTCTTATTTTCTCTGTTCAGAACTTGGGGGGCCAAATAAAATCACATTTGGCCCGCGGGCTGCCAGTTGGGGAACTCTGACATGGGGTATGCGCTTTGCCAAACAGTGGTTGTTGGTTAGTTATTAATATTTCAGGGATCAGCTATCTCTCTTTCAACATTGTTCTGTGAATAAGAGTTTGGATCAATCAATCCTTATCCTTCATTGATTTAGAAAATTGACTGATTGAATTAATACATTGACGTTAGTCGTTTTCTGACTGACTTCATGAGTTGAATTTCTCCAGCTCTCAGTAGGAAAGAGGCTTGAGGCTGACTGAATAAAAATATTGCGCCGATGCTGTGCACTCTAGTCTTTGTAATAGTGTGATATGCTGGAGCAGTGTTCTTCTGACATTAGGAAATTCAGGCCCTGTAGCAGTTGTAGTGCCTCTTGTCCCTCCCACCCCCCTTATCAGTCTGTTTAGCCTCTCCCTGGAGGCTATGAGTGTGTCTCAGCAAGTGGCACTGGGGCCCTCTCCCATAGGACCACAAGAACATCCATCTGCTGTGGACCTCAAGACTGCCCCTACCCCACGCTCTGCTCTGTTCCTCAAGAGACCTCCACCACAACTCACCTCCCCCAGTGAGCTCAGATTTCCTATGTCTCACACACACAGCGAGCCCCTCTCCCTCCCACAGTGGGCTTTCGCCACGGAGAACCATGATCATTGATTTACTTTCCTGTACCGGCCTTGGAAATTTTGACTTCTGAAAGCCACATCAAAAGCTGAGAGTGGAAGCCTCTGGGTTGAAAAGCAAACCCAGCCAGCGGGAACCTATTAGTAGTGCTTCAGACGCCTTAATTCACTCAGGGTGAATAAATAAAATGTGTGGGGGGTCTCAGTGACCCACTCCCTCTGTGGAGAAGTTTGGAGAGAGAGGGAACTCGTCAGATGTCTGTACTGGGATTGTCCTGGCTGACTGGGAACAAAGTGGAAGATGTACTGGGAGCTGTGGCTGAGCCAGTTGACGGCGACAGACCTGCAGCATATGCTGGTGGGGAACAAAGGTAGGAGAGCATCAGGTCTTGACAGGGCATGGTCACACCTGACCTGTAGGCCAGTTTAAAGTCCTCAGGAGATGTCCTGACAGATTTACTATACTGCTGCCATGTGGTGTACTGTGTACTTTGCTTGCTGAATGGAGAACTACGAACTTTAGTAGTTCTGTTTGTTTAGAATGGAGCTCTATGTACTTTAATAGTTCTGTGCGTTTTAGAATGGAGCACTGTGTACTTTAATAGTTCAGTGTGTTTTAGAATGGAGCACTGCATACTTTAATAGTTCAGTGTGTTTTAGAATGGAGCACTGCGTACTTTAATAGTTCAGTGTGTTTTAGAATGGAGCACTGTGTACTTTAATAGTTCAGTGTGTTTTAGAATGGAGCACTGCGTACTTTAATAGTTCAGTGTGTTTTAGAATGGAGCACTGCGTACTTTAATAGTTCAGTGTGTTTTAGAATGGAGCACTGCGTACTTTAATAGTTCAGTGTGTTTTAGAATGGAGCACTGCATACTTTAATAGTTCAGTGTGTTTTAGAATGGAGCACTGCATACTTTAATAGTTCAGTGTGTTTTAGAATGGAGCACTGAGTACTTTAATAGTTCAGTGTGTTTTAGAATGGAGCACTGTGTACTTTAGTAGTTCAATGTGTTTCCTGTTTTACTCCCTATTTCACACATTCCTCTCATTAGGCTGGATTTGGAGATCTGGGCCATTTATCAACTATTTGGTTCGGATGCAGGACTTCATAGTTGAGGTTAAGCTTGAATTCAACTCAATCTTACACAGTGTATATCTTCAAGGGAAAGTTCACCAAAATGACATTGGTTTCCTTATCCTGTAAGCAGTCTATGGACAAAGTATGACAGCAATCAATTTTTTGGTTTAGTTTAACATTTTAGCATTTGTGACACAAATCCTGTTCAAGTCATGGGATCAATAATATATTTTTTTGCACATCATGTTCAAATCATCTATCAGTAACTTTGTTGAGCTTCACAATACATTTTAGATACTTTTGGACAAGATGCGTGAATAATGCTAATATTTGTCCTATGACTTGAATGGGATTTGTGCCACAAATGCTAAAATGTTAACATGTGGAAACCGTGCCAGAGAAACCAGACCAAAGCATGGATTGCTGTTGTACCTTGTCAATAGACTGCTTACAAGGTCAGGAAACCAATGTGTAATTTGGCTGAACTATCCCTTTAACTTCTCAGACACTATTGTTTTTGGGCAATTCCACTGTGTGACACTGAGACTCAGATTTTTCACTTTAAAATGTATGTCAAACAAAAAACAATGATTGCCATGAACAGTGCAGATGCAACATTTGGTAACAGAATGACGGTTTGTGCCATTTGTGTGTCATTCTGTTACCAAACTTTGCATCTGCATTGTTCTTCAAGTAAATGTTTATGTAACATTTTCAGTGGAAATTGTTAAAAGTAGTCCTTGTGCATAGAGTTGTATTGTTTGTTTAACTTTGCAAATATTGGTTTTTGTTGACGTACATTTTAAAGTAAATAATCTGAGTCTTGTCACTGTTATCGTGGAATTGCCCTTTTTATGTCTGTCTGTGTAGAACATCATAGTTACTAGGGTTGAGTCCATCCATGTCATTTCAGCAAGCCATGACACCCACCATATCAGATTGTTCTGAAATTGTTTCTGTAGTTAGAAAAAGGTACGTTTGTCATTCCTGAAACATTATTTTGTTAATTTTATTTTATCTCTGAGTAATTCAGGTTATTGATTTTACCCAAATTGGCCATTTATAGAATTTAGATATTATTCAATAAATATAGTACCGACATCCAATTTAGAACAAACTGCATCCTACCAGTGAGTAAGACATTTGGATTCCCAAAAAAATTGCCAAAAGCCACCCACGGAAGAAATAGGTAGGAAGATGTTTGGTCCAAATCAGATGTTGGGTACTATATTTATAGAATGTTATCCGAATCCTATAAATTAAAATGGCCAATTTGGGTGCCATCAAAATTATATTTTAACACGTTTCAGGAATGTTAATCGTATCTGTTACTTACTACAGAAACAATTTCAGAACAATCTGGGTGTCAAAATCCTCTTCCTTGTGCTTTTTGAGTTGGAACGACCCAGGAAGTGATGATGCCTTTCAGAAATGATGTTTACCGTAACCATTAGCTACTGACCACCACAGACTGACGCTGATGGTGCCAGTCACTTACTTTACTGTAGATGTATAACTTAAACTTTGGTGTAGCCAATCATTCCTTTGTTGTATAGGGGCAATTCCACAGTAACAGAGTGAAAGTAGTCTTTGTGCATACAGTTGTATGGTTTTTAAACTTTGCAATCATTGGCTTTTGTTCAACGTACATTTTATGCCAACTCTCGACTTTCTTTTCAGTGGCTATTTCCTCCCCTCTACCTCTCCTTCACTGTCTTTTTTTCACTTGTCTCCCTGGCAGTCGGTAAGTCCCACTCAGCAGCTGCCCAGACATGCTGTAGAGGTTGTTGGCAGCTGTTAAGCAGCCCTGTGAGTGATTGAGGCTCAGGCATGTTGTAGAGGTTGTTGGCAGCTGTTAAGCAGCCCTGTGAGTGATTGAGGCTCAGGCATGTTGTAGAGGTTGTTGGCAGCTGTTAAGCAGCCCTGTGAGTGATTGAGGCTCAGGCATGTTGTAGAGGTTGTTGGCAGCTGTTAAGCAGCCCTGTGAGTGATTGAGGCTCAGGCATGTTGTTGGCAGCTGTTAAGCAGCCCTGTGAGTGATTGAGGCTCAGGCATGTTGTAGAGGTTGTTGGCAGCTGTTAAGCAGCCCTGTGAGTGATTGAGGCTCAGGCATGTTGTAGAGGTTGTTGGCAGCTGTTAAGCAGCCCTGTGAGTGATTGAGGCTCAGGCATGTTGTAGAGGTTGTTGGCAGCTGTTAAGCAGTCCTGTGAGTGATTGAGGCTCAGGCATGTTGTAGAGGTTGTTGGCAGCTGTTAAGCAGCCCTGTGAGTGAGAGGCTCAGGCATGCTGTAGAGGTTGTTGGCAGCTGTTAAGCAGCCCTGTGAGTGATTGAGGCTCAGGCATGTTGTAGAGGTTGTTGGCAGCTGTTAAGCAGCCCTGTGAGTGATTGAGGCTCAGGCATGTTGTAGAGGTTGTTGGCAGCTGTTAAGCAGCCCTGTGAGTGATTGAGGCTCAGGCATGTTGTAGAGGTTGTTGGCAGCTGTTAAGCAGCCCTGTGAGTGATTGAGGCTCAGGCATGTTGTAGAGGTTGTTGGCAGCTGTTAAGCAGTTGTAGAGGTTGTTGGCAGCTGTTAAGCAGCCCTGTGAGTGATTGAGGCTCAGGCATGTTGTAGAGGTTGTTGGCAGCTGTTAAGCAGCCCTGTGAGTGATTGAGGCTCAGGCATGTTGTAGAGGTTGTTGGCAGCTGTTAAGCAGCCCTGTGAGTGATTGAGGCTCAGGCATGTTGTAGAGGTTGTTGGCAGCTGTTAAGCAGCCCTGTGAGTGATTGAGGCTCAGGCATGTTGTGTGGGTGTGGTGACCCGCAGTATCTTTCCAACCACGCCGACAGAGCCCCTCCCCGCAGCTATTACACTCTTTATATACAGGCAGGGGAAAAAGAAAGCCAAGTAGTCCTCATCTCAGATGAGTGTGTGTGGAAAGTGAAGTGAGTCAATTTTGAGAGTGGACAAGCAGTATGTATTTGAGAACCATTCAACCCAGCAGCAGTTTTGAGGAAGAGTGGGTTAGGCTGACAGGCCGGCCCTACACAGGGGTAATGGATGTGGACGGACCTAGACTCTCGGGTAGCTACAACTTGGCTCTTTCTTTCTGTCTATCTGAGTACACTCCAGCTGCCTATTCATTGGACAGCTATTGGTATTAGGCTAGCACTGGTAAATGGTAGTCTATTTCACAGTTGATTATATTAGATTGTTAAAGGAACAGAAAAAAAAACAGATTTGTGGGTGAAATAGAGAATTTTGGCAAAACATATGTGGGCCATTGGAAAGGGATGCATGTTTGTGGTCCCTAAAAGCAGACAACATTTGTTTTGTAAAATGATGTACGTGTTTTGTTAGGCATACCTGTGGCACTGTTTACTCATGTGGCTTATGTATGTTGGAGGTGAGATTTCCACAGATTTTATTTAGGCAGCATGACTTTCACTGAACCATTCACCAACCACTTTCTTTCTCTATCTCTCCTTGTTCTCTCTCTCCCTCCCCCTCCCTCCCTCCCTCCAGAGGCCCTCCACCGGCCCTTCGGCCTGGACTCGGCAGCGTTGACGGAAGCGGTGCGCTGGAGCTCCAAGGAGAACCTGCTGGGTGCTGCCGAGAGCGATCCTAACCTCTTTGTTGCACTTTATGACTTTGTTGCCAGTGGCGACAACACGCTGAGCATTACGAAAGGTATGTATTCTGAAAGAGCTTTTTATCAATATGCTTTCCCAATAGATAACCTGGTTTCATTTCCGCACCCTGCATAATCACAAAACACTCCTTATCTAAAGATGACTCGCTTCCAGAGGTATGGGGTCCCTACCTTCTGCAGGGGAGGGCAGTTCTTCGAGAGATTTCCTCAAAATACAGTACCATGGTACCATCCAGTGAACTATGTGTGTTTGTTTATTCCGATCCCTTTTCATTTCATCTGTGTCCCTGTTTTCCCCAGCAGCAGTTTGCTGATCAAAGAGCTGTCTCCTGGGTAATGAGCTTAAAATCATAATATTTGGGAGAGTTACTTTTTTAATTAACTGATATAAAAGCATTAGCTAAAGATGGAGAAATATCTTAATAAGCCGATGCCTGCCTTCACCAGTCGCCCCATGGCTGCTGCCTGAGATGGAGCTAATGTTTAGACTGTGAGTCATTGCATGCCCAATGGAGAGGTAGGCAGGCCTGCCCTCCCACACCCTTGTTTGGCTCTAATGCACTTTTAATGTGGAATCCTTTCAACTGTAATAATAACAGGTGGATAAACCCAGCAGGGGGTGATCACAGAGAGGGACTTATCGGCCCTGCCGCCCTTAATCGCTGTCTCAGATCAATGCCATGCCTCAGACCAGTAATATCCGTTGCGGGCCGCCTGACATTGTGTTTCCACCCGGAGCCAACTCTCTGGCTCCCTACGGTGTGTCGCAGAGGAAACTGTCTAGTGTGACTGGTTAGGCCGGCCCAATGTTGTTTTTCTGCCTCCCCGGCTGTCCAGTGTCAATAGAGCCTGTAGCTATAACCTCTGTGGCACCAGAGGGTATTGAGTCTGCAGCATGTTCAGCTCAGCCCATGATGTACAGGGAGAGTGGCAGAAAGCTTGGCGGCGCTCCCTGTCCCCTCTCCAGGCCGTGTCTTGTCGCTGCCATAACAGCTCACTGGCATTATCCTCTCAATGGGAGCAGCTTCGAAGGGCTGCAGGGAGCTGCCGGACAGCCAGGGCGTGTTTCAGCTCCACAGTCACACAGCTCCTCTACAGTACTGCATTCTCTGTCTCTATTTAAGAGGCACTCCCTCCCGTCTCCACTGCTGACCTCATAGGAGGCAGACAAGGCAGCAGACCAAGTCACTACATGCGTAGGCCAGCCCTACCTTTTGGCACTGCATTAAATGAAGCATCAATGGGGGCTATTTAAATCCTATGAAGGAACCAAAAGCTTCAAGAGGTGCTAATGTCCTAAAGTGGCTCTAAATGTTTAAAGATGATGTCCTTTTACCTGACTCTGTCTCCCTGTCCCTCTCTTCCCAGGTGAGAAGCTGAGGGTGCTCGGCTACAATCAGAATGGGGAGTGGAGCGAGGTACGTTCGAAGAACGGCCAGGGCTGGGTACCAAGCAACTACATCACGCCCGTCAATAGCCTGGAGAAGCACAGCTGGTACCACGGGCCTGTTTCGCGCAGCGCCGCAGAGTACCTACTCAGCAGCCTCATCAACGGCAGCTTCCTGGTCCGGGAGAGCGAGAGCAGCCCAGGACAGCTGTCCATCTCCCTGCGCTACGAGGGACGCGTCTACCACTACCGCATCAACACCGCCTCAGATGGCAAGGTAGCTAGAGGTCTGGGACCTACAGATGGACTGTCTCTTCCTTTTCTTACTACTCTGCCCCTGCTAATGTTCCTGCTCTGTCTCTGTTGGCCGTCTCTGGTTCCTCCCCACGGTGCTGACCCGTGTGTTCGTCTGTCTTTCTGTCCCCAGGTGTACGTCACAGCAGAGAGCCGCTTCAGCACCCTGGCCGAACTGGTCCACCACCACTCCACAGTGGCCGACGGCCTGGTCACCACGCTCCACTACCCGGCGCCCAAGTGCAACAAGCCCACCGTCTACGGCGTGTCGCCCATCCACGACAAGTGGGAGATGGAGCGCACCGACATCACCATGAAGCACAAGCTGGGCGGGGGGCAGTACGGAGAGGTGTACGTGGGAGTCTGGAAGAAATACAACCTCACCGTCGCAGTCAAAACACTCAAGGTTGGTCTCTTCTATAAAGATTGGTGGTCGCCTGTAAAATCTCCATCTTTTGTCTCTATTTTGTGAAATCCTCTGGGATCATGTAATATGAATGAGGTGTGGTGTTTAGTGGTTTATGGTCACCACCTGCTGGTAGAATGTTGTATTACATCAACATGAAACTGAATGGGGCAACAACTACATTTTAGTCATTTAGCAGACGCTCTTATCCAGAGCGACTTACAGGAGCAATTAGGGTTAAGTGCCTTGCTCAAGGGCACGTCGACAGATTTTTCACCTAGTCGGTTCGGGGATTAGAACCAGCGACCTTTCGGTTACTGGCACAATGCTCTTAACCACTAAGCTACCTGCCGCTGTTGGAGATATGTTTAATCGCAGTTTAACTTGTTTTGTTCACCTTGGTATCCTGATACTAAGATATTGAATAAATCCAGTGAATATTGACCTTTCTGCTTGTTTGGCTTCCAGGAGGACACTATGGAGGTGGAGGAGTTCCTGAAAGAGGCAGCAGTCATGAAGGAGGTGAAACATCCCAACCTGGTGCAGCTGCTAGGTCAGTGCTGCACACAGTACAGCTCCACTTACTAACAGCACATGGCATTTCTACCGGCTGTTGGGTTTCTAGACTCTGAGGCGTAGTTCCGTCTGACCTCTGTTGGCTTGCCTCTGTCCAGGTGTGTGTACGTTGGAGCCTCCCTTCTACATCGTGACAGAGTACATGCCCCACGGCAACCTGCTGGACTACCTGAGGGAGTGTGACCGGGAGGAGGTGAACGCTGTGGTGCTGCTCTACATGGCCACGCAGATCTCCTCCGCCATGGAGTACCTGGAGAAGAAGAACTTCATCCACCGGGACCTGGCGGCCAGGAACTGTCTGGTGGGGGAGAACAGCGTGGTGAAGGTGGCAGACTTTGGGCTGAGCAGGCTGATGACGGGAGACACGTACACGGCCCACGCCGGAGCCAAGTTCCCCATCAAGTGGACCGCACCCGAGAGCCTGGCCTACAACACCTTCTCTATCAAATCTGATGTGTGGGGTGAGTCAGAACCAGCTTTTCAGTCTTAATCACATGTTCTAAATCAGTAAACATTAGTGTGAGCGTGTTTCTCATCCTATGATGGTCTCTTGTCCTTCAGCTTTCGGTGTGCTGCTGTGGGAGATAGCGACGTACGGTATGTCTCCTTACCCAGGTATCGACCTGTCTCAGGTATACGACCTGCTGGAGAAGGGCTACCGCATGGAGCAGCCAGAGGGGTGTCCACCCAAGGTCCACGAGCTGATGAGAGCCTGTGAGTATGGGCACCACACTCAGTACACACACAGTCCCTCCCACACACACAGTCCCTTGCACTATCATCCATTCACATATGTCCTGCATATTAGCTCTATAACCTAAATTGTCCATGGAGTAAGAAATAACATGACCTTTGTTTTGGTGTGATATCAGGCTGGCAATGGAGCCCGTTGGACCGACCCTCGTTTGCCGAGACCCACCAGGCCTTTGAGACAATGTTCCACGATTCTAGCATCTCCGAAGGTACTTGTACTACATACAGTCACATTACTACCCTTAGGGCTTAACCGCGGTCGGATACACTTCCCTCTCTTGGAGGCATTTAGTTCTGCTGCCTGACTCCATTCAAGCCTGTCAGTTTACACTAAAGCGGATGTATTTGTGGACATTAGAGAGACAATGGCCATTAATGCTGCGTAAACATCTCTGTAGGGCCTTTTCAGAGTGGTACAGCATGCCTGGTGCCTCAGGGAGAGACGGGAGGATGATATGAGTGAGGATGAGGAAAGGGCAGGCTGAACTGAGGGGAGTACAGGGAGAACGCAGGGCTTTCAGAGAAGCACTATAAACTCAGCATTGATTTCTGCAGTTATTCCAGTGAATGCAGTCCTACTATTTCTAGCAAGGGATTCGATGTGTCAAACGGTCTAATGTAAATGTCCACTTAATTAATCATTCCTTTCCTTTCCCGTTGCCCCCCCCCCCCCCCCTCTCTCTCTCTCTCTCTCTAGAGGTAGCAGAGGAGCTGTGTAAGACTGCATCCTCTGGCCACGGCCCATCACCACACCCCTTCAGCCACGACATGCCCCTGCTGCCCTCCAAGTCGCGCACGCTCAAGAAGCATACGGAGAACAAGGAGAACATCGAGGGGGGTCTGGATGGCAGGCAGGAGACACACACAGGCAGCACGCACAGCCCCTCAGGTACCTGCCTTGCCCGCCGCCATGCCTGTAGGCTGAGGAGAAGAGCTGCTGTGTACCTGGAAAAGTGAACGTCACTGGATCACCTCACCCAAACGTCACCACTATCTAGCTCAGTGTCATTACGCCTCCTTTAGCATCAATTATATGAGCTTTCCTCATAATTTATCAAGAGTTACTTTAAAGTCACGTATCCTAATAGATAATATGCAGTGGGGACTGTTGCCATGTCCAACCACATCACTTAAAGCATTGAACATTAAGCAGATACATAATTGGCCAAATACCAGAGAAAGGGTTTGGATTAAAGGCATTCTCAATCCTCTCCCATTATAGAATTCACCGTCTTCCTCCCGTACATGATTAGACAAGGCTGGGTAAATGTGCCTGTTTGTATGCGTCTGTATTCATGTTTGTCATCTTTCATTTTTATTAACCTGACAATTGAGGATGTTGAATTCTAATACTCTCATCTCTGTCTGTTGCATCCTCCCCACACACAACACACAACTCTAAAGATCATATGTACCAATACCTCAATTAAAAGCGGAGAGTATTTTGTATGGTTTTTGCCATGTTGTCGTTCATGTTTTATGTGCAATCAAGTGACAGTGTTTTATTGCATGTTGTTTTCTTGTGGAAAAACCAAAGGCGATCTATGTTCCTGTCAGTCCTTATACTATCACTCATTTCACACCATATAATCCTTTCCATGATACTTCTCCACTAGCAGTATGATTGATCACACTATAGCAAACACAGCGTAACAAGATACGTCGGGGATGATGAAGCCAGAGTGGTGGTGACTTAAGGGAGGTGGCTTCCTGCCATCCTGACTCAGGCTGGTGCCTGGCTCACTCTGGCGCTCATCTATTACACGTATAGAGCCGCTTCACATCCCTAGTACAAGGTGGCACCACAAAGTTCTTGAAACAGGAATGGCTCTGGAGAGGGAGGATATGCCTGTAGTCAAAGCAAAAATGCAAATTGGCAGCCAGCCTGTGAGATTCACTGGTTTTGGGCTATTCCAGATGTTGAATAAATGGTGTAATGAGTGTTGATAAGAGACTGCAGCCCTGGTACCTGTTTAACTCCATGCCATCTGTTCTCTGCAGGTCTGGCAGCCACTCTGCTGGCAGGGGATGGCCGGTCAGGCAGCTCTCCTGCTCTGCCTCGGAAACAGAGGGAGAAATCCCCCAGCAGCCTCTTGGAGGACTCCCAGGAGACCACGTTCACTCGGGACCGCAAGGCTGGCTTCTTCAGTTCCTTCATGAAGAAGAAGTCTTCCTCCAACTCTCCCTCCTCCCAGCTGCAGCAGAGCCTGCCTACGCCGCCCAAGAGGAGCAGCTCGTTCAGGGAGATGGAGACGCAGCCGCACAAGAAGTATGAGCCCACGACTGGCTTGAGCGCCCCTCCTCCCCCCCTGCCTCAGGCAGACGGCCTGGGCTTTTCACCATCCCACGGAGAGGGGAATCACATCCAGTCACGCTGCTGTGGAGCCACTTTTGGACAAAAGGCCTCTGCCAACCACACCTCTGGGGCCCCGCCCTCACAGGTGGGCAGTAGCAGCAGCTGGGCAGGCCTGGCAGGCTTCTTCACCCCCCGCCTCATCAAAAAGACTTTAGGGCTACGGACCGGCAAGTCCACTGGGACCGAAGAGGGGGGTGGGGGGACCAAGCCCTTCCCCAGGTCCAACTCCACCTCCTCCATGTCTGCAGGGCTGCCTGACCTGGAGAGGATGGCTCTGACTTTACCCAGGAACCGCAGTAAGCCTCCTCTAGAGCGCACTGCCTCCACCACCTCACAGCCTGAGAACGGGGCAGCACACACCTCTGAGACCCTGCTCCGTAAGATGGATGAGGGCACAGCTCAGATCAGGGACCGGCCAAAAGCCAAGCTGCTTCCCAGAGGGGTGGGAGGGAACTCTGGGGTGGTGAGGGCACCTGGGGTTGGGAGTGAGGCCGATTCATATTGTCACTCCGGGACCCTACGGGGTAGGGAGGGTCAGGAGGCAGGAGGACAGGACCGTCAGGGATGGTCGTCCCCCTCCAAAACAGTGGGATCAGGCCTATCAGCGGCTCCACACAACCACAAGGTTCCAGTGTTGATCTCGCCCACACTCAAGCATTGCCCGGCCGATGTGCACCTGGTGGGGATGGACTCTCAGGGGAACCGCTTCAAACTACTATCAGAGCACCAGGCGGACAAGGACCGGCCACGGCTGATCAAGCCTAAATGTGCCCCACCTCCCCCTCCCACTCTGCGCCTCCTTGGACACTCCTACAGTGGGGATGGAGAGGAGCAGGTCGGGGGGGCTGTGGAGGTCAATGGTGATGGGGTGAAAAGGCCGGGACGAGTAAGGGAAGTGGGAACAGGGAGACCATCAGTGCCGCCACCACAAGTGCCTCCACCTTCTTCAGCCTCCTCTTCCTCTGCCAACAACACTACCCCCACTAAGATGGCCAACGGTGCCACCAGCACTGGCTCTTCCACTGCCCCCTCTGGTGGATCTAAGCTTCTGCGTCGGACTCGGCAGCAGGCAGAGAGGGTACAACCAGAGAAGATCAGTAAGGAGGCTCTGCTGGAGTGTGCCGAGTGCCTGAGAGGTGCCCTCCACAGCAGCCCCGAGCCCTCCTCCAGCAGCCAGGTCCTAGACGCTGCCCACCAGCTGCTAGACTACTGCTCAGGCTACGTGGACTGCATCCCACAGATGCGGAACAAGTTTGCCTTCCGGGAGGCCGTGGGCAAGTTAGAGCTCAGTTTGCAGGAGCTGCGGGCATCGTCCTCCTCTGGAAGCGGAGGAGCATTCAGTGGCCCAGGGCCTAGCCCTGCTCTGGACAACTTGCACACCTGCATCAAGGAAATTTGTGATGTGGTTCAGAGGTAGCCACCAGACCCTTTCAAACATTTCCTTTGTATTCCCTTTTTTGGTTCTATTAACATTTTGGGGACAGAGAACAATCTCCGAAGTACCTCAGAAAATCACTACAAATTGTATCTCTTATTGTTTACAGTTGACTCTTTCTCAAAAATGCCAGTGGAGAACGCTGTTCTAATCTTTGTACATAAACATTGTTGATACCAAACTAGATGTGGTTCATTTCAATTGTTTTGCCCCAAATTTAAACTTTTCCACCAGGTTTTAAGGCATTTATTTTAACTGAATGTGGAGTATATCAGCAACGTTTTCAGTCCCAGAGAGTTGGTAAAGAACAAAGTCAATTTGCATATGTGTCATTGAGTAACTTAGTCATAATTATTCTCCACTTTGTTTCTTGGCTATCTCTGGTTCATTCTCCTGGCAACAATGAAAAGAGTCCCTGTGACAGGATGTCACTGTTCAAAACTATTGTCACCTGGGACATAGATGAGTGTTCCACTTAATCAGGTCTACTTTCTCTGCCATTTGGTTTGATTATTTCAGTAATATTTCCATTCAATGTCATGACATCTGAATGGAAAATGTAAGCGTTTCAATATTTATTTCCAAATTCCCTTGCACATGAACTAGCTATATGTTTGGAGCTTATTAGAAGAGCGAAGAGAGCGCAAGGTAGCACATGAGCAGGTGGTTTGGGACAGTGTTTCTAAGTGTCCTTGGACAGTGCTGAATTCCCTGTGGTCCTGTCCCTCAGTGCCTATAGATTCTTAAATGATTGAAAATCTGCAAATACAGCTACTCCTTGACAAAATACTGATCTCATCACAAACTACAGTATGTCTCTAGCACATCAGTGATTTATTTGTACATTATTTGGTTTTAACTTTGGAATGGCTTTATGTATGAACTTGAATTTTAAATTATTGTTTTTTTATTATTAAAAGCACAGACATATTTTAAAAATGTTATGTAAATATTTGCTTAATTTCATATCCAGGAAAAATGTAAGGTCACATTTGCTTGGATAAGTGTTTGACTATAAAAAATAAATGGTAGTAGGACGTCTATCGCAGGACTGAGGCCCACCCACCCCCTCCCTCCACAACCCCATCTGAACATCTGCTAAATGAATGTATTGCTTTTGTATTATGAACATTTTGGAATGTCCCTTACTTTAAAGTTTTATCTTTCTTTTTTGAGAAGATATGTTTAATTGTTCTCTGGTCATTTCAATACCAACATCATTCAATGCTGATGGTTAATTTACAAAACTGAATCTCAAAGCACGTTTTCTGTTTTGATATCCCTTTTAGATGTTTTTGATCATCTCTACACAAACATTTCCATATCAGATTGCTGGATGTAATTGAATCCTGTTTGTTCTCTTAATCCTGAAATCGTTTCTCAATAATAATTTGGCTAATGAATCAAGCAATCAAAACAATAAAAGCTTGCTTATAACGGAGTGCCCCTCAACTGTTTGAAAATTCCCCTAATGCCCACTTGAGATGTTGGAACCCTAAGTGTGTATCAAAAGGGGATCATCGCGCTCTCCCAGAAGCTTGGCTGGTGTGCAAAACCCACAAATTCAGACAAACAAAAGGTGTAATGGGTCCGCACTCAAAAAGATGTCGCATAAAGCCTACTTCGTTTTTCGATCCCTTCACTCTTTTCACTGCATCAGGCACAGCGCACACAGATGCCTCGGCCCTGCAGCCCTCCTCAGTGTGCAAAACCCATTACACCTTTTGATTGTCGGAACCCTAGGTGTACACTGGATAAAGCCTATGACGTAGTAGACGTTGATTGGGATATTGCATTTCGTCTTAGTATAAACTCTAGTAGTGCCGAATATATTTTCACATTTCATTCCATTGTGGTACACCACCTATCTAATCCAGCAGATGAGCTTCAGTGTGCCTCTGGTCATTCAAAGGTATTCTTGACTAATAGCATGAAAAAAAAAATTCACTGGGAGGTTCAAATAAAAATAATGAGGTATTTTATTTTTTTGCCTACTGGATACAGCAATGTTTTTCCAATGGTTCTTGGTGCCTTTTGTGAAAGAGATTTTATGTATAGTGCACTACTAAGTCAAGAAACGGATATACAGCGATGTGTAATTGTAAATATCTTGTGCTTTTGTTTTCAGATGACAGATTTTGCCATGAAATTGTGGCCAAGTATGAATATCACTACAACATGCATTTCTATTTCTGGGAGTAAACATTTGTGTTTTTTAATTTAAAACTCACATTTAATAGTATATTACTGTGAAGTTCTCCCTATCAGTGTTCAACTTTATATAAATAAAATGTTGAACAATTCTAAGGTTCTTTTATCTTTTTGATTTGTAAAAATTCAAAAGACGTATCCAGAGAGCGAAGCTAGCAAGTTATTAATCGTATGAATACATCTCATTGACCTGTGGAATCAGAGACTGATAATGACCAATGCATTTACTACTCTTCAGGTCAGTATTTAAAGTACTTTACTGTAAATAGAATACTACTGATGGGAGGAAAATAATGATAGCCCATGTGATTCAAACTCTTTTCAATTTAGGGCACATCCTGAGCACTGGATTACATCACGTCTGTGCCTGGAACCGCCATCAAAAATGTCCTTTTGAAGAATAAATTGTTCCGAAAAAAATCTGCGCGGCCCTCAGCCTCAATAAAATAATTGCCCACCCCTGGTCTATGATATAGGCCTATAAGAAGCTACCTGGGTGGTGGTCACCAGGGATGTAGTGCTGCCGTAGTGGGGGGGAGCGGCGCTCCTTCACTTTTTTCAATTAGAGAATACATGGGTTAAAACGGAAACTACATGTGATGATGACATGGTGACCTGCAGTGTGACCTGCAGTCAGATGGTTTATGACAGTAACACCAAAGTGAGCAAGGTATATTATTAGTTGTACTCAATTCCTCTAATATGTAGATCTGTGGTTAGCGTTCAAATGTGTTTTAAGTCAGCACTTGAAGCTTTCCCAAAACATGACCTTTTTAGAGTAAAAAACACAATGCAGAACAACAAACTGCTTAACAAGCTCTTCTCATACTCAAGCTATTCTCCCTGATCTTTCTTACAGAAGGATTCCAAGCTTGTTTCATGTGCTACCAGTCAAGAGCGTCCACGAGTCAGGGACAGTGTTGAGGTTATTTATTGCAAACAGTCTTAATAGGAATAAAACATTATTAACCCAACCTCAGACTGAAACAGTAAAAAATTTAGGGTACATCTGTGGTGGCCTTTAGTTTGGAGGTACACATGGTTTTATTAAATGTCATATTACAAAATATTACTAATGTAGTACTCCTGAGTGGCGCAGTGGTCTAAGGCGCTGCATCGCAGTGCTAACTGTGCCACTAGAGATCCTGGTTCGAATCCAGGCTCTGTCGTAGCCGGCCGCGACCGGGAGACTCATGGGCGGCGGACAATTGGCCCAGCGTCATCCAGGGTAGGGGAGGGAATGGCCGGCAGGGATGTAGCTCAGTTGATAGAGCATGGCGTTTGCAACGCCAGGGTTGTGGGTTCGATTCCCACGGGGGGCCAGTATAAAAAAATATATATGTATTCACTAACTGTAAGTCGCTCTGGATAAGAGCGTCTGCTAAATGACTAAAATGTAAATGTAAATGTACATGGAGCTGGTAAAAATTATATTGAATTACTGAATTTCCATGAAAACGATAAAATGACAAACTAAAATATAGCTGCAAGTAGCAATTCCGGGGTTCAGCTGTGGGACCACTTTGCCACCATCAGGAAAAATGTGACACCGCCCTAGGATGAGCTACTAATGTACTGTTTACCACGCTTGCCAAATATCAGAACTCAAAAATATGTTTTAAACGCCAAAAATCCGGTGTTTCTATGTCAAACGGTTTTGTTATATTTCAGTCTTCTGTGATGTATATAAAGTGTAATATTGGGATGCAAACTCAATATCTGACATGGTACAGGTGTCTTCTTTTTTTGTTGTTGCCCATAACCATGTGTTTGAGGTGCATACTTTTGTTTCAAAGTAGTTTAAGACTACCAAGAAACGCTTTGTTTGACACTGATTTAGCCCACTGCAGTAAAAGGTTAAACGTCATCTTCACCAGAACCGCTGGACTGATCGACACCAAATTTGGTATATAGCATTCATGGACGCACGTCTTCAAACGCAATATTTTCCAGGACTAGCTCAAATAATATAGCCGCTATGACCTTGCATGAATGTTTTTTTCTGTCCAACAACGCCACCATGCGGCCAAACTGAATCATACTTTATAGGTTAGCTAGACTCATCCCTGAGCATGTGCCAAATTTCATCATTGAGTCAAACAGATCAAGAGATAAACGTGTGGTCGATCTAAATGTGCTTGCGTATGTTGAGTGTTTGGCCAGAGAGGAGGAGGCTAAGCGAGAGGGATAACTGGGCCCAAAAGTCTTCTCCATCAGGTGGTGTTTTTTTGTTTTTTTGCTCACTAAGCGAGGAGTTATGAAGGTCAATGAGTGTCAAATTTGATTAACAAAAAATGGTATGGCTTATTTGCTCGAACAGAAATGTCAATGATTAGGTTGTTACAACTGTACTGATATAAGTAGGACACGTGACATCCCGGCAACTTTAAGAAAAAACACTTAATCGGAATTGTGCCTGGCCATCACTAGTTATCACATCCACAAACTCATAAACCCCACCTATTTCTACAATTTCTCTTCAAAAAATATGATTTTAAACCTAACCTTAGACACACTGATAACCTTATGGCTAACCCTAACCTTAAATTAAGATGAAAAAGCATCTTTTTGTTTTCACAAATAGCCAATTTTGACTGCGGTAATTAGTAGAAACCATTGTGCCTGTTGTTCACGCGCGTATCTGCCCTCTCATTGGCTAGAATGGTCCCACCTGATCTTGCCTCCTCCCAACTGCCTTCCATTTAGATTTTAATTTTAATTGTTAGAGCAGCCACTAGAGTATCTGGTCAATATAATGGATAATCTGTGGTTTGGAATGAGTACCACGTTTTGTTACAATACGAATATCCAAGACTGATTTATATGAATTTATGTGACAGACCACGCCCATGTGAATGCTTAGTGGTCCATGTTGTTTTAGGTACTGGAAAATATTGCTTTGGGAGAACTTTGTACATAGATGCACATATCAAGTTCTATATCGTGGAGCTCCGCCCCATATATCCTCCCCTCAATCAGCCTCCCTTTATCTTCAGCGACTGGACTAGACTGAAGAAGCCAAGAAGAGACGAAGAGAAGAAGAGAAGACTCAGGACAAGAACGCCGTCGATTTTCCAGTCATCGGCGTCGTCCAGCAATGAGCACACCAGGAGATTTTCCACCCCCAAAAGCTCTTTTCAGAGCTCAATGCAGATGCTCCTCCATGGCGGCCGGCGACTCCCACGACTTATGTTTCGTGTGTTTAGGGTCCCAGCATGCCAAAGAGGGCGTCTGCAGTCCCCCTAACTGCGCCTCCTGCGCCCTCCTTTCTACAAAGGAGAGGAAGCAGCGTTGGGCGTTTTTTAGGGAGGATATCCCCCTACAGGACGTTTTGTCGATACTAGCCTCTGCTTCAGAGGCATCATCTGACGGCGCAGACTCAGGGGATGATGGGGACTATGAGGAGGAGGCTGACATTCCTATGGAACAGTCAGACCCCGTCCCTCATACATTCAAGCCCCCCTTTCCTTTGGTTAGCGAGAGGGCTTGTAGTTCCTATGGTGATGACGACACGGGCTCTGAGAAATCAGAAGCCCTGTCCTTCGCCGCAGCGTCTCTGAGAACGGACTTTCCTGGTCTCATTGAGAGAGCTGCTAGACGGCTGGAAATACCGCTGCCCCCTATTCCCTCCGCACCGGAGGTTGACTTAATGAAGGGCGGCCCTTATTCCAGGCCAAGAAGAGCGGCAGAGCCACTAGCTCCTGCCATGCCTTCATTGGCAAAATACGTCGAGGGCTCATGGGAGGCACCTTTAGCGGCGCGTTCGCCGGCTAAATCGTACCTCCCATTCACTAGAGTGGAGGGAAGGTTCCAGGGCCAAGCTAAGGGAATCCCCAGGTTAGAGAGCGCCATGGCGGCGTATCTCGTACCGGGTTCGAGTCCCTGGCCCTCTTCCAGGAAGGCCACATTGCCATCTCAGAATGACCGTCTCACAGCACAGCTGTTAGAGAAGTCCTTCAATTTGGGAGCCCAAGCTGTAGCAGCAGCTAATAACATTGCCCTCTTGGCAGCCGCTCTGTCCCGTTTAATGTTTCCTCTCCCTTTCATGGGAGGCCCGCCTTGGGCTGTTCCACCACCTCAGTGTTGGGGAACAGCGGCGGCAAGGGCCATAGAGGATAGCGCTCGGCCGCTTTCTCTGTATTGCTGGCAGTGGCAGCGAAGCTGCACCCTCTCACGCTGGCTAGAACAGACGTTGCAGAAGGGTTATG
Source organism: Coregonus lavaretus (assembly GCF_964263955.1). NCBI lineage: Eukaryota > Metazoa > Chordata > Actinopteri > Salmoniformes > Salmonidae > Coregonus > Coregonus lavaretus. The sequence continues at coordinate 41,940,145 of NC_139993.1, read as the reverse complement.
CTCTCCAATTCCATCGGACCCCACCCCCATTCAGGGGAGTGGTGGAGACGGTGATGAAAACGCCCGAAAAAGTGGCCGCTCTGGTTTCAGAGATTACGGAACTTTTGGCAAAGGAGGCGGTCACAGTGGTTCCCCAGGAGCAAAGGAACAAGGGGCTATATTCACCCTACTTCCTGGTGCCCAAAAAGACGGGGGGAATGAGGCCAATATTGGATTTACGCATTCTCAACGACAGCGTAACCAAACGGCCCTTTCGAATGCTAACGACAAAACGTCTGCTGGAATGTGTCCAGAAAGGAGACTTTTGTACGAGCATAGACCTAAAGGACGCGTACTTTCATGTGCCGGTACAGCCGCGTCACAGGAAGTTTCTGCAATTCGCCTTTCAAGGGGTGGCGTACGAATACACGAGGATGCCATTTGGGTACGCCCTGGCACCTCGCACGTTTTCCAAGTGTGTGGAGGCGGCATTGGAACCGTTGCGTCGTCAGGGAATACGGCTACTAGCCTACCTAGACGACCTACTGGTTCTCGCCCCGTCAGCAGAGCTGGCGATCACTCACACAACACAGACAGTGATTCATCTCACACGTCTGGGGTTCGCTGTGAATTGGAAAAAAAGCGCGCCCTGGCCCAGTCATCAGATTGTCTACCTGGGGATACAGCTAGACACTGTAATGATGAGGGCTCGATTTTTCGGACCCCCGAAGGGTAGCCTTGTTGCTAGCCCTGAGGAAGTGTCGTCCGAATCACACGGTGACGGCGCTGTCGATCATGTCACTCTTGGGTCTCATGTCTTCAGCCCACTCTGTGGTTCCGCTGGGACTCCTGCACATGCGCAGGATGCAGCGATGGTTCGCCCAACTAAGACTAGACCCATTGCGTCAACGTCATCGGTTGGTGGTGGTTCCCCTCTCGCTCAGTGCAGATCTGAACTATTGGAGAAACCCGCGCGTTCTCACGCACAGAGTCCCGATAGGCAAAGTGTCCTCTTACATCCCAGTGTTCACAGATGCGTCTCTGACGGGATGGGGAGGGACATGTCAGACCCAAGCGATAGGAGGTGTGTGGCCTCTTTCGAGTCGCCACATCAACCTCTTGGAGTTGGAAACGGTTCGACTGGTTTGACCCACTTCGCGTCTACCCTTCGGGGTCGCGATGTGCTGGTCTGGTCAGACAACCGGACCACAGTAGCCCACATAAATCGCCAGGGAGGAGTCAGGTCTCCTGCTCTCCATCGGGCGGCAGAGGAATTGTGGCTGTGGGCTCACGAGCACCTTCGCTCATTGAGAGCAGCACACATTCCGGGCTACTTGAACGTAGGAGCAGACCTCATGTCAAGAGGGGGTCCTCGAGACGACGAGTGGTGTCTGCATCCGGACATTGTTCTCCAAATTTGGGAACAGTTCGGGAGAGCCGAGGTGGATCTATTCGCGTCACGCGTGAACGCGCAATGTCCCCTATGGTTCTCTCTGAGGGAACAGGAAGAACCGCCACTAGGAAGAGACGCCTTTGCGCACTACCCGTGGCCGAGAGTTCTTCTGTATGCATTCCCTCCGCTGTCCTGCATTCTCCCACTGTTAGCCAGGGTGAGGTCAGGAGGGCTGTCAGTGATACTGGTAGCCCCCGATCGCCCAGGGGCTCCTTGGTTTGCGGAGATGAGTCAGATGTTGATTGCGCCACCTTGGCCAATTCCACATCGACGGGACGCGTTGTCTCAGGCGGGGGGCACGATAGGGCACTTGCCCATAATCGGCCAACTACTGAAGGCCTGGCTGCTGAGAGGGACAGGCTAGAGCGCCGTGGGTTATCTGATGCGGTGATCAGGACCATACAGGGTTCACGTGCCAGTTCCACTTCTAAGATGTATGCCAGTAGATGGAACGTGTTTTCACAATGGTGTGTCACACAAGGTGTAGACCCCATGAGCTGTCAGGTTGAGAGTATTTTCTCTTTCCTACAGCTTATGTTTGACAAGCAGCGATCGCCCGCCACCATTAAGGTGTTTGCAGCGGCGAATTCAGCTTGTCACGAGGGGTTTGGCAGAGACAATGTCTTTAGCCACCCTCTAGTGAAACGTTTCCTATTAGGAACGCGGCGGCTTAGGCCAACACCTAGAGCCACGCTTCCTCAGTGGGATTTGGCTTTGGTACTCGAAGCGCTATGTAAGTCGCCATTCGAGCCATTGAATCAAATACCCCTCAAGATGCTGTCTTTGAAGACAGCACTGTTGCTCGCTTTGACTACGGCTAAGCGTGTTAGTGATTTGTGTGCTCTTTCGACGAGACCCGACTGCCTGGCCATTAATGGCGATCTGAGCAGAGCGGTGTTACGTCCTAATCCGGCATTTGTGCCGAAGGTTATTAGGAGTTCATATAGATCACAGACCGTGGAGCTGTGGGCTTTTTCTCCTCCTCATAGAGAGAGGAGTGAGGAAAGGCTCCATCGCCTGTGCCCAGTACGCGCCTTGGAGTGTTACGTCGAGCGCACAGCAGCGATTAGGTCATCGCCTCAGCTGTTTGTGTGTCATGGTGCTGCTGCACTAGGTAGACCACTTTCGAAACAGCGTCTGTCTCATTGGCTCTGTGAGGGCATTGAGACAGCTTATGTGGCAGCGGGGCGACAATTGCCTCAGGGTATCAGAGCTCACTCCATTAGTGGAGTAGCAGCTTCTACTGCCCTTTTCAGAGGAACAGGGGTAGAGGATATATGTAGAGCGGCGTCATGGTCAACACCGTCTCCATTTATCCGTTTCTATCTCTTGGATATGTCTTCTAACTCTTTGGCTCAGTCTGTACTCAGCGTGGCTGAAGGGAGACTTTGAGCTAGGAGGAGAGGAATGCAGGACTGTGGAGACAGGGTCTCTATCAGGTCCGCTTCTGATAGAAGGACATATTTTTTGCATGACTCCTGACTGACAGGTTCAGTACAGTAGAGGGCATGTATTGATCTGCCCACCAGTGATTCACTGGAGTGAGGCGGAATGATGGGGGATAATAGTAGTAACTTGGTTACGATACTATTAGACCGGTCATGACAATTTGACGGAATGTGACGTCATCTATCTGCTTGTTCAGATTAGTATGAATCATGTTCTGGGATCTGCCCACTAATCTCTGGGGTTCCATTGATTGTGTACACGGTATGCCGCCTCACTCAATGTAGAGTGACACTTTGTGTCATTTCATTAGTGGTCGGTAGTATTGTAACAGGATATTGAGGTACCATCTATCTGCTAGTACAGATTAGTATGGCCTGTATTCTGGTGATCTGCCCACTACTAGTCATTGGTGTTTCCATTGGACTAGGTGGGGCGGGTTTTTAACCGATGACGCAGTATATTGTGACACTTGTAGGGTGACAGTGGTTACAGTACTGCGGGAATTGGTTGCAGCCATTGCTAGGCCTGACCTTTTCATTTTGATGGGAAGTGTTGGGCTCGGCAGGGAGTACATTTTGGAGCGCTATGCTCCGCCTTAAACCAATAGGAGCAGAGCTCCCCTATGGGGCGGAGCTCCACGATATAGAACGATTAGTTACCGGAGTGTAACTCCAGTTCTATGAGTGGAGCGGAGCCCCATAGGACTTAAGGCCCTGCCGACCCTCTCTAGTCTCGCTGAAGATAAATATCTTGGGAGGCTGATTGAGGGGAGGCATCCCCTCTTATAGGGACACCTGTACTCCTATTGGCTGCAGGTGTGTGCATAATTTTGTCTCAGGCTGATGCTGCCTTAGGGCAGTGGGTAAACCAATAGGAGCAGAGCTCCCCTATGGGGCTCCGCTCCACTCATAGAACTGGAGTTACACTCCGGTAACTAATCGTTTCGTGCAGATGGGTCATTCTGTGCCAGAGGAGTAGGGGTTTAAATGTTTTCGCAAAATTAAAAATGGCGGACCTTATGGGCCCTTGAGGCAGGCAAATGTGTTCCTTGTGAGGAGAGTGATCTATGTTCCGAATTGAATGACTAGGTCAAACGGGGTGAGGGGCGTGACCTTTCAGTTTGCATTTTCAATCGCTCGTTATAGCGCCACCATCTAGCCAACTGACATTGCATGATAGGGTGTGGCCCTTGGCCCTTTACCTTTATGCAAAGTTGCACCCTAAGAAGCCTTACCATCTCACGGGAATTTAAATGTGAATGTGTCATTATGGAAGAAGAGGAATAATAATCAAGGGCAACAAATACAACAGGGTTTCACCAGCGAGGTAGGTAAATGGTGGTTTCTTCCCTGTCTTCTCTCTTTGTGGCTGTGGCGCGAATGATGATTAACTGTAGGCGTGTGCAGAGGCCCGTTGGTCGGAGGCTTGACCACTTTGAGCGGGCCAAATCCGACACTGACAAACTCCAGGGGTTGCTAAAACGGCTGTCCTCAAAATAGTTTGTTATGGACATGGGGCTCATGTACGACGCACTTCAACTATACTGTGCGAGTGCTTATCTTACAGAAACGTAGGCCTAGTTTGTTATGGACATGGGGCTCATGTACGACGCACTTCAACTCTACTGTGCGAGTGCTTATCTTACAGAAACGTAGGCCACCTCTATTGCTTATGCAGACAAACTGATCCACCACATTAACCTTATCATCACACCTACGAGGTCTAGGATCCAAATTCACCGCGTCTGCCTTGATGTTCATAAAACTCCACGGACCCCTCTTGTGCAGTGGAACCCAGAACGATATGTGACCACTTGGTTACAGTGCTGTCCTATCAGCACCACGATTCGAAAGGCGTTCAAACCGCTTAAAATAACCCTCAGTCATCATTAAGATATGTTGCCTACGCCTACAGTCCTACTTATCACTTATTATTATTACTACAAATATAAGACTCACTTATCACAATTGTGCTTGTTTAGTAAAGTTAGATCAAAGCTGAACTAATGTCTTGCAAGATCACATAATGATTAATTCGTATTTTACATAACAAAACTGTATATAAATGGCATATAGTGTAGCAAACAGCCTGGTCTCATAGACTAGACATAAATAGTCAATGTAAATCCGGGACACTCAAATTAGTATGATATGTTACGTTTGGTATGGTTACATAAAACAGAAGGCTAAAATGAATGGAGGGTGGATGGGTGGGCGTAAAATGCGAACGTCTAGCAACCCACAGGTTGCATGTTTGAATCTCATTATGGACAACTTTAGCATTTTAGCTAATTAGCAACTTTGCAATTACTTACTATGTTTCAGCTACTTGCAACTACTTGTTAGCCTGTTAGCTAACCCTCCCCCTAACCCTCACCTTAACCCTTTTAGCTAACCCTTCCCGTAACCTAACTCCTAACCCCTAACCCCTAGCCTAGCTAACGTTAGCCAGCTAGCTAACGTTAGCTTTAGCCACCTAGCTAACGTTAGCCACAACAAATTGGAATTCGTAACATATCATACATTTTGCAAATTCATAACATATTGTACATTTTGCAAATTCTTAACATATTGTACGAATTCTAATTCGTAACATATCATACAAAATGGATGATGGACATCCACAAATGAATACCATACAAAATGTAACATATCATACTAAATGGAGTGTCTCGGATTTACTTACAGAATAATACAAAATTGCTCTATGACCAGGTTGTAGCATAGGTAGGCCTACACTGGGTGTACAAAACATTATGAATACCTTCCTAAAATTGAGTTGCACCCCCTTTTCCCTCAGAACAGCCTCAATTCGTCGGGGCATGGACTGCAAGGTGTCGAAAGCATTCCACAGGGATGCTGGCCCATGTTGACTCCAATACTTCCCACAGTTGTCAAGTTGTCTGGATGTCCTTTGGGTGGTGGACCATTCTTGAAACACACAGGAAACGGTGTCACCAGCAAAGCACCCCCACACCATAACACCACCTCCTCCATGCTTTACGGTGGGAACTACACATGCAGAGATCATCCTTTCACCCACACCGCATCTCACAAAGACACAGCGGTTGGAACCAAAAATCTCCAATTTGGACACATTTCCACCGGTCTAATGTCCATTGCTTGTGTTTCTTGGCCCAAGCAGGTCTCTTCTTATTATTGGTGTCCTTTAGTAGTGGTTTCTTTGCAGCAATTCGACCATGAATGCCTGATTCACACAGTCCCCTCTGAACAGTTGATGTTGAGATGTGTCTGTTACTTGAACTCTTTGAAGCATTTATTTGGGCTGCAATTTCTGAGGTGCAGCTAACTCTAATGAACTTATCCTCTGCAGCAGAGGTAACTCTGGGTCTTCGTTTCCTATGGCGGTCCTCATGAAAGCCAGTTTCATCATAGCGCTTGATGGTTTTTGCGACTGCACTTGAAGAAACTTTCAAAGTTCTTGAAATGTTCCATATTGACTGACCTTCATGTCTTGAAGTAATGATTGACTGTCGTTTCTCTTTGCTTATTTGAGCTGTTCTTGCCATAATATGGACTTGGTCTTTTACCAAATAGGGCTATCTTCTGTATACCCCCCTACTTTGTCACAACACAACTGATTGGCTCAAACGCATTAAGAAGGAAAGAAATTCCACAAATTAACTTTTAAGAAGGCACAACTGTTAATTGAAATGCATTCCAGGTGACTACCTCATGAAGCTGGTTGAGAGAATGCCAAAATTGTGCAAAGCTGTCATCAAGGCAAAGGGTGGCTATTTGAAGAATCTCAAATATAAAATATATTTTCATTTGTTTAACACTTTTTTGGTAACTACATGATTCCATGTGTGTTATTTCATAGTTTTGATGTCTTCACTATTATTCTACAATGTAAAAATAAAGAAAAACCCTTGAATGAGTAGGTGTGTCCAAACTTTTGACTGGTAGTGTATGTCTGAAGCGGTTACAGCAGGGCTGTAGACCTGGGTGGACCCATTGGAGATTAATTTTTATGCTTTACTTGTCAGTGTTCTAAATGGGACATTATTTGTCTTTACTTGACTTGCACAGTACTTGATTTGGGCAGGAGCTCACGGAACTGAGTACCGTCACCTCAAATTTTCTTCTGCTTGAGTTCCTGCACCTCCTATAGAATATTAGCTCAAAGGTATTGAGGAGTTCCTGCACCTAAATATAAACTGTACCGGCACCCTAAATGAGTACCGGCACCTATTTCAGTCCAAGTCAAGCACTGGACTAAACATGCATACACCATCAGATAGAATTCATTGCAAGCAGTAGGGAGGGGGTGGGAAAACTAAAGGGATATATAGTGAGCTCCAAAAGTATTGGGACAGTGACACTTTTGTTGTTGTTTTGGCTCTGTACTCCAGCACTTTGGATTTGAAATGATACAATGACTATGAGGTTAAAGTACAGACTGTCATATTTAATTTGAGGGTATTTTCATCCATATAGGGTCAATCCTTTAGAAATTACAGCACTTGTTGTACATAGTTCCCCCATTTTAAGGGACCAAAAGCATTGGGACAAATTCACATGTGTATTAAAGTAGTCAAACGTTTAGTATTTGGTCCCATATTCCTAGCACGCAATGATTACATCAAGTTTGTGGCTCTACAAACTTGTTGGATGCATTTGCTGTTTGTTTTGGTTGTGTTTCAGATTATTTTGTGCCCAATAGAAATGAATGGCAAATAATATATAAGATTATAATATGTTTCTAAACACTTCTACAGTGGATGCTCCCATTATTATGGAGAGTCAAGACATGCTAACCTCTCACCATTACAATAACAGTGGAGGTTAGCTTTTTGGGGGGGATATTATATTATTTTCTCACTCATCATTAGTCAGGATTCATTCAGGATTATCCGTAATCATGGTAGCATCCACATTAATGTAGAAGTGTTTAGAAACATATTCTATTCTTATTTACTATAAAAGTAACTTTATGAAAGTCTTAGGTAACATTCAAATATGAAAGAAAATGTATTTCAAAGAACACAATAGCTTTTTCATTAGTTTATGTAACTGTAGGCTATATGTACAAAATAGTAAAACACGAAAACATCACAATTCATGTGTTAAAGCCATCCCAAAGATCATTAATTATTAATTTGTTAAGGGCAGGTCTTAAGGAATGAATTAATGAATTTAAGAAAATGCATATTTTAGTTTAAATATATTACTGTGCTTTGAGTGTTGCGAGTACATGCGGGAGTGCATGTAATAGCAGTAAATCTTCCAAAATTAAGGTTATATTTTGAAATAGAGCTCAAGGGAGGAGCGAAAACCCGTAGAAAGTCGGCCCTCTGTGGAATGATTTTGACACGTGTATTACATGCACTAAATTACAGTGATTGTGTAGGACAGGGGTAAGCAACCCTGGTCCTGGAGTGCCACAGGCACTTCTTGTTTTTAATTTAACCAACCTGGAAGACCAGGTTTTGAAGTTAGGCAATCACTGAACTGATCAAATAGCTCAGTTGGTCAGGCGTGGTGCCCAGAACATTTATTTAGTGATTTGCATAGTGAATTATTTTGGACAGATATGAAAATACAGTGGGGAAAAAAAGTATTTAGTCAGCCACCAATTGTGCAAGTTCTCCCACTTAAAAAGATGAGAGAGGCCTGTAATTTTCACCATAGGTACACGTCAACTATGACAGACAAAATGAGAAAAACATTTCCAGAAAATCACAATGTAGGATTTTTAATGAATTTCTTTGCAAATTATGGTGGAAAATAAGTATTTGGTCAATAACAAAAGTTTCTCAATACTTTGTTATATACCCTTTGTTGGCAATGACACAGGTCAAACGTTTTCTGTAAGTCTTCACAAGGTTTTCACACACTGTTGCTGGTATTTTGGCCCATTCCTCCATGCAGATCTCCTCTAGAGCAGTGATGTTTTGGGGCTGTCGCTGGGCAACACGGACTTTCAACTCCCTCCAAAGATTTTCTATGGGGTTGAGATCTGGAGACTGGCTAGGCCACTCCAGGACCTTGAAATGCTTCTTACGAAGCCACTCCTTCGTTGCCCGGGCGGTGTGTTTGGGATCATTGTCATGCTGAAAGACCCAGCCACGTTTCATCTTCAATGCCCTTGCTGATGGAAGGAGGTTTTCACTCAAAATCTCACGATACATGGCCCCATTCATTCTTTCCTTTACACGGATCAGTCGTCCTGGTCCCTTTGCAGAAAAACAGCCCCAAAGCATGATGTTTCCACCCCCATGCTTCACAGTAGGTATGGTGTTCTTTGGATGCAACTCAGCATTCTTTGTCCTCCAAACACGACGAGTTGAGTTTTTACCAAAAAGTTATATTTTGGTTTCATCTGACCATATGACATTCTCCCAATCCTCTTCTGGATCATCCAAATGCACTCTAGCAAAACTTCAGACGGGCCTGGACATGTACTGGCTTAAGCAGGGGGACACGTCTGGCACTGCAGGATTTGAGTCCCTGGCGGCGTAGTGTGTTACTGATGGTAGGCTTTGTTACTTTGGTCCCAGCTCTCTGCAGGTCATTCACTAGGTCCCCCCGTGTGGTTCTGGGATTTTTGCTCACCGTTCTTGTGATCATTTTGACCCCACGGGGTGAGATCTTGCGTGGAGCCCCAGATCGAGGGAGATTATCAGTGGTCTTGTATGTCTTCCATTTCCTAATAATTGCTCCCACAGTTGATTTCTTCAAACCAAGCTGCTTACCTATTGCAGATTCAGTCTTCCCAGCCTGGTGCAGGTCTACAATTTTGTTTCTGGTGTCCTTTGACAGCTCTTTGGTCTTGGCCATAGTGGAGTTTGGAGTGTGACTGTTTGAGGTTGTGGACAGGTGTCTTTTATACTGATAACAAGTTCAAACAGGTGCCATTAATACAGGTAACGAGTGGAGGACAGAGGAGCCTCTTAAAGAAGAAGTTACAGGTCTGTGAGAGCCAGAAAACTTGCTTGTTTGTAGGTGACCAAATACTTATTTTCCACCATAATTTGCAAATAAATTCATTAAAAATCCTACAATGTGATTTTCTGGATTTTGTTTTCTCATTTTGTCTGTCATAGTTGACGTGTACTTTTTTTCCCCACTGTATATATTAGTGATATGATGGGTAAACCTGTAAGCATTACCAAGTGTTATATGCTATTTTACATACACGTAGTGACTGTCAATACATTGTGAATTTTTTCAATTTACTAGGAAAATTGTTAATCCATAAAATGAAGTTCATGGGTAGAAAATACATTTTCAATATTTTTTTCATTGATTTAGAAAATTATATATAAACATCCCTGAAAGGTATAAATAGCACATTCTCAAAGAAGTGCCTACAGTATTTGTCAAAATGTATCTTGTCTATAGTGTAATATACTTTTGTGTCTCTGGTTTTAGTTATGATTATTTATTTGTTGGGCATTTGTTATGTGTGATATTTGTATATTGTTTTGTACAATGATTGTGTGATGCAATAAATCAATAAAACATTTTAAAATGGCAGAGTATAAAAATAGAAATAAACAGTTTTGAGTCAATTTGATGCTCTGGGCTCGCCTAGTGTTAAATAGTTACATTTGTGGCCGCCAAGCCTACTATCTCCTGGTAGCTGAACCAGTGAGAGGTTGGCAAGCCTATTGTGATTATTACTGTTGGATCAGGGCATTATGTTCTAGTCTCATAGTATTTTAATTATAGGCCTATGGTTTATTATGTGTAGGTCTATGTGAGTCGCATGTTAAATGCAAGATTCATGGATTTCCGTAGGCTATGCTTTTATGACAAATTTTGTCCCACTTACATTTTTGCTGGGCCTGCCATCAATGGATTTCTGCCTATGCCACTGGGTTACAGAATACGGTGGTTACATCAATTTAGATGGATATAAAGAGCATTGGGATTTACTTTTTCTAAGCAAAATTATAACTTTTGAAATGTTTGACAATCTGTCAAAAGTCTTGCCATCCTGTGACGTACGTAGCACGAGTCGTTTTTTCTCTCCATACAGACTCCTCCCCCAGAATCTTGGCCAAGTGTAAAGATGGCGTCCATCGTGGAGGGACCGCTGAGCAAATGGACTAATGTCATGAAAGGTTGGCAGTATCGCTGGTTTGTTTTGGACTACAATGCGGGTTTACTGTCATACTACACGGTGCGTATAGTCTTGTTGTTGATAATGAATAAGCCGATAAACTCCTGGGGTCCGGTAGTATTAGTTACCAATGCTTGTCAAAACCGAGCACTGGAGTGGGGACAGCGGCCTGTGTGCCAGGAGTTGGGATTGGGAATCTCAGCTGGTAGAAAAGGGCGGGGACTTTCCGCGAGAGATCCATTATTGACCAATCATATCCATGCTGGAGGACCAACTAACAAATTAAATGCCAGTATTTTCTTTACTTCCTGGAATTCCGAGAATGTAGCTAACAGTGCTAACTACGATGTGCTGTGTTATTTTCCCTGTTGCTAGTCTGCAACATTTATAATTCTATTTCTCATGTCCATGTTTTGCTGTCAGTTATGCTTCAACACTGTTGATTATTCGAAGCATTGAAAGCAACGTAGCAGGAGTAATTATAAGCATGTCAACAAAAGAAGGAAACAAGGTTAGCTAACTAGTCAAGTGAAAGTGAACACCTTTTTTTTTTGCCTGGTTGCTTGCTTAGCCTGATTGCCTGCGTAACAAAACAGGATTGTATAATTCACAATAATGGTCTAATGTCACCAGAGGCAAAGAGTTAGCAGACATTGCCTTACCATGCCATCCCTCTTGTTGAGTTTTAGTTAACAAGCTTTGTCGCAAAAGCCGAAGGCAGGTGTGTCATTGATTGCACCCGTCATAAAGCTACATAAGCTGCTACCGATATTTCGACAGCCCCCACACTCAGTTGACAACCTAAGCCACTTGATTCTACAATTTCAACAGCCTGACACTTTGGTGGGTAAACTGAGGGATGGGGCTGGACAAATGTAACTATTGACAGGTCTATGTATGAATTCAATATCTATGATATTTTAAAGCCGAAGAAAGGCAAATTAGCTACATCGTTTGTTTACAAACATTCAAATGACAGCAAAACGTGAACAATGCACAAATACAGCCTTAGATCTTTGGTTATAATAGGATAATACAGTTGCACAAACTACTAGTTAGTAACCTCTTATAGCTAAGTCAAGAATCATTGGGAAAACACTGTGGCCAGTTTATTAGGTACACCACCCAGTTCACAAATGGTTCCTCCTACAGACAGTGAGTCACGTGGCCGTGGCTTGCTATATAAGGCAGACAGACATCGAGGCATTCAGCTACTGTTCAATTGAACGTTAGAATGGGCAAAACGAGTGACCTAAGCGACTTTGAGCGTGGTATTATTGTCGGTGCCAGGCGCGCTGGATCCAGTATCTCTGAAACGTCCGGCCTCCTGGGCTTTTCACGCACGACAATGTCTACAGTCATGGTCAAAAGTTTTGAGAATGACAAGTATTGGTCTTCACAAAGTTCGCTGCTTCAGTGTTATGAGATATTTTCAGATGTTACTATGGTATACTGAAGTATAATTACAAGCATTCCATAAGTGTCAAAGGCTTTTATTGACAATTACATTAAGTTTATGCAAAGAGTCAATATTTGCAGTGTTGACCCTTCTTTTTCAAGACCTCTGCAATCTGCCTTGGCATGCTGTCAATTAACTTCTGGGCCACATCCTGACTGATGGCAGCTCATTCTTGCATAATCAATGCTTGGAGTTTGTGGGTTTTTGTTTGTCCACCCGCCTCTTGAGGATCAACCACAAGTTCTCAATGGGATTAAGGTCTGGGGAGTTTCCTGGCCATGGACCCAAAATGTCGATGTTTTGTTCCCGAGCCACTTAGTTATCACTTTTGCCTTATGGAATGGTGCTCCATCATGCTGGAAAAGGCATTGGTCGTCACCAAACTGTTCTTGGATGGTTGGGAGAAGTTGCTCTCGGAGGATGTGTTGGTACCATTCTTTATTCATGGCTGTGTTCTTAGGCAAAATTGTGAGTGAGCCCACTCCCTTGGCTGAGAAGCAACCCCACACATGAATGGTCTCAGGATGCTTTACTGTTGGCATGACACAGGACTGATGGTAGCGCTCACCTTGTCTTCTCTGGACAAGGTGTTTTCCGGATGCAATCGGAAAGGGGGTTCATCAGAGAAAATGACTTTACCCCAGTCCTCAGCAGTCCATTCCCTGTACCTTTTGCAGAATATCAGTCTGTCCCTGATGTTTTTCCTGGAGAGAAGTGGCTTCTTTGCTGCCCTTCTTGTTACCAGGCCATCCTCCAAAAGTCTTTGCCTCACTGTGCGTGCAGATGCACTCACACCTGCCTGCTGCCATTCCTGAGCAAGCTCTGCACTGGTGGTGCCCCGATCCCGCAGCTGAATCAACTTTAGGAGACGGTCCTGGCGCTTGCTGGACTTTCTTGGGAGCCCTGATGCCTTCTACACAACAACTGAACCTCTCTCCTTGAAGTTCTTGATGATCCGATAAATGGTTGATTTAGGTGCAATCTTACTAGCAGCAATATCCTTGCCTGTGAAGTCCTTTTTGTGCAAAGCAATGATGACGGCACGTGTTTCCTTACAGGTAACCATGGTTAAGAGGAAGAACGATGATTTCAAGCACCACCCTCCTTTTAAAGCTTCCAGTCTGTTATTCTAACTCAATCAGCATGACAGAGTGAACTCCAGCCTTGTCCTCATCAACACTCTCACCTGTGTTAACGAGAGAATCACTGACATGATGGCAGCTGGTCCTTTTGTGGCAGGGCTGAAATGCATTGCCATCATCAAAACTGAGGTAGCAGACTTTGTGAAAATTAGTATTTGTGTCATTCAAAACTTTTGACCACGACTGTAGGGTTTACCGTGAATGGTGCGACAAACAAAAAAATATCCAGTCAGCGGCAGTCCTGTGGGCGAAAACAGCTCGTTGATGAGCGGTTGAAGGAGAATGGCAAGAATCATGCAAGCTAACAGGCGGGCCACAAAGAGGCAAATAATGGTGCAGTACAACAGTGGTGTGCAGAACTGCATCTCGGAACGCACAACTCGTCGGTCCTTGTCACGGATGGGCTATTGCAGCTGACGACCACTCCTATCAGCCGGTGGGCACTCGATCACCAGCACTAGACAATTGAGAAATGGAAATACATCGCCTGGTCCGACGAATCCTTGTTCCTCTTGCGTCATGCTCATGGCAGAGTCAGGATTTGGCATAAGCAGCGTGAGTCCATGGCCCCATCCTGTCTGGTGTCAACGGTCCCTTGATACCAATTGAGCAACGTTTCCATGCCCTGAAGAATTCTGGCTGTTCTGAAGGCAAAGGGGAGGGTCCAACCCAGTACTAGATGGGTGTACCTAATAAACTGGCCATTGAGTGTATATGACCATTGAACAGAAGGAACTTCATGAAAATAATATGCTCCACTGTGTCACATCAACAATCTATCTCACAGGTAACCATAAATATGCCTCTTTTACTGTCAATCACAAAGATGGGAAGGTTTCACGAAACGGGTAGGCTAAACTCAATATCTCAATCCCAATCAAACTATCTGCTGACGCTAAACAATGTGACTCTACAGTGAATGACAGTAATAGGGGCACTTTCGGTTACAGTGTATGTCATCTATAGCCTGAGTGCTATCATGTTAACTTCTTGTTACTCATTGTAATGCCAAACATTTGGCTTGACAATGACCAATGAAGTTGGCAAGAGCGCAAACAGATCTGGAACCATGCTATGTCATATATATATATATATATATATATATATATATATATACACATACTTTAGCTATGCATGTCATACTTGCAGATTAGATGCAAACCTAGGGCACTTACAATTCAGGCTTGCAGTGATTTTTATCAGACAATCTTGGCTTGCTGTATGTATTAAGTTCAAAGAACTTTCCACACGTAAACTTGATAATTAAAAACGTAAACTTGGAGTGGATGTGTGTGTGAACGGAGTAGGCAGATTATTTGTATTAAAAAAAAAAAAAAAAATAGTATTTGTGAAACCTAATTTGTTCTCCTCTTCATTTTCAGTCCAAGGACAAGATGATGCGTGGCTCTAGAAGAGGCTGTGTGCGGCTCAGGGTAAGGAACTGGTTTAGGTTGTCAAGCCTGTTGTTCATCGTCTGCTTGGAGGGAGAGTTTGCACCAGTTGATTGAGTAGCTATTTTTCCTAACAAGCCTAATTATTTTCAGTGTTCTTTGTCTATGCAATACAACAGGGGTATTCAACCAGGGGTCCATGGCCGGTACTACAGGGGGTCCATGAAAATGTATTTATAATAAATGCATTTTGTATTATATACCTACAGTAGAAAAGAGGAGAATATCTTACTTCTCAACTCCTAATATTTAGTAAATTACACTCATTGGAGCCAATTATACTCACTGTATACTTATACTATCTGACACAATCCTGTCTCGTAGCTCTGCGGACAATTCATTCGACCTCATGGCTTGGTTGTTGCTCTGACATGCACTGTCAACTGTGGGACCTTATATAGACAGGTGTGTGCCTTTCCAAATCATGTCCAATCAATTGAATTTACCACAGGTGGACTCCAATCAAGTTGTGGAAACATCTCAAAGATGATCAATGGAAACAGGATGCACCTGAGCTCAATTTCGAGTCTCCTAGCAAAGGGTCAAAATACTTGTTATTTGATTTTTTTTCAAAAATGGCTTACAACCTGTTTTCGCTTTGTCATTAAGGGGTATTGTGTGTAGATTGATGAGGATTTGTATTTATTTAATTCATTTTAGAATAAGGCTGTAACGGTACAAAATGTGGAAAAAGTCAAGGGGCCTGAATACTTTCTGAATTCACTGTATGTGGAGAGGTCAAAATAATGAAACCGTTTACCATATCTATTAATTTTAAAATGTTGATTAATTCTCCTTGCCATTATTTACATTTTAGTCATTTAGCAGACGCTCTTATCCAGATCGACTTACAGTTAGTGCATACATTTTCATACTGGCCCCCCGTGGGAAACGAACCCACAACCCTGGCGTTGCAAGCGCCATGCTCTACCAACTGAGCTACAGGGGACCACAACCATTATCATTAACATGATGAGGCAAGACGTGAAAAATAAAAGTTTGCTAAGGTATGATGGGGGTCCCTGGGTCACCGGTTTGCCTGGGAAGGGGTCCCTAAGCAAGAAAAGGTTGAAGACCCCTGCAATACAAGGTTATTAAATATAAGCACTTACTATGGTTGTGTAAAAATATTGCCACTAGATGGCAGTATTTGATGTGTTACTTCTACTTGGACTACTAGACTGTTACAAAATAGGATTTTAATGCAGGGTTTCCTAAAGGATCCTAGCTGGCCCATTGTGTCTTGCCCCTTTCCCCCCCTTCTGTCCTCAAGGAATTAAGCATACTTAATTTAGTAGCAAATGGTTCTCAGATCTGTTTGACTTTGAGCCAAATCAGAAGTTTTACTTTTAAAGCTTGACAAATATAATGACATTTCTTGGGGGCAGACTTGTTTAACATATAGTGTTTATCAAGAGTAGGCCTATCACACTGCGTAGTTATCTTAGTTTAGTTTTTTAACCTTTTAGTTTTGGCAGTAATTCGTGAGGGATCTGACGCAAAACCCCATGTCAGAACCTGTTTCTTTTTGCCTAGGCACAATAACAAGACCTTCAAAGACATCACACACACTCGGATATCTACATACAGAGTAGCTTTGAGGAAAAAACATTGGCTAGATTCTATTCGATCGTTGTAAGAGGTTTCATGCCAGCAACTAAATTGATAAGCTTATTTTTCTTGTTGGTCAGTCAGATGATAGATAATGGAATTAAGGAGACAACATTTCTCATGTGTTTCATCAGTTTTGTGTGCTGGTTTTAAAGGGAAATGAGCATGTTATCTCAGTACTATCATACTACTGTGCTATACATTTGACTACTTCCAGTAGTTAGTATTTACGATTCCCCTCCTTAGCTTTAGACTGTTGAGACAGTACTGTGGATTTTACTTATGACTTGTGGAATTTTCTCCTCAGACACACATGTAGGTTGAACGCACACTATGTGTATAAACACACATATCTTAGTCTACATTATTTATAGTCTAATTCCACTCATGGTTAGTTGAACTCGCGTTCCTCATTTTGTACCAATGCCTTTGTCTGAATCTGTGTGAAGCCAGTAGCCAGGGCATTGTCTTTTAATGAGTCATCACATAGTGGTTCTAATATGATAATGGACGCCTACACCTCATCAGCAGTACATGGGAAGTCTTAAAGTAACATTCCAGTGAAAATCTCACTTTTAAAAGTTCATATTCTGTTAACACATACCAAAATAATGTTGTTGATTCATCCTACGCTTGTATTTGTGGCCAAAGCGAGAAAGAACACTTCAAAGCCCCACCTCAAACTTGTATCTCAAACAGACCGTTTAAAAAATGCTTGCTATTTCCTCAGAGGATGATGTCATCCTTCTGAGGAGGATGAGCTGGCCAATCAGCGGTCTACTCGCATGAACATTTTGATTGACCGGTATACGCCCGCACCATTCTGTTGTTGGGGTACGCCCACACCATTCCAACACAGAAAAGCTGCTTTTTAACAACTTAATTACAATTTTTTGGAAGGAAATCTATTTCACTAATATTGTAAATAATTATAGGTGATATTTCATGGAAACACTGGACAGTTACTTTAATGCAGATTTGTGATTATCATACATTCTTGACTTAATTAAAAGATAAGCATATGCCATTTTCTTTTTTTCAGGTTGGTTTTGGCTGGCAGGCAGGTTTGAGATATACTGTTGCTAGGTGCCATGCCACAGCCATAGCTCTGCAGTGTTTTTCTTTCCTTCCTTCCTTGCTGCTGGTCCCTAATGTCTGTCTCTTCTACCCTTTCCTGCCTCTCTCACTCCACCCAGACACCCCCTCCTCTTTTCCTCCTTCTCCTTTGCCTTGGTAGGTGTGTGATAGAGAGTGAGCAAGAGAGAGGGATGGTGACGTCTCACTGCCTCCTCTTCCTTTTTGCTTTCCCAGGGAGCTGTAATAGGAATCGATGACGAGGACGACAGCACATTCACCATCACTGTGGACCAGAAGACTTTCCATTTTCAAGGTGAGTCTCTTGTTCTTTTCCTTCTCCTCTCCCTCACCTCCCACTGTGCTCACTTCCCTGTCGTTTGGTGTGAATCCATCAATGTTGCATACTGCCGGCTGCTCACATGTAGGCTCTCTTTGTAGCTTGTTCTCTCTCGCGCGCTCTCGTGCACTCTCGCTCTTTCCAGCCTTTTTAAAAAAAAATTTAAAGGAGGATTATTCTGTCGGTGCTCCAACACAAGCAGACACACACGTCGAGCTCTAGGCATTTGAATGGCTCGTCGTATAGAGGCTAAAGCAAGATTTATTCCACACCAAGATTATTCTGTAATGGAAAGAAGCGAAGGAGGCAGATCTTTTTTGGGGGGGGAGATTGCTTGCATTTTCTACCGCCTCTGGGAATAAAGAAATACTGCTGAGCTGAGCTGCACTGCCGATCCACACCCTGAACACCGGCACTCTACAGAGACAGGACTGGTCCCCTTCCCTTCCCAGACCCTCCTCACCCCACCCCCTTCCTCCGGGCTGCACCGTCCATCTACCCAGCGGACCTCTCTCCTCCAGGTCTCTAACCTCCTTTACCCTGTCACCTCCATTGCTCCCCCCACACAGCCACCACTACCTCCACCGCCACCAACATTCTGTCCACGGTGGGCCCATTTCCACCTCCTCCATGCCCTCTCCCATTGCTATGTTCCGAAACTGTATGCTGTGGCTCTACAATAGGAAGGGTAAGGAGATGCATGATGTCTGCATGCTGGCCTCTGTTAGCAGGTCGAAGGGCATGGCTCGGTGAAGCAGTGGTAGTAACCTTTTCCTAGGCATTTGTGTTTGTTTTAGTAGCTTACTGCTTGGTTTGATTTACTGTTTATTTTTTTATTTTTTTATAGTGGTTTACCATGGAAGAAGTATCGTATGTTAAATGTATCTTTTAGAAAATATTTTTAGGATTGATGGTTTAAATAAACAATTTTTGAAAGATTGTTTCTATGAGGTGCATTGTGAGGTCACCTGTGTTTATTAAGATTATGATCATTGAGGTAGGCGAATTCTATAATATTATTATCAGTCTGATTCAATTTGAGACTCATTTCATATATCAAGTTGGTCGAGTCCTAATTCTATGGTCATAACCATGTTTTCATTTTGTCTTTTGGTCTACTTGCTCTATTATGCGTATCCAGTAAATGTCATCTGAGTTCACCCTTTAAATGATGCACCCATGAAAGACTTTTGGATTCCTATCTCTGGTGGTGAAAATGGCTGCTCCTCCAGATGATGCCTCCAAGTTGAAAAGCTATTATAAGATTACGTGGAAAAGATTAGCACTTCACAGCCATTTACCCATCTACTACCCAAGCCTATAATAATTATTTTTAATCACCTACATCACAACAAGGAACATACTAATTTGCACTTGAAAAGGATACCAAAGATGTGGGCTACTCTCCCAGATGTTGCCTGCTGGCGATGCACAACTCGGTTGTATACATCCTTGTAAAGGATCCAGCTGATGTTACACACATTTATTCTGGTGTGGTGCTGCGGCAGGCAAGCAGGGGGGCTGTATCGGAGGAGGGGGAGGAGGAGGAGGAATAGAGCAGAGCATGGGTGAGGTATGGGGCAGCTACAGATGAAGGCTGCAGAGGGAGCGAGAGTGAGAATCTGTATTTCTATTTAGAGGGGCATCCATAATTCATCAGGCTCTTTTCCTGGCGGAGCATCAGAGTTGCATGAGAGCCCGTCAACCCCCCCCCCCCCCCCCCCCCCCCCCTGCTGAATGCATTGGCCAAGCCCACAATGAACAGGTCGCCTGTTGTAGAGAGGGTGTCTAGTGGTTCTGGTAATGTATGACATACCCAGTCTTTGGAGTATACAGTGGGTCCTCATTTAGTAGTTGCGTAATACCGCGGCACAGCGTGCGGGATGCTGCGGTATGGTATGGCATGTTACAGTGCATGACGTCATAGTATTTACTGTTAGCCATTGTTGCCTTTTAATGCCTGTTCGAACCACCAGAAGGCATTTTTGAGGGCATCTTTATGAAGCTTGCTTGCTTCCTTTTCCAAATAATCCTACAGAGGTCCATGCAAGCCAGATGTTTTGATTGCAATACCCTATCTGAAAGAGCATATTCCAAGGTTTTTAATGAACCAAGTTTTTCCAAACAACTCAAAAATATTGCCCAGATGGTCTCTGTTTCAAAATATGTTTTCCTAGAATAACCGCAGCTCCATGCGTATCCTGCTAGCAACAATCAGCAAATACCCATTTGGGGAAAATATCCTTTCTATTTTATTCTATTGTATTCCATATTCGTATTGTAAAATATACACTGAGTGTACAAAACATTAGGAACACCTGCTCTTTCCATGACAGACTGACCAGGTGAAAGCTATGATCCCTTATTGATGTCACCTGTTAAATCCACTTAAATCAGTGTAGATGAAGGGGAGGAGACGGTTAAATAAGGATTTTTATGCCTTAGGACAATTGAGACATGAATTGTATATGTGTGCCATTCAGAGGGTGAATGGGCAAGACAAAATATGTTTAAGTGCCTTTGAACAGGGTATGGTAGTAGGTGCCAGGTGCACCGGTTTGAGTGTGTCAAGAACTGCAACACTACTGGGTTTTTCACGCTCAACAGTTTCCCTTGTGTATCAACCACCACTCAAAGCATATCCAGCCAATGGCAGGCCAGTGGTCGAAAACAAGTCTTTGATAGGGCTGTGACGGTAATTGGATAACTGTGACATTGACGGTTTTGGGTAAAGACCATCATGAAAATAAAATAACTGTCAAAATCCTTAAACTAACTTTTATTTTTAAAATATAATTTATCAACTTTATTTTAATATAGATATACCTTACCCATAGCGGGAGTGTTAACTATTGATTATATGGTGTTGTTTTGCTAACTTAGTCTGTCTATTAAACTGTATACATCTCCTTCTCTTTCCAACTATCTTTTGATGCGCTGCAATCAGCAAATCTGCTATATGCACGGATAGGAGAGATTCTTTGAAGGTCAATTCAGTTCATTGTAGAGGGGAGGGGGTGGGGTAAAAAGCGGGGATCCAGGGCTAACTATAATACCTATAGATCCTATAGCCTACAGGGTGGGTGGGGTGGATGGGTAGCCTGTGCCCTTTTTCATTGTTACAGTAAATCGGAGGAGTGAGGTGAAAAAGATGGCTCTCGTAGCAACCTACTCGTCTACATACCTACTAAGAATTCCAGCACCACAAACGGGACACTGATAAATGACGAGCACTGGCAGACAGTGTAACTCGTTATGTAGTAATAGGAATGGTGCCCTTCAGAATGGTGGAGAAACCCACCTTCAAAGAAATGCTCTGTAAATTTGACAGACTATACGAGTTACCGGAGAGAAATTACAGTATTTCTCTCAAATAGCGGTCCCTACCTTGTTCAACAAGGTGGAGGTTCAGAAAGCTAAAGGATGTATTTTTTTAAAATTGTTTTTATTTGATTTTATTTGCACTGACCACAGACATGTGGTCAAGTGTAAATATGACTGGACACATAAATCCCGCTGTTTGGAAACATGCCGGAATCCCACACAGACGGCAACCTGGCCGAAGCCCTGCGTTCGGGCTTGACTGGGCCCTTGACGAAAATAAACTGTCCTGTATCGCCACAGACAACGGGTCCAACATTGTGGCAACTGAACTGGCCTTGGCTAAATTGCTTTGGCCACAATCTCCATCTCGCCGTCACCAACGGCCTGAACAGCGAGAGCACACGCACAGGCTGGGCTCTAGGCCTATGTAGAACTCTGGTGGGCACTTTTTCACAGAGCTGGTGAAAAGAGAGACCTAGTGAAGGCCCAAACGGAGCTGAACCTCACAAATCACAGCCTCATTCTAGTGAGAAATCAGCTATAATAACCATTTTATTTATAGCATATTCAATGTTAAAAGAATAAGCTATGCTATGTGAAATTGTTGTTCATGTATAATTATGGTATTCAGATGCCCTAGGAAATAAACAAATAAAATAGGCACATTTCAGGGGCAGTTTCGCAGACACAGATTAAGCCTAATCCTAGACTAAATTGCACTTTTAAACTGGACCAACTGAAATTGCATTTCTCAGACATGGTTTAAAATAGTCTGATTTCCAGAAGGACGATATAGAGTTAATCTAGATCTAAGTGAGGCAGGTTTAACTTCAGATTAATGGATGTTGACCTTGGCAATGGAGGATAATTGATTAACTGGACAATTTCAATGATGATCAAAGAGCACCACCAAGGCCAGACAGAAGGGCAGTTATAGACAGGAGCAACCCACTGAATGATTTTGATGAAATCAATTTCCGTAATCATTTTACATATGTACAAAGAAAATGCAGCTGACATTTGTTTGCTTGAACCAAGCCTTTCATCTGACTCTCTTCGGGGAAGGCCCATCCCTCCTTCCCTGCAAGTACTGATCACCTTGAAGGTTATGGCATCTGGAACCTTTCATCGTGAAACAGGATATTTGTGTGGTGCAAGTGAACCGACTGTATGCAGAATAGTCCACAAAGTCTCCAATGCTATATGTGAACTGAAAGACAATTACATCAAGTTCCCTGATGCTGCTGCCCAAGCCAACTACAAGGTAAAGTTGTATGAATATGGGAACTTCCATGGAGTAATTGGCTGTATAGATGGATGTCATATTCCCATCAAGTGTCCCTCTACAGCAGATGCCGAGGAGTACAGTAATCTTAAACTGGTTCTCAATAAATGTACAAAGTGTGTGCACTCCCAATTTGCAGTTCTCCAACATTGTTGCACGTTGGAAAGGGGCAACTCATGACTCAAGGATTTTCCAAAACTCCTCTTTTTGTATGCGCAGCTTGAAGGAGGACAACAAAGTGGGACCATACTTGGTGACAGTGGGTATGCACAGACCAACTTCTTGTTCATCCCCTATCTTCATGCAATACGAACTGAGCAACAACGATACAACCAAGTTCATATCTGCACCAGAGATGTAGTGGAGCGCATGTTTGGTGTATGAAGAGTCGTTTCCAGTGTCTCAGAAATACATTGCGCTTTCAACGAAGAAGATGCTGAATTGTCATAATTGCAACAGCAGTGCTTCATCATTACCTCAAACAGCATGGCTGCCCAGATACTCGCATTGAAGATTAGGATGACCCAGATGTTCCCATGGTTGAGGCAGACAATGACAGAAATGGACAAACCTTCAGAGATTATTTTGCTATGCAGCATTTCTCTTAACAAAGATAGCTTAAGTGATTGAAGCAAACCATAGCAATGGATTGGTAACAAAGGTTTTTGATTCAGAAATGGAAATATTAGGACCCCGAACTGGTGCGAGAAGATTCAGAGCACATTGGTACTGCTGCTGCTTCCTGTTTCTCTCCTCCTGCTTCATAGCCAACTCAACATTAAAGATTTGCGTCTTCATATCATGCTCTTCTATTAAATACATTAGTTTGTATTCCATGGCCAGTTTCTCATGCATGCTCAGCCTCTTTGTCTGTGTCCTCCGGCTCAGGTTAGTGACACAATCTTCAGTCCTGGCTGCTGCAGATGTAGGGGGCTGACCTTCATCCTCTTAAGAGAAGTCCCCTCCAAACGATGGCGATCATCAGCCTCTAGAAAATGATTACATTGCTGCATTAGAGAACATTAGTTCTTCAAGAGTTGAGTTCATTACAGCATTTCTATTATAGGGGCGTGCAAGAGATGACTGACAACATTACATATTCCCTGCAGTCCGGGGATGGCGCATGTTGAATGAATGTGTCCTGCCAAATGAGGATTGGAACGGTCCCCCATCTAAACTGTCCAAATGGTCATCATCTGGGATACCTTCCTGGCTATCAATTATCCCGGTTAACGTCCCTCAGCTCATCAGTCTCTGGTCTTACCAGTCTTGAAACACTCCGTACGAGCAACAGCATTTGTCTTCTTTAAGTTGATTTTTGTTTTTCCACAGGACCGTAGAAAGATGAGACAATATAGAAATGATATTAGTAATTATGTATAATATTGTTTGTTACATTTCTGTCACACATACATTTAGGCCATACTGTGTTGTTACACAAGAAAACTAACATTTCAAAGTGACTGATTTGTAAAAGTGGGCCAACAATAAATACAGTATCTTACCTGAAGTTGTTGTAGCGTCCTTTTTGTTTACTTTTTCATTTGAATTCATTACAAATGATAGTCCAGGCATTCTTCTTGTTTTCTGTTGAATCATGCTGTTTGTTGTCAATAATTGGGTGGTTTGACACAATTCGCTTCAAGAGTTTTGCTGTGAAGAGAAGACAATGAAAAGTAATCTGTTTTTTAGTTATAAAAATTCTCAATTTACAGTAATTGAGCTAACAGTTAGTGGCACTTGCAGAGCATATCCCCGGTGAGTGTGCATATTCACTGTCTTTATCATTGGGTCAGTGTGACTTGAAAGTTGTATGAAAAAAATATTCTGTAGTAGAATTTTATAAAAGGCCACATTTTCCCCGTTCAAAGAAAGGAAAAGAAACATATCTGATCTAGCCTAGTCCTCCACGTGTTGTGAACAGTGATTTTAGTTATATTAGCCTAAATAATGAAGATCCATTTTACTCACACATTAGAAATAGTCTGCTATCTTACATAATTCTGCAACTGTGATGATGCATGGAATGCTTTATATTTTTTAGAGTGAAAATTTGCTTCCCCAAACTTGAGACTCAAGCGCCGCCTGTGAGTTAGTTGTACAAATCTTTGGTAATAGGCTACAGTCCAGTTACAGCTTCTTCTGACAAAGTAGAAACAAAAAAAGACGTGTCTTTTCCCGGGTGTGAGCTGTTGTGCATGCGGGACAGAGTAAGAGCAAGTCTTACACTATTCTAAATTCATTCATCCTCTTCTTCATCCTCATCATTCAGTTCATTCAAATTAAATCGTGAAGTCGTGCACAATTATCAGTTTCTATCTGGTTTCTATCGCCTATAGCGAGGAGAGAGAAAGTGCTAGGTACCAACTCTTTACATTGTACCCAAAAGCATTATCAGCGGACAAACTCCCCCTTGCGGTGGTCTAGCGCAATGACACAGGAATGCAATGTAACGTACTATACCACAACTTACCTCATCTCGAAACTTACTTCAACCCCCTCGCTCTCCTCCAATCAAGATACTACTTTATTGTGTTTACCAAAAACTGCTGTGCGTCACGCCATTATTGAAACTGCTGTGCGACACTCTCCTTATTACAGAACATTCCATTCATTTAGCCAAATGGTGGGAGGCAGAAGAGGTGAACAATAAATAATTCACATCCTTTGGAGGAAGGCTGCAGAGCAGTTTTGATTAGTGTGTTTTTAGGAATGTGATAATGAATAAGCAGAGAGGAAATGGAGTCATGTCATCTGCTGCTTGTTAGACACACTGCTAGTGCCTGTCTGAACACTGTCACCTTGCTGAAGGCTCTCGGGTCTTTCCACTGCCCATCTCCTCTGTATCTCTCTGAGCCTGGCTGTCAGTAATAAGACGTGCTCTGGAGAATGGCCTCTTTGTGGCCCAGGAGTTGCACTTTGCTTTCAGCCAGAGGAGCCACTCTACCTTTCTGGGGAGAAGGGAAGCATTAGGCCCTAATTGGGTTGTGAGAACGTGCCATGTCATGGCCTGTTTGGGCTCAGTGTTTAACACGTAGGCACTGCACAGGTTTCTGACCTGCCTGGGCCTCAAACCACCACAGTCATACTAAGAGTTCAGATTTTCCCAGTTCATATTATGTGAATGAGG
Organism: Coregonus lavaretus; assembly: GCF_964263955.1. Taxonomy (NCBI): domain Eukaryota; kingdom Metazoa; phylum Chordata; class Actinopteri; order Salmoniformes; family Salmonidae; genus Coregonus; species Coregonus lavaretus. The sequence goes on along the minus strand of NC_139993.1, from coordinate 41,914,357 downwards.
GAAATTGTAACCATGAGGACTACCAAAACTGAAGTGTGTTTTTTTTCTGTACAAACAATAGTTTTATTGGTCTCCATGTTATGTAAGTGTTCAATATATTTGATTATTGTTAATGATTTGCTGTTGCTATCACTTCATCAGCAATGTCTGTAGCCTATATCACACTCAAGACTGACCCCAGTAATGATTGTTGGTGTTATGACAGACGGTGTATCCTCTCATGAGACTGCATCCCTCTGTGAGTAAGGAGTGGCCATGTTTGGGATGCACACAGGGATAGCACATTGCTTGGTTGCAGGTCACAGATAGGTGTGGAACTGACCAAACAGTGCATCCTCACTGTAACACAAAGAGCATAATTAGCTCTTTACATGCCATGCAACCAAGTAGTAACTACTACTGCTTTCACATAGGATTGATGGTAGTTTGCCTGTAACAAAAAATTGGTCAATGTTTATATGACCACCTTACAAACAAGCCCATTTTTGACTCATTCTTGCCTGCGTACACCTTTTGTACCTCCTGTGTGCATGCCGGCATGCTGGGGACCAGTGGTAGTAGTGGTGTGCAGATGTGGGTGAGCAAAGTTTTCCTGAATTATTTCTAACAAATACAGTCGTGGTCAAAAGTTTTGAGAATGACACAAGTATTGGTCTTCACAAAGTTCGCTGCTTCAGTGTTATGAGATATTTTTGTCAGATGTTACTATGGTATACTGAAGTATAATTACAAGCATTCCATAAGTGTCAAAGGCTTGTACATTAAGTTTATGCAAAGAGTCAATATTTGCAGTATTTTCTGGCTGTGTTCTTAGGCAAAATTGTGAGTGAGCCCACTCCCTTGGCTGAGAAGCAACCCCACACATGAATGGTCTCAGGATGCTTTACTGTTGGCATGACACAGGACTGATGGTAGCGCTCACCTTATCTTCTCCGGACAAGGTGTTTTCCAGATGCCCAAACAATCGGAAAGGGGATTCATCAGAGAAAATGACTTTACCCCAGTCCTCAGAAGTCCAATCCCTGTACCTTTTGCAGAATATCAGTCTGTCCCTGATGTTTTTCCTGGAGAGAAGTGGCTTCTTTGCTGCCCTTCTTGACACCAGGCCATCCTCCCAAAAGTATTTGCCTCACTGTGCGTGCCGATGGACTCACACCTGCCTGCTGCCATTCCTGAGCAAGCTCTGCACTGGTGGTGCCCCGATCCCGCAGCTGAATCAAGTTTAGGAGACGGTCCTGGCGCTTGCTGGACTTTCTTGGGCGCCCTGATGCCTTCTACACAGCAATTGAACCTCTCTCCTTGAAGTTCTTGATGATCCGATAAATGGTTGATTTAGGTGCAATCTTACTAGCAGCAATATCCTTGCCTGTGAAGTCCTTTTTGTGCAAAGCAATGATGACAACACATGTTTCCTTGCAGGTAACCATGGTTAACAGAGGAAGAACAATGATTTCAAGCACCACCCTCCTTTTAAAGCTTCCAGTCTGTTATTCTAACTCAATCAGCATGACAGTGATCTCCAGCCTTGTCCTCGTCAAAACACTCTCGCCTGTGTTAACGAGAGAATCAGTGACATGATGGCAGCTGGTCCTTTTGTGGCAAGGCTGAAATGCAGTGGATATGTTTTTGGGGGATTAAGTTCATTTTCATGGCAAAGAGGGACTTTGCAATTAATTGCAATTCATCTGATCAATCTTCATGACATTCTGGAGTATATGCAAATTGCCATCACCAAAACTGAGGCAGCAGACTTTGTGAAAATTAGTATTTGTGTCATTCTAAAAACTTTTGACCACGACTGTACAGACCTGATTTTCATAAGCAAAGTGGAAATAAAATGAAAGTGAATCTCTCATGAAGTTTTATGACTTGTACAAATATTTTATGAGATACAAATATTGTATAAAATACACTACCGGTTTGCCAAGAGTTTGCAAAGCTGTCATCAAGGTAAAGGGTGGCTATTTGAAGAATCTGAAATATAAAATACATTTGGATTTGTTTAACACTTTTTTTGGTTGTTACATGATTTCCTATGTGTTATTTCATCGTTTTGATGTCTTCACTATTATTTTACAATGTAGAAAATGGTAAAAATAAAGAAATACCCTTGTAGGTGTTCTAAAACTTTTGACCGGTAGTGTATGTGAACAGTCCGGACTGGGCTTAATTGGTACCAAATATACCCTTTAAGCCCATGGGGGATCCAAATAAGCTTAAATTCCGTTCCAAATGTTAATTTGCAAACTGACATTTCTTATATAAACTTAAGTTATAATAATCTCCCCTAAAGTTATTAAAATCAATTGATCATTACTATTCATCATGGAAGTAGCATTCATAACAGCGCGTGTCCAATCGTATCCGCAGAGATCAATTTGGGGCCAGGACTTTGCTTTGTTCTTACCAACCAGTACACACCTGAATCAACTAATCATAGACTTGATTAGTTGAATCAGATGTGTTATTGCTCGGTTAGAACAAAAACCTGCACCGGCTCTGTGGATAAGATGCCATGCACAAAGACCATAACACAAACAACATTTAATGAATTATCTGAAAGATGGTTCACATTTGCTGTACTCCTATTCTTGTTAATTAGTTCCACTTGTCATCCTAAAGCCTGTCTGAAGACCTGTTTCAAATCTCCCTCTCTACTGTTGTATTACAAAGGTACATGTGGTTAACCAAACAATTGAAACACCTGGATGAATGATGGACAACAATATGATGATGCCCCGACCCTAACTGCATGAGTAGTAATCTTCTTGTACCTCATTGGTTTAAAAAATGTTCACTACTTGTAGGTCTTACAGTGGGGGAAAAAAGTATTTAGTCAGCCACCAATTGTGCAAGTTCTCCCACTTAAAAAGATGAGAGAGGCCTGTAATTTTCATCATAGGTACACGTCAACTATGACAGACAAAATGAGGGGAAAAAAATCCAGAAAATCACATTGTAGGATTTTTTATGAATTTATTTGCAAATTATGGTGGAAAATAAGTATTTGGTCAATAACAAAAGTTTCTCAATACTTTGTTATATACCCTTTGTTGGCAATGACACAGGTCAAACGTTTTCTGTAAGTCTTCACAAGGTTTTCACACACTGTTGCTGGTATTTTGGCCCATTCCTCCATGCAGATCTCCTCTAGAGCAGTGATGTTTTGGGGCTGTCGCTGGGCAACATGGACTTTCAACTCCCTCCAAAGATTTTCTATGGGGTTGAGATCTGGAGACTGGCTAGGCCACTCCAGGACCTTGAAATGCTTCTTACGAAGCCACTCCTTCGTTGCCCGGGCGGTGTGTTTGGGATCATTGTCATGCTGAAAGACCCAGCCACGTTTCATCTTCAATGCCCTTGCTGATGGAAGGAGGTTTTCACTCAAAATCTCACGATACATGGCCCCATTCATTCTTTCCTTTACACGGATCAGTCGTCCTGGTCCCTTTGCAGAAAAACAGCCCCAAAGCATGATGTTTCCACCCCCATGCTTCACAGTAAGTATGGTGTTCTTTGGATGCAACTCAGCATTCTTTGTCCTCCAAACACGACGAGTTGAGTTTTTACCAAAAAGTTCTATTTTGGTTTCATCTGACCATATGACATTCTCCCAATCCTCTTCTGGATCATCCAAATGCGCTGTAGCAAACTTCAGACGGGCCTGGACATGTACTGGCTTAAGCAGGGGGACACGTCTGGCACTGCAGGATTTGAGTCCCTGGCGGCGTAGTGTGTTACTGATGGCTTTGTTACTTTGGTCCCAGCTCTCTGCAGGTCATTCACTAGGTCCCCCCGTGTGGTTCTGGGATTTTTGCTCACCGTTCTTGTGATCATTTTGACCCCACGGGGTGAGATCTTGCGTGGAGCCCCAGATCGAGGGAGATTATCAGTGGTCTTGTATGTCTTCCATTTCCTAATAATTGCTCCCACAGTTGATTTCTTCAAACCAAGCTGCTTACCTATTGCAGATTCAGTCTTCCCAGCCTGGTGCAGGTCTACAATTTTGTTTCTGGTGTCCTTTGACAGCTCTTTGGTCTTGGCCATAGTGGAGTTTGGAGTGTGACTGTTTGAGGTTGTGGACAGGTGTCTTTTATACTGATAACAAGTTCAAACAGGTGCCATTAATACAGGTAACGAGTGGAGGACAGAGGAGCCTCTTAAAGAAGAAGTTACAGGTCTGTGAGAGCCAGAAATCTTGCTTGTTTGTAGGTGACCAAATACTTATTTTCCACCATAATTTGCAAATAAATTCATAAAAAATTCTACAATGTGATTTTCTGGAAATTTTTTCCTCAATTTGTCTGTCATAGTTGACGTGTACCTATGATGAAAATTACAGGCCTCTCTCATCTTTTTAAGTGGGAGAACATGCACAATTGGTGGCTGACTAAATACTTTTTTCCCCCACTGTATATCCCTGATATCCTTCAACCCTGATCTTATTCTTCTCTCTCTGCATCAATGACTAACTGTCCACTCCAAACATCTTGGAGAGAGTAAAGAGGCTTTTAATTGTTTTTCATTGTTTTTAATCCTGGTAAGGGAACCATGGATAGATGCATAATATTCATAACTATAGTTTCAGTATTTTATTCAACTTAAATCTAAAGAATAAACATTTATGCTCAGGTTTACTGAATATTATGGATACCAACACACAATCCCAATGTGTTTCAATGCAAACTGAGCTTAATTTATATTTGTATTTATTATGGATCCCCATTACCTGCTGCCGAAGGCAGCAGCTACTCTTCCTGGGGTCTAGCAAAATTAAGGCAGTTATACGTTTAAAAAAACATTACAACACATAACAGATTTCACAGCACACTAAGTGTGTGCCCTCAGGCCCCTACTCCACTACTACATATCTACAACACAAAATCCATGTGTACGTGTGTGTATAGAGCGTATGTTATCGCGTGTGTGTGTATGCATGTGTCTGTGCCTATGTTTGTGTTGCTTCACAGTCCCCGCTGTTCCATAAGGTGTATTTTTATCTGTTTTTTAAATCTGATTCAGTTACCTGATGTGGAATAGAGTTCCATGTAGTCATGGCTCTATGTAGTACTGTGCGCCTTCCATAGTCTGTTCTGGACTTGGGGACTGTAAAGAGACCTCTGGTGGCATGTCTTGTGGGGTATGCATGGGTGTCTGCATTTAAGTACAACATGTCTAAAGATTACTTTTCAACATTGCCTGCCTCTTAGCGTTCTCACTACTTAGAAAAACGTAATATTGTAGGGCTTCCCTCATGTGCCTTTTCATGATGGTGCTACATAGCAGCCACGTGAGTGCTAGCTAGCTAGCTACCGACTGGAACATTAAGCTAGCGAAGACCAACAACACAAACGGACTATACAGCTACAAGTAGTGACTATACTAAACAAGCGGACTGTACTACAGAGAGACTATACTAAACAAGTACAATTTCTTGCCTGTGATGAAATGTTTTCCACACACATAGCTACTTGTAGCCTACTTGGAAACCGATTCCCCACAAGGACTCTTGTCGCATCCTCTATTTCCCTACGTGGGAGTGTTGCGAACCGTAGGTCTGGGTTTTTGACCTGGTTACATGTACATGTACATTGACACAGCAGCTTTTCGGCATGTTTTGTTATTTCTGTATAACAAAAGAATTGATGATGAAGTTGGCTCTTTTACAATGGGGATAAATTGGAAAGAATGTTTGTTTTCCCCAGTTTGTGGGCGTGGTCGAGGGGAATTCCTTATTACGTGAATATTGACTCAGATTATAGCAAAGAGCATGTTGTCTCAACCGATGGTGGGCTCAACCCAACTTTAGATGAAGTAAAATCGGGTCTAAGCTACAACATATGCGACTACGAAAGAAAACAATGTTTACGAGTTTTTAGATAATTGACGTTAAAGGTTCAATGTAATGTGTATAAAAAATAATAATAGTATGACAACCCTGTTTTAAGCTTTTAATTGATATCAAATACAACCGTTTCTCTTTTCCAGTGATGATAACATGGATGTCTCATGGTAGAGTGGGGTATGCAAAATGGGTCAACTTTGAACACCTTTTATCTCCTGAATTTTTTGGCATTCAGGTCCAAAAAGTCTGTTTCTGACCACTTGTTCCATGGACAAACATGTATGGAAAGTTTTGTTTAAATCAAAAGGGATGCTGTCAAAAAGTGATGGAATTCAAATGGATTTACCCAACTTCACCTTCTCTCTGTCCCCTTCATCAAAATATAACACTTTATTTGTCACATCCTTCCGAACAATACAGAGAGAAAAAAAGAGAAATAATAGAAAAATAATAACACGAGGAATAAGAATTGATAACTTGACTATATACACAAGGTACCAGTACCGGGTCGATGTGCAGGGGTACAAGGTAATTGAGGTAGATATGTACAGTGCATTCAGAAATTATTCAGACCCCTTCACCTTTTCCACATTTGTTACGTTACAGCCTTATTCTAAAATGGATTCAATTGTTTTTTCCCCTCATCAATCTACACACAATACCCCATAATGAAAAAGCAAAAACTGTTTTTTTGCAAATGTATTGAAAAATCAAATACATTTTTGGCAAATTTATTTGATAAAAAACCCTGAAATATCACATTTACATAAGTATTCAGACCCTTTACTCAGTACTCTATTGAAGCACCTTTTGCAGCGATTACAGCCTCGAGTCTTCTTGGGTATGACACTACATGCTTGGCACACCTGTATTTGGGGAGTTTCTCCCATTTCTTCTCTGCAGATCCTATCAAGCTCTGTCAGGTTGGATGGGGAGCGTCGCTGCATTGCTATTTTCAGGTCTCTCCAGAGATGTTCGATCAGGTTCAAGTCCGGGCTCTGGCTAGGGCACTCATTCAGAGACTTGTCCCGAAGCCACTCCTGCTTTGTTTTGGCTGTGTGCTTAGGGTGTTGGAAGGTAAACATGTAACATTTACATCATTTAGCAGACGCTCTTATCCAGTGCATACATTATTTTTTTCATACTGGCCCCCCGTGGGAATCAAACCCACAACCCTGGCGTTGCAAACGCCATGCTCTATCAACTGAGCTACATCCCTGCCGGCCATTCCCTCCCCTACCCTGGACGACGCTGAGCCAATTGTGCGCCGCCCCATGGGTCTGAGGTGAACCTTCGCCCCAGTCTGAGGTCCTGAGCGCTCTGGAGCAGGTTCTCATCAAGGATCTCTCTGTACTTTGCTCCGTTTATCTTTGCCTCGATCCTGACTAGTCTCCCAGTCCCTGCCGCTGAAAAACATCCCCACAGCATGATGCTGCCACCACCATGCTTCACCGTAGGGATGGTGCCAGGTTTCCTCCAGACCTGACGCTTGGCATTCAGGCCAAAGAGTTCAATCTTGGTTTCATCAGACCAGTGAATTTTGTTTCTCATGGTCCGAGAGTCCTTTAGGTGCCTTTTGGCAAACTCCAAGCAGGCTGTCATTCCTTTTACTGAGGAGTGGCTTCCGTCTGGCCACTCTACCATAAAGGCCTGATTGGTGGAGTGCTGCAGAGATGGTTGTCCTTCTGGAAGGTTCTCCCACCTCCACAGAGGAACTCTGGAACTCTGTCAGAGTGACCATCGGGTTCTTGGTCACCTCCCTGACCAATGCCCTTCTCCCCCGATTGTTCAGTTTGGCCGGGCGGCTAGCTCTTCTGACGCTTGGTATAGAGGTCCTGGATGGCAGGGAGCTCGTCCCCAGTGATGTACTGGGCTGTACGCACTACCCTCTGTAGCGCCTTGTGGTCGGATGCCAAGCAGTTTCCACACCAAGCGATGATGCAGCCAGTCAAGATGCTCTCAATGGTGCAGCTGTAGAACTTTTTGAGGATCTAAGGGCCCATGCCAAATCTTTTCAGCCTCCTGAGGGGGAAGAGGCGTTGTCGGGACCTCTCCACGACTGTGTTGGTGTGTGTGGACCATGATCATTCCTTAGTGATGTGGACACTGAGGAACTTGAAGCTCTCGACCTGCTCCAGTACAGCCCCATCGATGTGGATGGGGGCGTGCTCGGCCCTCCGTTTCCTGTAGTCCACGATCAGCTCCTTTGTCTTGCTGACGTTGAGGGAGAGGTTGTTGTCCTGGCACCACACTGCCAGGATTCTGACGACCTCCCTGTTGGCTGTCTCATCGTTGTCTGTGATCAGGACTACCACCGTCGTGTCGTCTGCAAACTTAATGATGGTGTTGGAGTCGTGCGTGACCACGCAGTTGTGGGTGAACGGGGAGTACAGGAGGGGACTAAGCACGCCCCCCTGGGGGGCCCCCGTGTTGAGGGTCAGCGTGACGGATGTGTTGTTGCCTACCCTCACCACCTGGGGGCGGTCCGTCAGGAAGTCCAGGATCCAGTAACAAAGGGAGGTGTTTAATCCCAGGGTCCTTAACTTAGTGATGAGCTTAGAGGGCACTATGGTGTTGAACGCTGAGGTGTAGTTAATGAACAGCGTTCTCATGTAGGTATTAATTTTGTCCAGGTGGGAAAGTGCAGTGTGGAGTGCAATAGAGATTGTGTGGATCTGTTGGGACGGTATACGAATTGGAGTGGGTCCAGGGTGTCTGGGATTATGGTGTTGATGTGAGCCATGACCAACCTTTCAAAGCATTTCATGGCTACAGATGTGCGTGCTACAGGGCAATAGTTATTTAGACAGGTTACCTTGGCGTTCTTGGGTACAGGGACTATGGTGGTCTGCTTGAAACATGTATACTGAACAAAAATATAAACGCAACATGCAACAATTTCAAAGATTTTACTGAGTTACAGTTCATATAAGGAAATAAATCAATTGAAATGAATTTATTAGGCGCTAATCTATGGATTTCACAGGGGCGCAGCCATGGGTGGGCCCGGGAGGCATAGGCCAACCCACTTGGGAGCCAGGTCCACCAACTGGGGAGCCAGGCCCAGCAAATACGTTTTTTCCTACAAAAAGGGCTTTATTACAGACAGAAATACTAATTAGTTTCATCAGCTGTTCGGGTGGCTAGTCTCAGACGATCCTGCAGGTGAAGAAGCCGGATGTGGAGATCCTGGGCTGGCGTGGTTACACGTGGTCTGCGGTTGTGAGGCTGGTTGGACATATTGCCATATTCTCTAAAACGACGTTGGAGGCGGCTTATGGTAGAGAAATGAACATTCAATTCGCAGGCAACAGCTCTGGTGGACATTCCTGCGGTCAGCATGCCAATTGCACGCTCCCTCAACTTGAGATATCTGTGGCAATGTGTTGTGTGACAGAACTGCACGTTTTAGAGTGGCCTTTTATTGTCCCCAGCACAAGGTGCACCTGTGTAATGATCATGCTGTTTAACCAGCTTCTTGATATGCTGCACTTATCAGGTGGAGGGAATATCTTGGCAAAGGACAAATGCTCACTAACAGGGATGAAAGCAAATTTGTGCATAACATTTTTGAGAAATAAGCTTTTTGTACTTATGGAACATTTCAGGGATCTTTTATTTCAGCTCATAGAACATGGGACCAAGACTTTACATGTTGTGTTTTATATTTTTGTTCAGTATAGGTATTACAGACTGGGTCAGGCAGAGGTTGAAAATGTCAGTTAAGACACTTACAAGCTGGTCAGTGCATGCTCGGAGTATGCGTCCTGGTAATCCGTCTGGCCCTGTGGCCTTATGAATTTGAACCTGCTTAATGGTCTTACTCACATCGGCTACGGAGATCGTGATCACAGTCGTCTGGAATGGCTGGTACTCTCATGCCTGGTTCAGTGTTACTCGCCTCGAAGCGAGCATAGAAGGTATTTAGCGCATCTTGTAGGCTCGCGTCACTAGGCAGCTCACGGCTGGGTTTCCCTTTATAATGATAGTTTGCAAGCCCTGCCACATCCGACAAGCGTCAGAGCCGGTGTAGTAGGATTCGATCTTGGTCCTGTATTGACGCTTTGCCTGTTTGATGGTTCGTCGGAGGGCGTAGTGGGATTTCTTATAAGCGTCCGGATTAGTGTCCCCCTCCTTGAAAGTGGCAGCTCTAGCCTTTAGCTCAGTGCGGATGTTGCCTGTAATCCATGGCTTCTGGTTGGAATATGTACGTACGGTCACTGTGGGGACAACGTTGTCGATGCGCTTATTAATGAAGCCCGTGACTGATGTGGTAAACTCCTTAATGCCATCGGATGAACCTTGGAACATATTCCAGTCTTTGCTAGAGAAACAGTCCTGTAGTTTAGCATTCGCTTCACTGAACCACTTCCTTATTGAGCGCGTCACTGGTACTTCCTGTTTGAGTATTTGCTTGTAAGCAGGAATCAGGAGGATAGAGTTATGGTCAGATTTGCCAAATGGAGGGCGAGGGAGAGCTTTGTATGCATCTCTGTGTGTGGAGTAAAGGTGATCTAGATTTTTTTCACACCTAGTTGCACAGGTGACATGCTGGTAGAAATGAGGTCAAACGGATTTCAGTTTTCCTGCATTAAAGTGACCAGCCATTAGGAGCGCCGCCTCTGGGTGAGCATTTTCTTGTTTACTTATGGCCGTATACAGCCTGTTGAGTGCGGTCTTAGTGCCAGCGTCGGTTTGTGGTGGTAAATAGACAGCTACGAAAAGTATAGATGAAAACTCTCTTGGTAAATAGTGTGGTCTACAGCTTATCATCTGTCAGTCAGTGTGGAAGGCCTCTCTGGTCTTGTCAGTGTAAATGTCAGAGGCTTTGTTTGCTCTGTGTCTTTGCTCTGAGTGTGCAGCCTGGCAACAGGCGGTCTCTCTCGTCAGGAGACCTGCCTTGATAGTCTCTTGCCCAGCGATGCACCAGAAGGGTGGCAAGAACCCCCTTAGCAACTGCTAAGGCACAGCACAATGAGCACCTAGTTAACTAGTTGGGCAAGATGAGCACAGATGAGGTGCTCTAGTCCTTGTTGTAGCTACTAGGTTAATACTAGGTTATGCACTCTGTTGCTGTTGTAATAATTCCCATCTCGACTATGGCTCATCTACTGTGTTTTGTGTGTTTTTCTTCTCAGCTCGAGATGCAGACGAACGGGAGAAGTGGATCCATGCCTTAGAGGGGACTATTCTCCGTCACACCCTCCAACTGCAGGTAAGTCACTCACTCACTAGCTTCACTCTTGTAATACTGGGGGTACTAGTCCCAAGCCCTTGAGTTCGGCTAAAGAGGAGAAAGATTTTGCTCAACCTTTTTATTTGAGATAAGCTTTCTCATATGATTGGGATAACTCTTGCTGTTGTTGCATTGTCAAAAAAATTAATAATCCAAGTATGTGTTTTAACCTTTTAAAGAAGGAACATTATGTGAACATTAGTTCTTCAATTTGTTATTTTGATTACCTAAGACCACAGGAAATAATAGAGGAACTGTTGAGAACATTGAGCAGTAGCAGTTTGTTTCACCTTTTGGAAGCATGTGTTGTCAAATTAAACTTTCATGCTATTTGTTGAGGTCTTTTGGATGCAGGAAATTGGCATATCTAATTAATATCATGCCTCTGTCAGCCTCATCCCAACTAGTAGCACTGGGACACTGCTGGCAGGCTAAAGCACTCTGGTTCTAATCAGTGCAAGGGTTAAGAAGTCCTCTGAGAATAGAAAGAAATTAGTCTAGACACAGTAAGAGTGTCCCTGTGTGGTTAGGAGCACAGGGAGCACGGTGTGGTTAGGAGCACAGGGAGCACGGTGTGGTTAGGAGCACAGGGAGCACGGTGTGGTTAGACTGTTGGCTGGCGATGGGTATCATGTTTATCTATGAAAGCCTGTTTGTAAAGAGTGCCTTGTATTAGTTGCTCTCTGAACTGCTAATTTCCGGCTCTTATTTTGATTTGTGCCCTTTGTGGCTAACAAATATAGGCCTACTTTCTCTCACCACCCTTCATTCTACCCTCCAGTTGTTTATGTACCTTCTGTTCTTCTTTTCTTCTCTAACCCACTCCTCCCCTCTGCTACCCCTCCCTCTGCCTCACTCTCTCCGATCCCCGCCCTCAGTGTAAAAAAAACACTGCTGACTGGCTGCCTGCTTACAAACACTGTGTAAGTGTGGAGTCATAGCGGCATCATGTGACCTGGACCGAATCGGAGCCCTGCTTACTCTATCAGCCAGACATCTGCCCCGCAGCTTTATCCAATCAGAGCAGCTGTTGTTGCTTGTCACATGGGCTTGTGCTGCCTTTTTTCTCTCTTTTTTTTAAAAAGAAAGTATTTGCTTCCTGTCAGAGAGGATCCTGGATTAACTTTGCCTGCGTATGCTGCTGCTCAGCTGATGTAGAACGTACTGTAGATGTACCAGACGATTCTGAAGTGTTGTTTCTGCTGGCAGTCTGTAGGAGTGGACAGTTGTTTGTTTGCGTAAGAGAGGAGCTTTAGGGTCAGCTTTGGCCTGTGCATTTTGACGAGGCATGTCCCTCAGGGCTCTGCGTTCTGTGAGTACCACACTGGGGGGAAATGGTTGGTTGGAGTACAAAGATGCAGTTCCTAACTGGGTCATGCTGTGTGGAAAGCCAAATGGGGAGGGGAGGGGGGTGGGGGTCTGAGTGAAGGGTGGGCTAGATTGGTGAGCTTTCAGGTTTCTTATTTCCAATGTCTGGTGGTTAGTGGGGGTGGGTGTGGAGGGATTGTCTGGTTAGAGGAAGCTCTATTTGGGAACAGATTGAGTGAACATGCCAAAGCTGCGGTCACTAGCCTACATGACCGTCCTCTGGGTGAATAAACTGCTCTAGTCCAGCAGAAAGATCCCCTCCATCATGGTGATATGGACTTGTGTTGACATAACAGAAATAGAGAGCAATATTGACTCTTTTTTTCCCTCTGCGATTATGAGGTTAGGGTCATATTGATAGCATTTTCTTTAACCGTTTGAACCTCAAATACAACAGGGACCCGCTCAACAGTTTTATATGTAAATAGTGTATGATAGAACTATGTGAAAATTGGGATGGAATGATTTTGATCACTGGGGTAAAGAAATTACTCTAAAAGTCTGACATGAATAGGGGGAAACTCAAGAAACTGTTTCATGTTCTATTTCATGTGTCTTTGGATGCAGGTGTTAAAACAATACAGCTTCTCATAGGTGTAAAAATCAGTCCATGTTGTGTGAGACCTTACCCTCACACCTAGCCAGCACTATTACTGTAGTCAACATAACCATAACCATGAGCATGCATTTCCCCGCAAGTGGGTCGAAGTCGCTTTCAAATTCAGAACCTACAGTTGTGGCCAGGATTTTTTTTTAATTAAGTAGATTTGATTTCCTGGCTACCCATCCACATCGCTCCAGCCAAACGCCTCGCCCACTAACGTTTCTTCTGCACGATGAGTCTGGATTTGATCTCCTCCCCGGCATCTTCTCGAATGCGAACGCATTCAAATCGTTCTGATTGGTCCCAGAAATCAATTGGTTGGGCCAGAGCCTGAACACATGTGGGTAAAGCGGTGTTTCGGAAATAGTAATTGGCTTTTGATACTCTGATTGATTAGAGACGATCCAATTGCTAATGACTTGTTTTTACAAAGCCCCTTACTTTGATGTAAGCAGAAACGACTACGAAGGTAGTCTCAGACTGAATGTATGTAGTGATAGGGTAACAGAATTAAATTCAGGCAGAGTCTTCAGGCAAGGATTTGATATCCGGCATTTGTATTTATTAGGTTTTCTCTTTTCTGCCTCTTCAAATTTCGTTGATAGAGGAAGAACAAGAGAGACATCAGACATGTCTGTTTCTTAGAAACAAACATGAAGCTGTGTGGATGTCTGCTTGCCCACACACACACACAAAACACCCATGAGAATCCCAATGCCCTCACTGCTGTGACTGTGCCCACTTAAGGTTCTTAGAGAGGAGACCGATGTATTTTTTTGCTCTAAAGAGCACTAATGCTAGCCTCATCTTCCCCACAAATTGAAAGAGGACTATTCTTAGCTAAGTGCCTGTTTTTTATTATTTGCTCAGGTACCTCTTTGGCCACCAACACTAAGCAACTTCCTTCTATATTGATAGCAAACTACCTTTGACCCTAAAGGAGTTAAAAAAAAAAAAAAAGGCCAGACTTTGGTCTCTATAAATAAAGCTTGCTAGGTTTTTACAATTGACACTTTAGACAACGCTGGGGTTAATGTGTGTTGATGGCTTTTCTTCACATCCCTGTACGATACACTTCAGTTGAGAAACAGGTGTTGTCCATCTGTCGAACCATAGGACACGCTAAGACCAGAGCAGCACTGAGAGAGGGGAGTATATGATTTACTAACTGTCGAGCAAAGTGGTTATGGATATGTTTTAAGAGTTGTGGTATTGTAAGGTAAGACTGCTTTGGTTAAGCATTAGTTTTGAGGGTTTTTGAGGTTGTTGGGTATTTCATTTCTGTATTTTAGCCTAGTTAACTTCCAGGTAGTGAAGGGATTGTTCTTGATTTGTCATCAGCAGGCATGGTCAGGCAGGCTGGCAGGCAAAGCCTTTTATGTCGCCTTTAAACAATGCTAGTTGAACTATTCGTATCACTCTACTTACAGTACAATGCTGGAAGCTTCTCCCAAACAGTTGCTGTTTTGTGCTGCTACAACCTGCTTTTTCAAAGCCCCACCAGGAGAATTTTAAACTTTTTTTAATCTGCCAACAAACTTTCAGAATAGAGGCACTGGCAGAGGAAAATTCTTTGTCCAAAATAGGTTACCAAATGGTAGCAGAAAACTGTCAAACTGTGCTGTAAAGTTAGACTAAGAATGTTCTGCTGTTTTTTCTATTTTAGGAGGCAGAGACAGGATTTGTTCCAAGTGTCCAGGACTTTGATAAGAAACTTGCGGAGGCTGACGCATACCTACAAATTCTAATTGATCAGTTAAAGGTGAGGCTTTTCCACATCTGGGTGACTAAGTATGACAGTGACTCTAATAATAACGGTGACTGACTCGTCACTGCATCATCGATGAATGTGTTTTTATTCAGCTCCTGATTTGAGTGTATCCCCTTCAGCTCCTCATGCATCTCCTCTCTTCCAGCTCTTCGATGAGAAAATCAAGGATTGCAAAGAAGATGAGTCACGCAGAGTGAGTGACATCTCAAAGAGAATATTTTCTGTCAGTCTCTGTTTTAGTAGCTGTGATTCACTTCCTTATTGAGATCATGAGTTTTAGTTTTTGGTCAGTTTGGAACATTTAAACTCTGTTATTTAATATGGTGAAGACAATCACCTATTATGTTGTGATGAACATAGGACACAACTATAGTTGGAGTGAAATCATTGTTCGGCTGGTCTAATGCCATGATTGTGAAAGCGTTTGAACAAAGCATGTTTCTGCGTTGGTTTCACAGGTTTCACTGTGCCAATCTTTCTCAGTCAATGATTTACCTAACTTTGAGTCATGAAGTCTAGTTAGGTGTTAACATAAAGTCTGAAGGGAAACAGGCATTTTTAATCATGTTTTTCTCCTTTTAAGAAAATTGAAAATTTGAAGGAAACCACATGTGTAAGTGAAACCCATTTTTAAATGTCCTTATTTTCAGAATCTCCTCCTGTCTGAATTTGAGTGCAGTGTTTCATTCTCTGTGCTGTTTCTCTTTTCAGAGTATGGTAGAGTCCATCAAGCACTGTATTGTATTGCTGCAGATTGCAAAGGTAAAAAGGACTCATTCATTTGACTGTGGTGGGGCTCTAATTGCATCACTGTCATGTCATTGTTGTGAGACCACATCATGGTGCACTGCTTGTTTTAGCCATGCCAGTAGTTCTCCACTTAGCTACAGCCTGGGTTGTTGTTTATTGTGGGCAGTTTGCTACATTCCATTAGGTTCCATTTTGAGGTTTTGGAGAGGTGATTCTCACATACACTCGATAATCTTAATGGTCATAATGCTTTTCTTGTGTTGGTGTTAGAATTACAAATGCTCTGACTTTCGAAATAACTTGATGGTTGCTTGAAAGATAAGCTGTTAAGCTCATATCACCATTACATACAAAGAGTTGAACATTCCTCAAGTAATGTTTTCTTCTCAACATTTTAAGGATCAAAGTAACGAACAGCAACACGCAAACGGACTGATAGTAAGTTGCGACGTTCTCTGTCCATTAGAAATATTGGGATCAACCAAACCTCTATCCTTCTTTTCCGATTAATTCACGCTAAACTATAGAAAAAAAGACAAATCAGATATGTAAAAGTGCATGCCATTTGATTAGAAAAAAAGCTTTATCCGGTATATTGCTCTTTCCTTTGCCACGCCACTATCCCCTTTTTCAGCTGAATATCATTTGTTTTTCTGTTGCTGATAATAGTGAGGAACTTTCCTCTTTACCACTCCTTTTAGACACAGAACATCATTCTGCTTCTTTTATTATTTTTCTCGCCATCGATTTTTTTCCTTACTGTGCATGCCTATTGAACCATCAAGGACTAATAGATGTCAACCAATCAAAGGCTGTTTACTGGCTTTACTCTCTTCCCATTCATATTTTTAAGTCGGAATCCCATAGGATCAGCCCGCCAGGCAGGTCTTGTGACAGTAATCTCTCTGGCCATTAGCCTTACACATATAGACCCTCTTCTAACCATGCCTTAAGCACTCTCTAGCTCTAACCCCTTCCCTCAGCCTGCACTAGAGGCATCCTTTGCTGTTGATTTCATCTCTACCTAGCGAGGCCACACTGGTTCCACCACGATGGAGCAGCAACATTTCTGTAATTGGCTATAATTAGGAGTGGCTGCCTTACTATCCAGAAAGCATGTGGACAGCGGGAGGGGGGAGTTAAATCTCCCAAATCTCACACCGACCCCAGTTCTAAAGAGCAGAGAGAGGACTTACTAAACTTCACTGCATGCCTTAATTTCCTTGACTTGTTTCATATTTCCACTTTCCTGACTGTAAAGATCCTTAGTTGAAGTAGTGACTTCTGTCTGTTCAGTAGAGTAGTGTGAAATCTTCCATTCTGCACAGTGCCCACACTGATTTTCAGAGCACATTCTCCTTCATTCTCTCAGTCATACCTCAGCATGCTGCTCGTACCACACTGTTGTGTTCAGAGATTGTGGAGGACTTGATGATTTCTGACTTCTCCTCATGTTCTGCCTCTTGCTGTTGACAGAGTTACAGGCACAGGGTCAAAGGTATCGCTGACCCATAAAGCTATGGCAGCAGTGTACTTTGTATAATGTGTGTACATCTTTTAAAGAGAAATCGAAAAGGTTAGACCACAGTTAAATATAACTAGGATTAAAATCTGTGGGTTTCAAATCACAGGATAACTTTAAAAGATAAGTTATGCCATCACATTCTATAGCTCGCTGGAATGGGTTTTGTCCTACATTTTGCAGGGCTGAAAATACGCTTGAGATAGTATTAGGCTTTACTGTGTTGTGATATACAGTGCCCTCTGTAATTATTGGGACAGTTAAACATTTTTTTGTTTTGGCTCTGTACTCCAGCACTCTGGATTTGAAATGATACAACGACTATGAGGTTAAAGTGCAGACTGTCAGCTTTAATTTGCAGATATTTTCATCCACATCGGGTGAACCGTTTATTACAGCACTTTTGCACATAGTCCCCCCATTTTAGGGGACCAGAAGTATTGGAACAAATTCACTTATGTGTATTAAAGTAGTCAAAAGTGTATTATTTGGTCCCATATTCCTAACATGCGATGATTACATAAAGCTTGTGACTCTACAAACTTGTTCGATGCATTTGCTGTTTGTTTTGGTTGTGTTTCAGATGATTTTGTACCCAATAGAAAATAATGGTAAATAATGTATTGTCATTTTGAAGTCTGTTTTATTTTAAATAATAATAGAATGTTTCTAAATACTTCTACATTAATGTGGATGCTACTAGGATTATGGATAGTCATACACTTTTGACTACTTTAATACACATATAAGTGAATTTGTCCCAATACCTTTGGTCCCCTAAAATGGGGGGACTATGTACAAAAAGTGCTGTAATTTCTGAACGGTTCACTCGATATGGATGAAAATACCCTCAAATTAAAGCTGACAGTCTGAACTTTAACCTCATATTAATTGTATAATTACAAATCTAAAGAGCTGGAGTACAGAGCCAAAACAACAACAAAAAATTTAACTGTCCCAATAATTACGGATGGCACTGTATGTAGTTAGATATTGATTAGGTAGAACTAAATTATCCAATATTTACCGGAAGCATAGTGAAAGGTAATTGATCTTTCTAGTCATTGGCAGTGTGTATTTTATTTTGTCCTTGTAGTCTGCTCCGTTAAGTGCTACTGCCGGTGTAGAGCAATGTGTGTTGCAGATGTACAGTGAGGGAAAAAAGTATTTGATCCCCTGCTGATTTTGTACGTTTGCCCACTGACAAAGAAATGATCAGTCTATAATTTTAATGGTAGGTTTATTTGAACAGTGAGAGACAGAATAACAACAAAAAAATCCAGAAAAACTCATGTCAAAAATGTTAAATTGATTTGCATTTTAATGAGGGAAATAAGTATTTGACCCCCTCTCAATCAGAAAGATTTCTGGCTCCCAGGTGTCTTTTATACAGGTAACGAGCTGAGATTAGGAGCACACTCTTAAAGGGAGTGCTCCTAATCTCAGTTTGTTACCTGTATAAAAGACACCTGTCCACAGAAACAATCAATCAATCAGATTCCAAACTCTCCACCATGGCCAAGACCAAAGAGCTCTCCAAGGATGTCAGGGACAAGATTGTAGACCTACACAAGGCTGGAATGGACTACAAGACCATCACCAACAGTTGGTGCGATTATTCGCAAATGGAAGAAACACAAAATAACTGTCAATATCCCTCGGCCTGGGGCTCCATGCAAGATCTCACCTCATGGAGTTGCAATGATCATGAGAACGGTGAGGAATCAGCCCAGAACTACACGGGAGGATCTTGTCAATGATCTCAAGGCAGCTGGGACAATAGTCACCAAGAAAACAATTGGTAACACACTACGCCGTGAAGGACTGAAATCCTACAGCGCCCGCAAGGTCCCCCTGCTCAAGAAAGCACATATACATGCCGTCTGAAGTTTGCCAATGAACATCTGAATGATTCAGAGGAGAACTGGGTGAAAGTGTTGTGGTCAGATGAGACCAAAATGGAGCTCTTTGGCATCAACTCAACTCGCCGTGTTTGGAGGAGGAGGAATGCTGCCTATGACCCTAAGAACACCATCCCCACCGTCAAACATGGAGGTGGAAACATTATGCTTTGGGGGTGTTTTTCTGCTAAGGGGACAGGACAACTTCACCGCATCAAAGGGACGATGGACGGGGTCATGTACCGTCAAATCTTGGGTGAGAACCTCCTTCCCTCAGCCAGGGCATTGAAAATGGGTCGTGGATGGGTATTCCAGCATGACAATGACCCAAAACACACGGCCAAGGCAACAAAGGAGTGGCTCAAGAAGAAGCACATTAAGGTCCTGGAGTGGCCTAGCCAGTCTCCAGACCTTAATCCCATAGAAAATCTGTGGAGGGAGCTGAAGGTTCGAGTTGCCAAACGTCAGCCTCGAAACCTTAATGACTTGGAGAAGATCTGCAAAGAGGAGTGGGACAAAATCCCTCCTGAGATGTGTGCAAACCTGGTGGCCAACTACAAGAAACGTCTGACCTCTGTGATTGCCAACAAGGGTTTTGCCACCAAGTACTAAATCATGTTTTGCAGAGGGGTCAAATACGTATTTCCCTCATTAAAATGCCAATCAATTTATAACATTTTTGACATGCGTTTTTCTGGATTTTGTTGTTGTTATTCTGTCTCTCACTGTTCAAATAAACCTACCATTAAAATTATAGACTGATCATGTCTTTGTCAGTGGGCAAACGTACAAAATCAGCAGGGGATCAAATACTTTATTCCCTCACTGTACCTAGCTATGTATTATGTTTTAAGACTGGCACCATTTTGTCTTGACCTGTACAGAGCACCATCAACCCAGTGGATGGGATATTTCAGCCTTTGGACACTTCTCTAGTCAACTTAGCCATGCCAACACAGACCACCCTCCCCACAGGTACAGTATACATAGAGCCATACACACAATCTAATCTACAGTCCTATCAGGAAGATTTGTCCCTCAGAATAAAAATATCCCTTTGAGTCCACATACTGATATTGCATACAAAACTGACAATTTGATTTCATGGACATAGATGAACATTGGATTTCATACTTTCAGATTTTTGTACCTGATAAATGTTTATTTCCTGAAACACACATCTATAGTGCCCCCCTATTTCTCAGCATGTGTACTTCCCAATGTAGGGCAATCTAAATTCAGCTTTCTCTGAAATTGGACACAAGAATCCAATACTAAGGTCTAGACCCAGTGTCAGCAAAGTTTGGTGACATTAACATTTTCACAGTCACAGGTTTATATTAAACTCTGACTGCTTTGCTGTTTAAAAAAAAAAAAAAAAAAAGCTTGCTCCCTCACAGGTCTGTAATAATGTTGAGTCTGTGGCATCATAAAGCAGTGTTGTTCTAATGACAGAGCTTTTTCCTTTTTCTTGTCTCCTTTCTGTAGATGGCTCCCAGATGTGTAAAGGAGAACAGCGGCCCTCCACTCTATCAGTGGGGCCTGTTGTCACGGTGATGGGCAGCCTGCAGACTCCGACCCCCAACAGCACAGGTCAGAAGTCATCTCACTCTAGTGGTCAGGTCACCAATACTTACAGTGCCTTCAGAAAGTATTCATGCTCCTTGACTTATTCCACATTTAGTTGTGTTACAGCCTGAATTCAAAATTGATTACATTACCCCATTTACTGAAAATAAAATACTGAAATATCTCATTTACATAAGTATTCACACCCCTAAGTCAATACATGTTAGAATCACCTTTGGCAGCGATTACAGCTGTGAGTCTTTCTAGTTAAGTTTCTAAGAGCTTTGCACACTTGGATTGTACAATATTTGCCCATTATTCTTTAAAAAATTATTCAAGCTCTGTCAAGTTAGTTGTTGGTCATTGCTAGACAGCCATTTTCAAGTCTTGCCATAGATTCTCAAGCAGATATAAGTCCAAACTGAACATTCATTCTTCTTGGTAAGCAACTCGAGTGTAGATTTGGCCTTGTGTTTTAGGTTATTGTCCTGCTGAAATGTTAATTCATATCCCAGTGTCTGGTGGAAAGCAGACTGAACCAGGTTTTTTCTCTAGGATTTTGCCTGTGCTTAGCTCCATTCAATTTATTTTTTATCCTGAAAATCTCCCCAGTCCTTAACGATTAGATTATAAGCATACCCATAACATGATTCAGCCACCACTATGCTTGAAAATATGGACAGTGGTACTCATTAATGTGTTGTATTGGATTTGCCCCAAACATAACACTTTGTATTCAGGACAAAAAGTGAATTGCTTTGTCACATTTTTTACAGTATTACTATGGTGCCTTGTTGCAAACAGGATGCATGTTTTGGAATATTTTTATTCTGTACTTCCTTCTTTTTACTCTGTCAATTAGGTTAGTATTGTGGAGTAACTACAATGTTGTTGATCCATCCTCAGTTTTCTCCTATCACTCTGTAACTGTTTTAGAGTCACCATTGTCCTCATGGTGAAATCCCTGAGCGGTTTCCTTCCTCTCAAAGGGATATTCAATGTCTGCCTTTAAAAAAAAAGAATGTATCCATCTGCCAATAGGTGCCCTTCTTTGCAAGGCATTGGAAAACCTCCCTGGTCTTTGTGGTTAAATCTGTGTTTGAAATTCACTGTTCGACTGAGGGATCTTACAGATAATTGTATGTGTGGGGTACAGAGATGAGGTAGTTATTAAAAAATCATGTTAAACACTATTATTGTACACAGAGTGAGTCCATGCAGCTTATTATGTGGCTTGTTAAGCAAATGTTTTACTCCTTTACTTATTTAAGCTTGCCATACCAAAGGGGTTGAATACTTATTGACGCAAGACATTTCAGCTTTTTTTAATTTTTAATAAATTTGTAAAAGTTTTGAAGTACATAATTTCACTTTGACATAGGCCAGTGACAAAAAAATCTCTATTTAATCCATTTTAAATTCAGGCTGTAAGAAAACAAATTATGGACAAAGTCAAGGGGTGTGAATACTTTCTGAAGGCACTGTAACTAGCAGCTGTACTTGGACAAACATTTCACTCTGTCTCCTAGAACTTGCATTTAAATAAATAAATAATATGCCATTTAGCAGACGCTTTTATCCAAAGCGACTTACAGTCATGCGTGCATACATTTTTGTGTATGGGTGGTCCCGGGGATCGAACCCACTACCTTGGCGTTACAAGCGCCGTGCTCTACCAGCTGAGCTACAGAGGACCACTATTTAGGGCTTGAGTATCCACTCAGTGGGGATGTCACGTCATAATCACCACACAAATAAAACAGTATTTACTTTTTTTTTATTTACTCATTGTATTTTTCAAAATGGGTTTTCATTAGGTATGTGTCCCTTGATAGAAACCGCTGTTAGCAACAGGAAGTTTTGTTTTACTGCTAGAATGTCTGGGGTATATCGGAAGCTAGGAGAGCACCTTAGGTACTTTCTCCAAATGTCATTATTCCTCTGGCTTGGAGGGTCCTGCCTGTTTTCAATCCTGCTGATGCTGCTGAATAAATGCTGAGCTGTGCACTAAGGAAGAAGCCTGGGAGCACACATTGCACTGCAGGGGAGATTATGCAAGGAACAAACTCCTCATGGTTCCCTAACAATATGGGAACAATAAGAACAGACAAATGGTGTCCATGTGATCACTGAGAAGAAAGAGGCTGCATCCAATTTGTAAGTCGCTCTGGATAAGAGCGCCTGCTAAATGACGTAAATGTAATAGAGCCTCTATGTATGATTTAGTTCAAAGCAGTTATAATTGTTTATTTACAAGAGTAAACTATTAAAAGCCATTGTTGCTATACATGGTTTAAGCCCGTCTCAGCTGGGATCCCCTGCTCACCACCACCCCATTTTCTCTCTCTCTTTCTCTCTGTCTGTCTGTGTTTCAGGGAGTGGCCCCTCGGCGGCCAGCAGTAGCATTGCCTCCCCCAGTCACATGACCATCACCTCCCACTCGGTCCCTGACTTCTCCTACTCCAGCAGTGAAGACGAGTTCTATGACGCTGACGAGTTCTCCCAGAACAGCACGTCTCCCAAGCACCTCCTAGAGTGAATATCTACTGTCTTTATCCATCCACACAGCAGTTTACTGGGGATTACAGGGACCTAGGACAGGGATGGAAATGGTCCACCTGACCACATCCTGGCACTCTCTTTATTTCATGATTTTATTGATCCTTTGTTGTCATTGTACATTTCTGAGTTGTACTTGTTACTTATGGCAATTTCCTGAAACTGGTCTGATTCAACCCCATGTTGAATACTTGATGGGTATGGGTAGGGCTGTGGCTGTCATTACATTTTGTCAGCCGGTTATTGTCATGCAAAATACTGCCGGTCTCACGTTAAATTACCTTTAATTAACATAAACACGTTTAGCATCTCCATGACTCCATGCGTACTTTACTAATCTTGTCTTTACTAATATGTACAATTTATTTAAATTTAGAATGGCCCATTATCAAATGGGCAGGAACGGGCACGGGCAAAAATACATGTCATCCGTATGCGCTCGAATAGGTGGTTCGTTTTTCAATCATGCTGGGTAGGCTACTCCGGTTATTTCACTCTACACATCAACCACTGCTTGAGGAGCATGCAGCCTCTTGCTGCGCGACAGGTGATATTCCACCCAAACTCTGTATGCGATGGGCTCTACAACCCTGTTCCTGCAGCTAGCCAGGGCCTAATTTGGGAAACCAAGTGAAATCTGTTCGGGAACATCGGTAGTAACATGTTTTCACAACTAAACATATTTCATAAAAAATACATTTAAAAAAGCCCTATTACTAGGCTATTCAAAATCAAATACAAATTCACTATAGTTGTAGGCTAACTCTGTAAGCCGCCCTGCACAATCAATGAATCAACAGCATCGCTTAAGCCTACACGTTCTCTCCCAGACTCATGGATAGAAAGTTTGGAGCGTAGCATAAGGTAACCAGTCCATCCAGTATGCATAATAATGCAGTCCACAGTCAAAGGCGATTACAAAAAAATATTGAATTTTGGAGTATAGGCTAGACCAATTATGTACCAAAGACATCTTAAATACACTGCTCAAAAAAAGAAAGGGAACACTAAAATAACACATCCTAGATCTGAATGAATGAAATAATCTTATTAAATACTTTTTTCTTTACATAGTTGAATGTGCTGACAACAAAATCACACAAAAATGATCAATGGAAATCAAATTTATCAACCCATGGAGGTCTGGATTGGAGTCACCCTCAAAATTAAAGTGGAAAACCACACTACAGGCTGATCCAACATTGATGTAATGTCCTTAAAACAAGTCAAAATGAGGCTCAGTAGTGTGTGTGGCCTCCACGTGCCTGTATGACCTCCCTACAACGCCTGGGCATGCTCCTGATGAGGTGGCGGATGGTCTCCTGAGGGATCTCCTCCCAGACCTGGACTAAAGCATCCGCCAACTCCTGGACAGTCTGTGGTGCAACGTGGCGTTGGTGGATGGAGCGAGACATGATGTCCCAGATGTGCTCAATTGGATTCAGGTCTGGGGAACGAGCGGGCCAGTCCATAGCATCAATGCCTTCCTCTTGCAGGAACTGCTGACACACTCCAGCCACATGAGGTCTAGCATTGTCTTCCATTAGGAGGAACCCAGGACCAACCGCACCAGCATATTGTCTCACAAGGGGTCTGAGGATCTCATCTCGGTACCTAATGGCAGTCAGGCTACCTCTGGCGAGCACATGGAGGGCTGTGCGGCCCCCCAATGAAATGCCACCCCACACCATGACTGACCCACCGCCAAACCGGTCATGCTGGAGGATGTTGCAGGCAGCGGATGTTCTCCACGGCGTCTCCAGACTCTGTCACGTCTGTCACATGTGCTCAGTGTGAACCTGCTTTCATCTGTGAAGAGCACAGGGCGCCAGTGGCGAATTTGCCAATCTTGGTGTTCTCTGGCAAATGCCAAACGTCCTGCACGGTGTTGGGCTGTAAGCACAACCCCCACCTGTGGACGTCGGGCCCTCATACCACCCTCATGGAGTCTGTTTCTGACCGTTTGAGCAGACACATGGACATTTGTGGCTTGCTGGAGGTCATTTTGCAGGGCTCTGGCAGTGCTCCTCCTGCTCCTCCTTGCACAAAGGCGGAGGTAGCAGTCCTGCTGCTGGGTTGTTGCCCTCCTACGGCCTCCTCCACGTCTCCTGATGTACTGGCCTGTCTCCTGGTAGCGCCTCCATGCTCTGGACACTACGCTGACAGACACAGCAAATCTTCTTGCCACAGCTCGCATTGATGTGCCATCCTGGATGAGCTACACTACCTGAGCCACTTGTGTGGGTTGTAGACTCCGTCTCATGCTACCACTAGAGTGAAAGCACCGCCAGCATTCAAAAGTGACCAAAACATCAGCCAGGAAGCATAGGAACTGAGAAGTGATCTGTGGTCACCACCTGCAAAACCAGTCCTTTATTGGGGGTGTCTTGCTAATTGCCTATAATTTCCACCTGTTGTCTATTCCATTTGCACAACAGCATGTAAAATGTATTGTCAATCAGTGTTGCTTCCTAAGTGGACAGTTTGATTTCACAGAAGTGTGATTGACTTGGAGTTACATTGTGTTGTTTAAGTGTTCCCTTTATTTTTTTGAGCAGTGTATATTCTTACTTTTTTTTGCAGTGCGTAAAATTATTATTTTAATTGTTATTTTTTCGGCCTTGAGGTCACATATAGGCCTATGCGTATACATAAGCTTTAATATGCGTATGGATGTTTTGAATGAATCATCACCTTAGAAAGCACTGTCCATTTTGTTGTGTTAGGCTTTGAAACAACATCCACAACGACCATGGTTTCAACCTGTTGTTGAACTTCTTCAAATGTTAAAAGCACATACTGTTTTGATTGTGTTTTGATGTGATTTTTGATTGCATTTGCATTGATGTCAGAGTGGTTAGAGGGACAATAGAGCCCTGAGTACCAGGCCATTAGTGACCTGTTGATCGTTAGGGAGTTGGGTACTACCAACACATATCTAGAGTGCATAAGAGGAGATTACCGTGACTCAACAGTCACGTGGAATTCTACTGCGGTCATAACTCATTACTTCCGGTGTGGCGGTAATACGGTCACCGCAACAACCCTAGGTATGGGAAAATGCAACTCATCATAAGCTGATTGTGTTTTTCTAGAGGTGTGTTTTAATCCTGTGCCTTTACGGCATATATTTCCTATTATGTAATCAGTTATTTCTTTCTCTGCATCCCTCCACCTTCATCTAAAGTGGCGCAGTGGTCTAAGGCACTGCATCGCAGTGCTAACTGTGCCACTAGAGATCCTGGTTCGAATCCAGGCTCTGTCGCAGCCGGCCGCGACCAGGAGACTCATGGGCGGCGCACAATTGGCCCAGCGTCGTCCAGGGTAGGGGAGGGAATGGCCGGCAGGGATGTAGCTCAGTTGATAGAGCATGGCGTTTGCAACGCCAGGGTTGTGGGTTCGATTCCCACGGGGGGCCAGTATAAAAAAAAATATATATATATATATGTATTCACTAACTGTAAGTCGCTCTGGATAAGAGCGTCTGCTAAATGACTAAAATGTAAATGTAAATCTCTCCCTCCATTTTTTTCTCTGTCAGTCCCTCTAGGCCTTCTGCTGCTTTGCCTCACAGCGATGACGGAACAGTGCTGAAACGACCAGACACTAACGAGTCCCTCGACTCCTCCATGTCTAACGGCACCACTGATGCAGGTGATACACGCACAAACGCACATTGCCCTACTTATCCTCACACCTGTCTACCCCCAACAATAACCTACAGTGAGCTGCAAAAGTATTGGGACAGTGACACATGTTATTGTAATGGTGAGAGGTTAGCATATCGTCTGTAACTTTCGCACTCATCATTATTCACAATTCATTCAGGACTATCTGTTATTAATGGTAGCATCCACATTAATGTAGAAGTGTTTAGAAACCTATTCTATTCTTATTTACAATAAAAGTGACCCCAGAATGACACAATACATTATTTATCAATCATTTCTATTTGGCACAAAATAATCTGAAACACAACCAAAACAAACAGCAAATGCATCCAACCGATTTGTAGAGTCACAAGCTTGATGTAATCATTGCGTGCTAGGAATATGGGACCAAATACTAACTTTTGACTACTTTAATACACATACAGTGAGAGAAAAAAGTATTTGATCCCCTGCTGATTTTGTACGTTTGCCCACTGACAAAGAAATGATCAGTTTATAATTTTAATGGTAGGTTTATTTGAACAGTGAGAGACAGAATAAAAACAAAAACATGATTTAGTACTTGGTGGCAAAACCCTTCTTGTAGTTGGCCACCAGGTTTGCACACATCTCAGGAGGGATTTTGTCCCACTCCTCTTTGCAGATCTTCTCCAAGTCATTAAGGTTTTGAGGCTGACGTTTGGCAACTCGAACCTTCAGCTCCCTCCACAGATTTTCTATGGGATTAAGGTCTGGAGACTGGCTAGGCCACTCCAGGACCTTAATGTGCTTCTTCTTGAGCCACTCCTTTATTGCCTTGGCCGTGTGCTTTGGGTCATTGTCATGCTGGAATACCCATCCACGACCCATTTTCAATGGTTATCACCCAAGATATGACGGTACATGGCCCCATCCATCGTCCCTTTGATGCGGTAAAGTTGTCCTGTCCCCTTAGCAGAAAAACACCCCCAAAGCATAGTGTTCTTGGGATCATAGGCAGCATTTCTCCTCCTCCAAACACGGCGAGTTGAGTTGATGCCAAAGAGCTCGATTTTGGTCTCATCTGACCACAACACTTTCACCCAGTTCTCCTCTGAATCATTCAGATGTTCATTGGCAAACTTCAGACGGGCATGTATATGTGCTTTCTTGATCAGGGGGACCTTGCGGGCGCTGCAGGATTTCAGTCCTTCACAGTGTAGTGTGTTACCAATTGTTTTCTTGGTGACTATGGTCCCAGCTGCCTTGAGATCATTGACAAGATCCTCCCGTGTAGTTCTGGGCTGATTCCTCACCGTTCTCATGATCATTGCAACTCCACAAGGTGAGATCTTGCATAGAGCCCCAGGCCGAGGGAGATTGACAGTTCTTTTGTGTTTCTTCCATTTGCGAATAATCGCACCAACTGCTGTCACCTTCTCACCAAGTTGCTTGGCGATGGTCTTGTAGCCCATTCCAGCCTTGTGTAGGTCTAAAATCTTGTCCCTGACATCCTTGGAGAGCTCTTTGGTCTTGGCCATGGTGGAGAGTTTGGAATCTGATTGATTGCTTCTGTGGACAGGTGTCTTTTATACAGGTAACAAGCTGAGATTAGAAGCACTCCCTTTAAGAGTGTGCTCCTAATCTCAGCTCGTTACCTGTATAAAAGACACCTGGGAGCCAGAAATCTTTCTGATTGAGAGGGGGTCAAATACTTATTTCCCTCATTAAAATGCAAATCAATTTATAACATTTTTGACATGCGTTTTTCTGGATTCTTGTGTTGTTATTCTGTCTCTCACTGTTCAAATAAACCTACCATTAAAATTATAGACTGATCATTTCTTTGTCAGTGGGCAAACGTAGAAAATCAGCAAGGGATCAAATACTTATTTCCCTCACTGTATAAGGGAATTTGTTCCAATACTTTTGGTCCCTTAAAATGGGGGGACTATGTACAAAAGTGCTGTAATTTGTAAACGGTTCACCCGATATGGATGAAAATACCCTCAAATTAAACTGACAGTCTGCACTTTAACCTCATAGTCATTGTATCATTTGAAATCAAAAGTGCTGGAGTACAGAGCCAAAACAACAACAAATGTGTCACTTTCCCAATACTTTTGGAGCTCAATGTATTTCTCTGTAACAACATCACACATTCTGTTCCTTTTTTGGCTGATGTTTTCTTTCGTAACAGAAAAGAGGATGTCAGGCTGTCCTGAATCAGTGGTGGCTGGTCTACTGTAGGTGTTTTTAACTCTCTGCTGTCTGCTCTGGTCAGATCAATTTGACAGCCATGATGATGAGGCGGAGGATCAGGGGGAGTCTGTGGAGGAGCACAAGAGTGTCATCATGCATCTGCTGTCCCAGGTGCGACTGGGCATGGACCTCACCAAGGTAAGAGCTCTGTGTGTCTGTCCGTCCTGTCACTCTCTCTTTCTCTCTTGCTAACTGTTTCTTTCTCTTTCCCTCTCTCTCTCTCCTCAGGTGGTCCTCCCCACATTTATCTTAGAGAGGAGGTCTTTGCTGGAGATGTATGCTGACTTCTTTGCACATCCGGATTTGTTTGTCAGGTACATCACTTCAAATTCTCTCCAAATGTACCCAAAAAGAAGGAAAACATTTTGTTTCAGAATCCCATCCATGGCATTATAACCTTTGATCCAGTGGTGTGACGACTGATGTTCTCATCCCCAGTATCGCGGATCAGCTAGAACCCAAAGAGCGCATGGTTCAGGTGGTAAAATGGTACATGTCAGCCTTCCACGCAGGGAGGAAAAGCTCAGTGGCCAAGAAGCCTTACAACCCCATCCTGGGAGAGGTCTTCTTCTGCCACTGGGACCTGCCTTCAGAGAGTGAGGAGCTCACTGCAGTGGTGAGCATTGACAGAGCAGCCTTGACCGAGCCCATTGTACCACAATAAAGACTGACAATTTATATTGATATGATTTGATTTTTAAACTAGTTTTATAATACTATAATCAGTGTAAAGTTTTGTGATACTGAGGCAAGTTTTTTAATTTGTTTCATCAATTCTTTACTGATAAATAAATGCTAACCACCGACCCCTCCTCCCACCCCTCAGGAGCCATCGTCAGAGGGTCCAGTGCCATGGTCTTCAGCCAACAGTGTGTCTTTTGTAGCAGAGCAGGTCTCTCATCACCCCCCTAGTGAGTCTCCCCACCCCGTCAACATTAGACAGCTGACACAGAACCAGAGCCATAGAGTTAAGTTAACTGCTATAACATGTTTACTGTACTGTTGCCTTTCCTCTTCCTTGTAGTTTCTGCATTCTACGCAGAGTGTCTCAGTAAAAAGATTCAGTTCAACGCCCACATTTGGACCAAGTCAAAGTTCTTAGGAATGTCAATTGGAGTCCACAATATTGGCCAGGGTAAGAAATCTCTTCAACCAATCTCTACCAACGGTAGATGGCTCACATCGTCCATAAACGTGTGTGCTCACACACTTACAAAAACCTTATGGTCTTCTGTGTATTCTGAAGTGTGTGCTTCCCCATTTCTCCTGTAGGCTGTGTGTCCTGTCTGGAACATGACGAGCACTACATACTCACCTTCCCCAATGGCTATGGCAGGTAGGCTCATGCTTTTAAAAGTGAATAGCACACACACTCACACTCTCTCACGTTTGTGGTTCTGGAAATAAAAGCCCCAGTTCAATTAAAAATAAGTTAACTCCAGCACAGTGCACAAAATGTACTGTATGTTAAGTGAGTGTGTATAAATGGGTATACCATGTTATCTGGATTCCCTGACCTGACATGTAATGGGGTGTTCCTTCTCTCTTCAGGTCGATCCTGACCGTCCCATGGGTGGAGTTGGGTGGAGAATGTAACATCAACTGCTCCAAAACGGGCTACAGTGCCAGCATTGTGTTTCACACTAAGCCCTTCTATGGTGGCAAGAAGCACAGGATCACCGCTGAGATCTTGTAAGGAGGATTTTCTTATTTTTAATCATGCATGTAGTGTTAGCCTATTATTGCTTTATTTACTGTGCTCATAGCAGTATATGGAAATCAGTTTTTGTTGTGATGTTAAAGATGCGTTCTAAAGGTTTTGGATAATTTCAGCCAGTAGTTTTGAAAGTAGCACCCACAAGCCAAAACAGGTCCTCAAAAATGTTTATTATACAATGCATTTGGAAAGTATTCAGACCCCTTGACTTTTTCCACATTTTGTTACGTTACAACCTTGTTCTAAAATTGATTAAACTGTTGTGTTCCCCTATCTACACACAATACCCCATAATGACAAAGCAAAAACAGGTTATCAATTTTAGCAAATATGTAAATGTGATTTCTGTTTTTTAAATTTGATATAAGTATTCAGACCCTTTACTCAGTACTTTGTTGAAGCACCTTTGGCAGCGATTACAGCCTCGAGTCTTCTTGGGTATGACGCTACAAGCTTGACACACCACCTGTATTTGGAGAGTTTCTCTCATTCCTCTCTGCAGATCCTCTCAAGCTCTGTCAGGTTAGATGGGAAGCGTTGCTGCACAGCTATTTTCAGCTCTTTCCAGAGATGTTCGATCAGGTTCAAATCCGGGCTCTGGCTGGGCCACTCAAGGACATTCAGAGAATTGTCCCAAAGCCACTCCTGCATTGTCTTGGCTGTGTGCTTAGGGTCGTTGTCCTGTTGGAAGGTGAACGTTCACCCCAGTCTGAGGTCCTGAGCGCTCTGGAGTAGGTTTTTGTACTTTACTCCGTTCAACTTTGCCTCGATCCTGACTAGTTTCCCAGTCCCTGCCGCTAAAAAACATCCCCACAGCATGATGCTGCCACCATGCTTCACCGTAGGGATGGTGCCAGGTTTCCTCCAGACCTGACGCTTGGCATTCAGGACAAAGAGTTCCATCTTGGTTTCATCAGACCAGAGAATCTTGTTTCTCATGTTCTGAGAGTCTTTAGGTGCCTTTTGACAAACTCCAAGCGGGCTGTCGTGCCTTTTACTGAGGAGTGGCTTCCGTCTGGCCACTACCATAAAGGCCTTATTTGGTGGAGTGCTGCAGAGATGGTTGTCCTTCTGGAAGATTCTCCCATCTCCACAGAGTAACTCTAGAGCTCTGTCAGAGTGACCATCGAGTTCTTGGTCACCTCCCTGTCCAAGGCCCTTCTCCCCCGATTACTCAGTTTGTCCGGGCGGCCAGCTCTAGGAAGAGTCTTGGTGGTTCCAAACTTCTTCCATTTAAGAATGATGGAGGCCACTGTGTTCTTGGGGACCTTCAATGCTGCAGAAATGTTTTGGTACCCTTCCCCAGATCTATGCCTTGACACAATCCTGTCTCGGCGCTCTACGGACAATTCCTTCGTCCTCATGGCTTGGTTTTTGCTCTGACATACACTGTCAACTGTGGGACCTTATATAGACAGGTGTGTGCCTTTCCAAATCATGTCCAATCAATTGAATTGACCGCAGGTGGACTCCAATCAAGTTGTAGAAACATCTCAAGGATGATGGATGGAAACCGGATGCACCTGAGCTCAATTTCGAGTCACATAGCAAAGGGTCTGAATACTTATGTAAATAAGGTATTTCTGTTTTTTGTAATACACTTGCAAAAATTTCTAAAAACCTGTTTTCGCTTTATCATTATGGGGTATTGTGTATAGATTGCTGAGGAAAATGTATTATTTAATCCATTTTAGAATAAGGCTGTAACGTAACAAAATGTGGAAAACGTCAAGGGGTCTGAATATTTTCCGAAGGCACTATATATTTCAAATGTGTTTGTTTGCAGTCCTCCCAATGACAAGAAGTCATTCTGCTCCATTGAAGGAGAGTGGAATGGAGTGATGCACGCTAAGTGGGCATCTGGGGTGAGTTCAGTTTGAAAATGTGATCTCTGCTCGATATCAATGAATTTTTGTTTTGTTTTTGTTTTTTACCTCAAACACTGAAGGTTGACCTCTTACATTAAAATCAAAATAGAAAGTGTTAATATTTTAATAGACACTTTCAACCCTAACTTACTATCTCTTGAATCCAGGAAAACTCCTTGTTCATTGACACAAAGAAAATGGGCTGTATCAAGAAGAAGGTGAGGAAGTTGGAGGACCAGCTGGAGTATGAGTCCCGCAGGTGAGAAGCCTCTCTCTTTGTATTTTCATGGCCACAGAAGTGCATTAATAAGTAGCTGTTTTTCATTTGTTCTGTCCAGTCCCCTTTCTGTTGATGTGGGGGTAGTAGCTCCTGTCATGGCATACAGTTTAATTGGGCTATCAATCCAACCAGGCATAAAATAATCTGATTTAACAATATATTTATTTTGTTTGGTCTGAAACCTCAAGTCCCTGTTTGTGTTTTACCCTCAGCCTGTGGAAGGATGTGACGGTCAGCCTGAAGTCGAGAGACATCGATGCAGCAACGGAAGCAAAGCACAGGCTGGAGGAGAAGCAGAGGGGGGAGGCCAGGGAGAGGAAGGAAAACGAAATGCAGTGGGAAACTAGGGTGAGTGTGCCTATTCTTATCACACATCTCCAGAGCCCTGACAGCAATATTAACGGCCACCAGTCCATATCAAGGTTAATAGTTCACAGTAATGATGATTGTACATAGTTTAATATGTAGATGGAAAGTATATGACTCATAGGGTGCCTCGCTTACTTGTCAAAATATTTGTGTTAATTGCAGATGCAAATGTTAACCTGTACCTTTCGATTTTTGAAAGAAGTATTGTAGTCCCCACTGATTAAGTCTCTGTTTACTCCCTGCAGTTGTTCCATGAGGATGGAGAGTGCTGGGTCTACGATGAGCCTCTACTGAAAAGAACTGGATCACAGAGGCACTGAGGCCACAGATACAGATCTCGGAGTCTTAATAAGAACTCTTTTTCGAACCACTTCTTATCCAAGCCTTGGAATGACTGATGATTGAACATGTACACAGCTTTGCATTTTCAAAGTTAAAATGGAATGAAATTAAGAAGAAACATCTACGATGTAAAAAAGAATACTCCTTGTTTTCGCCAACCCCACCGCCTCCACCTCTCCATCCCCTAAACGACTAAAAGAAGCATAATAACAAAACCAGTACCGATGCCCTTCGGCTACACAAACAAGCCCTCACAATCTGGCAGGAGGATCCCACGAGGGTATGTCCTTTTCCCCGAGGGGGAGGGTGTTTTGATTGAACAATCCTTGAAAAACAGCGTTCTATATCTCAGGGAAACTGGTGACTGAGGAATGAAAGCTGTACCTCCGGGAGTTTGACAGCCTTATGGTGGAATCACAAGGGGGAGAACTTGGCTTGCTTACAACTAGCTACAGCTGTTTATATATAGATACATATGATGAATATATATATTCTTTTTTATTTCCTTTCTCTTTCCTTATGGCAATAGTAAATATTTGAGGATATGAACTCTATGGCAACACATCAGGAATCATTCCATTTCCCTTCTACATTTGTCCCCTCTCAAGTTCGTCGACATTGCCTTTCCCCATGTACTAACTCCACCATCTAGTGTGTGTTTATCTTCTCAAGAGGACCAGAAGAACCCAATAAGTATGCATTTGCAAGATAGACGGAAGGTGGAGTCGAGGAAGAGGACTTGTCTCCATGTTGATTATTTTCCCTTTTGGCATTTATGAACAAATGTATGTTTTTTTGTTTTGTTTTTCAGATGATTGGGTAACATGTTAAGGAGCTTTAATGAGAGTAGGTTTTATTGAGTGCTGCTAGAATGTCCAAATTTGGTTGAGGGTGCAAAATGTGCTTTCCAATTGTTGTTCAATAGGAAAGCATATAATGGTCTCATGTCTGCTTTTAAAATAAGGGTTGATTCCCCATTCAGTTCAACATCAGTTTAACCTCAGTAAGCTGATGTTTGGATAAGTACCTAAAATAAAATATAGATTTTTCACTTGAGCATATGAATCATTATATATGTTTCTGGATATTCTTCAGCGAACCCATTACGTACAATATTGTCAGCTAAAGTCATCTGTTCATGTTTCCCTCAGAAGACGTTTTATCAGTAAGCAAGGCCAGGTTATACAGTACATGAATTTACATTTTGGTCAGTGGAAAGGAGTTGTGATACAGCGACCGAAACCATATGTAGCAATATAGAGCACATTCCTGCTGAATACACGCATGCAATGATTGCCTGTGGTGAAAAACTCAAATTCAGGTGGATTTTCATCCTATTCTCTCTAAAGTAGGTAAATACTGTATATTCTAATAAAATAGAATTTACAGAGGTTACAAACTTAAAAGCCATTATTTTTTCATGTTATGTCTTTGTAAATTAATATTGAATTGAGGCCTTGCCATACATTTCCACATCACTCAGTATCGCTTCAAACGAGCAATCAAAACAAAATGTATTTTTTATTTCCTTCAAATCATAACCATTGATTGTATCACATTTTCATGTTTATTGATGCATATTATTAAATCTCCCTGAGTTTACCTCTGTTTAGTGTTTGACACCCTTCATTGAAAAATATTGTGGTTTAAAGGCGCTCCATTGTCAATCTGTCGTCTTCATTGGCTATGCAGCATTTCCAGGTGATATGGCCTCTGCAGAAGTTATGGCTTCATGCTTCGCGGAGCAGCGTAGAGCTGTTGGAAGGAAATGAGTTTGTTTATACTGGACCTCCCGCCCCTACTTACCGTCTACCAATCATGTCAATGCGGAGCTATACAGAGACCTCCGCATTGTTACAAAATTTGTGCGGCGCACAGCGATGCGGTGTGAAGCTCAATTTGGACTCTGCATGCCTCCAGAGGCTTCGCAATTGCGTCACACAACATTTTTCTGATCGCAATTGCGTCACACCACATTTTACGGAACTCGGATCAAGCATAAATTGGCTCTAAATTCTGCACTGCCAATGCAGAGAACAGATTGACCATGAAGTGTCTTTTAGTTCGTCACATTATCGTTGGTTAATGGGGTCGTACCCTGAGATTCTCCGAGCCAATCCAGAGAAACACAAAATCGTGTTTGGCCAATCATAGTAGACGATGCTGACTTTTCCCATAAATCAATGCGAATGGATTCCATTTATATTCAGCCTCCACGGTGCTTTTGGTCTCCTTCGCCTCTCGGATCCTACAGAAAGGTAATAATTGTAGTTTGTATTGTATAAGCTGAGTTTGTATTTTGTAAAGCACATTCTTTCATTTATGTGCAAATGTTTGTTTGCCGTCTTCCTTGATTAGCTGTGTCTGTTAAACGTGTCAATCTTGCGTAAGGATCTAGTTGGTCGTTTTGCGCTCGCTAGCGACAAGGCAAAACTCCACCACGTGTGTGTCACATGTCGAGAACAAGTATTAGTCTCCATTATCAAGCTATCACAATTGTCTTCTAATAGTAAACAAGTTAATACGTAAACTAGTGCACGGTTTAATTTAGAAAGCCTAATTAACTACAACGCAGGAAAGTAGCCCGGAATGCTAAGCCTCCCATGCTCACATGATGAATTAAGTGTTGGTAGGGACATCTGAGTTACATTGAGGAAACGCCAACCGTTCTGACTGTATGGGATCAAATGTTATTGATTTGTATCAATGTTACTGCGCTTTGATAGTTAACTGCCATTGTCTCACACATAATATATCATAGCAATTGTCGCATGCAAATTAAATTATTCAAAAACATTGGGAATCTCACTGAAAAAGAATGTTTTTACTGATAGTGTAGTTTAATATACTTAAACTGTTCCTGTCTCCCTGAGCCCAAATGTAATGTCTTCTCTGCAGATGGCTTACACGGTGGGAGTGCAATTATCAGAGCCTGTTATGGTAAGCTACTTTGTGCACTCAACCAACATGTGCCTACTATATAATCTGATACAATGATGACTGCATAGTTCAGCAGATAAATGATGACGAGTACTAAGCATTGTCTTTCGCTCCTATCTGATGTGTTGGCTTGATTAGGTCTTTGACCCCTCACTGCACAGGGAAGTGTCTTAACTTTGTATTTTTTTCCCCAGAAGGCAATGGAAATGACACACTGGACAAGGTTAAAATGGTTTGCTTAAGGTAACATATTTGACACTGACTGTATTGTTCAGCTGATTCTCCATGACACTGTATTTTGCACCTGTCTGATGTAGCCTTTAAACTGACTAGTCATTTGTTGCTATACAACTTTAACAGTTTCTCTTTACAGGACTCTTTCAAGTGTCCTGATGACTAAATGGTATGACAGGATCCTAGTGGCTGAATGAGGTAAGCTACAAAGATACCATATGAACTGACAGTAAAAGGCAGTGCAATCTGAAAGGATGACATTGAATCAGGTCTCTGATCTTGTTGAGGACATATTGTTACACACTCTGATCATGATTGTGGTGCTTGCGTTTTGTGGTGTTGGAAACATTGAGCATTTTTATTAAACATAGTTTATTTTCAGCCCCAGTAGATGCAGAACAATGATCTGGTGTGGCTAGAAGCATGACGCAATCTGAAAAGATACCATTGAATCAGGTCTGATATTGTTGAAGAGATAATATTGTTACACTGATCTGAGATTGTGGCCCTTGCCCATCGCTTTCTTGGTAGCCGTGGTCATTTTGATGATCCATATTTAATTTATTTGCAGAAGCGGTGGAAACAGGCATGATGGCTTGGAAGTTGTGGCGCTGTCCCTGTCAGGTTGGTATACATGCCTTTTGTGTAATACACAACAGGTTTCAGTGACGCTTATGTCTGAACTTAATTTATGTTGACTTGATCATAACTGAGTAACCTGGACATGCATTGTATCATTACTGCCCCCTGATTAACTTAACTCTTCTCTAGGTGACTGGATGGTGAATTCACAACTAACTTGTAGTGTGGCTGTTCAGAACAAGGTAAGCATGATGCCGTTGCCCTTTATTTGCTTTATGCACCTGTGATGATGAGATTCTGCCAAATGATTACTCTGATTATACCCCTACCGTTCCATTTATATCTGAGGTTGTACACAACAGTTGCTGAGTTTGTGGTTGTGCCTACATTTCGCTTAGTCGTTTTTCCTTTTCTCCTCAGAAATGGGAGGGCTATCGGAAGGTGCTGAAACACTACCATGGGAGGCAGCAGTCTGTTGGTTTTTCTCCTGATTGTTTTGGATGCATATGTGCACTAATTGTCGTCTCTGTTAGAATGTTTCACCTGTGCTGGTGTTTAGGACCTGCTGGCCCAGTGACTCTTGGGAGAGCTACACTTCACATTAGCTGGTGCGACTTACTGCTCTTCCACTTTTAGGTACCCAATCAAAACCAGAAACTGGTGTTTTGGTCCTTATTTTAACTGTCAATTTGTGGATTTTTAATTAGTATTTTCTTAGGCAAATCTAGTGGACCTCTATTGCAGACTAGTGATTTTAATCTAGTAAGACCTTAAATGTTTTGGTTACAATTGTCAATAAAATAAATGAATGAATGAATGCATGTCTAACATGTCAATGTTGGAAATTAATTGATGGCAAATCGGGGTGTTTTCCATATGGATTAATTTGGATGTTCAGTGAATTCTTTGCTTAGTAAACCATTGCATTTGGCGGTCAATTAATGTGAATAAACATTTACGTTATTCTTACTTTACATCTCCCTTTACTTTGTTACAGAGCTTTTTTTTTTATATGTACAAACATTGGTCAGTGATGTGGCTTCTGCAAGGACATGAACTGAATGTTGCTAGTCGACGTTAGCTAATCAAGTAACTCTAGCCCAGACCTTAGTTGCGTTGCAGCTTCCGGTTTCATTTCCAAAATAAAATTAGTCGTTTTAGAACTGCATTCAATAGCGACGTTATATCAGTAGATGGCAACGTATAGGCTTGGGCCTTCAGTAAATGACTTGTGCGAATGATGGACACAGAGCCTTGTCTAGAATAACTACCTGAGCTGCAAAATAGAAAGTAAATATAATTTAGGGTAGGCATTTTACGATATCTAAATATGCCATGCTGTTGTGTTAATGGCCATATCATTGCGTTTGTATAGCCGTGTGGGGCTACTGTGGTGATCATGTAACCGAATCACTTTTATTTTAAGTATTTGGGCGCACAGACTGAAGGCCTTATTAGGCATTTAGACTGGAATTCACTAATACAATGTAGGCTTGTTATAGCCATTTGCATTGCACAGCCCCATCACGCAAGAATTGAGACAAAACAAAATATTGATGTCTTGGCTAAAACCGGTCCTGAGCGAAATTGCCAAGGGGTCTCAAATGGTCAAGAATATCTATAGCCTATTCTTATTGCCAGATCAGTTTTCCCTATCAGCCACTGCACGTGCTTTAACTATTTTGGCCTCTTAAGGGAAGCCCTATAAGCTATAAAAACAGTTATAAAATTATTCAGCGAGACACCAGTACCCAAAATTATGGCAGCAAGTTGAAGGCTTTTTTTTGGGGGGGATAGGTCTAAATTACAAATGTCATTGTTAAAGAACTTTGTAGAATTTAGATCATTTTGAATACACACATGGATCTCAAACAAATGGATAAGACTGTTCCATTCTCTTTTTAATTTAGTTCCTGTTGCAACTCAGACAAATTACTGACTGAACTGAAGGATGAATTAAATGTTGGAATGGCAGGTTGCACGCATCATGCCTACATTAGGGTATTATGGCTGCATGCCTCCAGAAGGGCATCTTCTGAGGCTGAGGAGTGCTTTTCTGAAGGCGCATGGAGATCAAGCTCTTCCAACTGGGCAGCAGTGTCGTGATGGAGGGAATAGCTTATACGGATAATACCTAAAACCACTGCAACAGAGTTATTGTGAAGTGTGGGAATAAGCTTATGCCAGATTTAGCGAATGCCAAGAGTGTGCAAAGCTGTCAAGGCAAAGGGTGGCTACTTTGAAGAATCTAAAATATATTTAGATGTAACACTTTTTTTTGGTTACTACACGATTCCATGTGTTATTTCATAGTTTTGATGTCTTCACTATTATTCTAAAATGTAGAAAATAGTAAAAAATAAAGACCCTTGAATGAATAGGTGTGTCAACTTTTGACTGGTACTGTATGAAATGAGTAAAACCGTATGTACACATGACTAAAGTGACCATTGCATTATTGTGACCAGTGATTCCATGTCTATGTACATAGAGCAGCAGCCTCTAAGGTGCAGGGTTGAGTAACCGGGTGGTAGCCAGATAGTGACCTTGACCAAGTTCAGGGCAGGGTACTGGGTGGAGGCCGGCTAGTGATGGCTATTTAACAGTCTGATGGCCTTGACATAGAGCTGTTTTTCAGTCTCGGTCCCAGCTTTGATGTACCTGTACAGCTAGTGCTATCTAGACTTGCACTGGCAAGCAAATCCATTACATTAGCTACCTAAATGTGAAGTAAACTCAACTAAGGCGTAATATAGAATGGAGACTTTTAACTTGAAAACGTGCAGGTGACCTCTTTCCGGTTTCCCTTTTTTATACTGTGTTATGTTGGTTCGCGTAGCACTCCTCACAGGCCGTTTGGTGTACGTTTTTTTTGTTTGTTGGTGAGATGAAACTGCCAAAACTCTGAAAGGTATTATTGTACATCATAATTGCAACACAATATTTGTTCTAGCCTGAAATGTTAGCCCGTAATCGTAACATGGTGTTTGTATGTTCACGGATTAAATGTAACGTTTACGTTTCATGTTTCACGCATTTTCTTTTCTTACTATCCTAACAATTTACGTATGGATTTTCTAACGATACGTACGTTCAATCTTTTGGCAGATATCTCGTTACATAGTATGACAGGTTTGAATGGACAGATGATCGAAGATCGCCGCCATTGAGGACCCCTCTCTGATAATCGCAAATTTACGGCGTCACTGATGTTCCTCTACCCACTATTGCCCATATTTTGGGCTGTTTCTGCAAAGGCAGATTTATTTCAATTTGACAGTATTTCAAATGTATCTACGTATTATTTCAATTATATTTATTGTAATATATGGGAAGGGGAGTGTCAACCGACTCAAGATGATGCGACTCAGCAAGGTATGGTGTTTTTTATTTCCTGAAAATTTAAATTGTTTTATTATTCTGCAGAAATATCCAAATTGAGACCGTTTTCTCAACAGTCTTGGTGTAGTCAGATCGATTATGTCGGATCTATAACCAAAGAAACAGACGCACTGGAGCTTGTAGTTGTCCATAGGAACAATTTGTAAGGCATACATTCGTTTTTACACAGGACAAACTTATTTATATTACAATGTAGAAACTGTAAGCAACGATGATTAGCCAGTTTATTCAAACATAGAGGGAATATCTTATTTCATTTATGAACCAGTGATGATATGAAAAAGTGTTAGTCTTTTCCTTGCAAACTTGCCTTGAGATTAAATTATAGTGTTGTTTAATTGATTGCAACAGCTATGTCTTTAATACTGCATTAGATATTTACACTGTACATTTGTGTGCCCATTTCAGTACCTACTAGGGACCTGTGGGCAGCATTCCCTCAAGACTATATCAGTTTGCTGTCACGGTGGTATTGCAGCCTGGGACAGTGCTGTGAATCAGGGGATTGTCGGATAACAAATAATATTACAGGTATGATGAAGTCATATTGAGGCAATATTTATGTGCATGTATGTTCCACCAGCTATGTCATTTTTGTGCAGTCCTCATTTTGATGTTCTGTTTCAGGTCTGGCTAGTGATCTACAGCTAAAGCTTCATGGGCAGCACCTTGCCCAATCAGTGGTTCTGAAGGCTGTGCAAGGCTTCATCAGTAACCCTGAATCCAATAAGCCATTGACCCTCTCCTTCCATGGCTGCTCTGGCACGGGCAAGAACTTTGTGACCCGGATTGTAGCTGACAACTTGTACCGGGAAGGGGTGAAGAGCGAGTGTGTGCGTCTGTTCATCGCCCCATTCCACTTCCCCCATGCCAGACTGGTGGACACGTACAAGGTGAGCCTAGCTCTTGGTACAGACACGACTCCTCTCTGCCAGGAACATGTGCAGAACATAACTATGTTGGGTATATGGGATTATATAATACATATTTTGAGACCCTGTTTTATTGCCATGCATTAAGGACTAGCTAAATGTCTAGTTTAAAAAGAAAATGTAAATGTTGACATTTTCCAGGTCACCTCCTAAATAAAAGTTATTGGAACTCACACCAGCTAGGCAACCTTCCAACCAATTGCAAATTCAATGTTAAATAGCATAATACATACTATCACTATTTCAAAATGATAGTGAAGCAATTGATTAAATTACACAAATCGATCTCGACCAAAGCAGGAATTAAACAAATATACAGTATTATTTCCAAACTCAACAAATTATCACAAAGAGTGCCATTTTTAGTGGATAAAAACATGTAGAATAATACATGGAATGCATGTGCATATTTTAACCTGTCTTAAATGAGAGAGTGAGAGGGGATATTTTTGTGCTCACCATAGCTCTCTCTTTCCAGGGCCAGCTCAAAGAAGCTATCCGGGACATGGTGCTGCGTTGCCCACAGACACTTTTCATCTTTGATGAAGCTGAGAAACTGCACCCGGGCCTTATAGATGCCATCAAGCCCTATATGGACCATTATGACAATGTGGATGGGGTCAGCTATAGGAGGGCTGTCTTCTTATTCCTCAGGTTAGCCATATATACCCTTTCAATCATTGCAATGTCTCTTCCACTAACTAATGTAAGGAAACTCAACTGTCTTAGTCATGGGTAAATGTCTCAGAGATTTTTCCTTCACCAAGATATGTTGTAATAATTATTTGTAGTAATATTGGTGGGACCACCATCAACGATGTGGCCTTGGACTTCTGGCACTCAGGGCAGAACAGAGAGGACATTGGGATGGAGGACTTGGAACACCGGCTACGTGCTGAAGCTATGGATTCTCAAGGTACCAACAGTGGCTTTACAATCATTCACACTCATTCTCAGCATTTACATATAGTGCATTCGGAAAGTATTCAGACCCCTTGACTTTTTCTACATTTTGTTACATTACAGCCTTATTCTAAAATTGATTAAATTGTTTTTTTTC
The DNA here is from genome assembly GCF_964263955.1 of Coregonus lavaretus. Lineage (NCBI taxonomy): Eukaryota > Metazoa > Chordata > Actinopteri > Salmoniformes > Salmonidae > Coregonus > Coregonus lavaretus. Next base: position 41,871,615 of record NC_139993.1, on the reverse strand, counting down.
CCCCTCATCAATCTATACACACTACCCCATAATGACAAAGCAAAAACCATTTCCTCAGTACTTTGTTGAAGGATTACAGCCTCGAGTCTTCTTGGGTATGACGCTACAAGCTTGGCACACCTGTATTTGGGGAGTTTCTCCCATTCTTCTCTGCAGATCCTCTCAAGCTCTGTCAGGTTGGATGGGGAGCGTTGCTGCACAGCTATTTTCAGGTCTCTCCAGAGATGTTCGATCTGGTTCAAGTCCGGGCTCTGGCTGGGCCACTCAAGGACATTCAGAGACTTGTCCCAAATCCACTCCTGCGTTGTCTTGGCTGTGTGCTTAGGGTCGTTGTGCTGTTGGAAGGTGAACCTTCGCTCTCAAGCAGGTTTTCATTAAGGATCTCTAAGTACTTTGCTCCATTCATCTTTCCCTCAATCCCCACTAGTCTCCCAGTCCCTGCCACTGAAAAACATCCCAGTCCAAACATCGCTTTGTCATTCTGGGGTATTGTGTGTAGATTGATGAGGGTAAAAAATTATTTAATCAATTTTAGAATAAGGCTGTAATGTAACTGGAAAAAGACAAGGGGTCTTAACACTTTCCGAATGCACTGTAAATACATTTTCACAGAGCAAGATTGAAGATGCCTTTCTCATGAACACTACTACACTGTTAACACAACAACAAATAGTTTGCAAAAAGACAGAATACAGATTAGAAACAGATTAAAACATTTTGAATTCCATAACATTTCAGTGCAACATGTTTCGATGTAAATACCTTTCTGGAATTGTGGATTAACCCATTTGTCTGCTTTACAGGAGGCTTTGCACAGAGTGAACTGATGTCAGGTCACCTTATTGACTTCTTTGTGCCCTTCCTACCTCTGGAGTACCGTCATGTCAAGCGCTGTGCCCGTGATGCCTATGCAGCGCGGGGTCTGGAGCCAGACGAGGGAACGCTGGACGAAGTGGCAAAGGCCATGCTATATATACCCAAGGAGGAGAGGCTATTCTCTGCCCAAGGCTGCAAATCAATACCACAGAGGATCAATTTCTTCCTACCCTAAACAGACTAATGCAATCCAGAAAACACATGAACAGGGTTTTAGCAAAAAGGAAAAAGTATGTCCTGCCGACATATTGAACATTCTTGCAATGGCACATATCGATCAGAAATGTGGTATGCCCACTCCTCACCCTACACTACCAAGAAAGGAAGCATAGGGCATCTTGCTATAGTAACATTCAATCTGATAACAAAATAAGGGATTTTAGCATGCATTATTCAACTTCCTCATTAGGCAATTTTTATACACTGATTTTAGGTCAAGCTCAGGTCAACTCGAGTATTAGTATTTGCATGTACACTACCAGTCAAAAGTTTGGACACACCTACTCATTGAATGGTTTTTCTTTATTTTTACTATTTTTTACATTGTAGAATAATAGTGAAGACATCAAAACTATGCCTTGAGAGAATGCCAAGAGTGTGCAAAGCTGGCATCAAGGCAAAGGGTGGCTATTTGAAGAATCTCAAATATAAAATATATTTTGATTTGTTTAACACTTTTTTGGTTACTGATTCCGTATTTGTTATTTCATAGTTTTGATGTCTTCACTATTATTCTACAATGTAGAAAATTAGTAAAAAATAAAGAAAAACCCTGGAATGAGTAGGTGTCCCAACTTTTGACTGGTACTGTATATCTTTTTATTTTGTTGGCACTGATGATATATTACAACTATCTGCTTAAGCAGTGGCAGGCACTTTCAGTGCAAAGGAGGAAATACTGTATATTACAGTAAACCTAGACTAAATATAATGTAACTTTCTAAAGGCATTTTAATGATTAATATATAATTGTATATAGATTACTTGTTTTACAGGTGGATTAAATATTCACAGTTTAACAGTGTGACATCACTTTAAATTCATTTCAGGTTTGAAGAAAGTAGGCTTGATGTGCAATAATACAGGCAACCGCTTATATTGTTGAAATGGTTACTGAACTACAGTGCATTCGGAAAGTATTCAGACCCCTTGACTTTTTCCACATTGTTACGTTACAGCCTTATTCTAAAATTGATTAAATTGCTTTTTTTCCCTCATCAATCTACACACAATACCCCATAATGATAAAGCAAAAAACTTTTATTTCTGCAGATCCTCTCAAGCTCTTTCAGGTTGGATGGGGAGCATCGCTGCACAGCTATTTTCAGGTCTCTCCAGAGATGTTCGATCTGGTTCAAGTCCGGGCTCAGGCTGTGCCACTCAAGGACATTCAGAGACTTGTCCCGAAGCCACTCCTGCATTGTCTTGGCTGTGTGCTTAGGGTCATTGTCCTGTTGGAAGGTGAACCTTCACCCCAGTCTGAGGTCCTGAGTGCTCTGAAGCAGGTTTTTATCAAGGATCTCTCTGTTCTTTGCTCCGTTCATCTTTCTGTCGATCCTGACTAGTCTCCCAGTCCCTGCTGCTGAAAAACATCCCCACAGCATGATGCTGCCACCACCATGCTTCACCGTAGGGATGGTGCCAGGTTTCCTCCAGACGTGACGCTTCGCATTCAGGCCAAAGAGTTCCATCTTGGTTTCATCAGACCAGAGAATCTTGTTTCTCATGGTATGAGAGTCCTTTAGATGCCTTTTGGCAAATTCCAAGCGGGCTGTCATGTGCCTTTTACTGAGGAGTGGCTTCCGTCTGGCCACGCTACCATAAAGGCCTGATTGGTGGAGAGCTGTAGAGATGGTTGTTCTTCTGGAAGGTTCTCCCATCTCAATAGAGGAACTCTGGAGCTCTGTCAGAGTGACCATCGGGTTCTTGGTCTCCTCCCTGACCAAGGCCCTTCTCCCCCGATTGCTCAGTTTGGCCGGGCAGTCAGCTCTAGGAAGAGTCTTGGTGGTTCCAAACTTCTTCCATTTAAGAATGATGGAGGCCACTGTGTTCTTGGGGACCTTCAGTGCTGCAGATATTTTTTGGTAACCTTCCCCAGATCGGTGCTTCGACACAATCCTGTCTCTGAGCTCAACGGACAATTCCTTCGACCTCATGGCTTGGTTTTTGCTCTGACATCCACTGACAACTGTGGGACCTTAAATAGACAGGTGTGTGCCTTTCCAAATCATGTCCAATCAATTTAATTTACCACAGGTGGACTCCAATCATGTTGTAGAAACATCTCCAGGATGATCAGCTGGAAACAGGATGCACCTGAGCTCAATTTCGAGTCTCATAGCAAAGGCTCTGAATACTTATGTAAATAAGATATTTATGTTTTTAATAAATGTGCAAACTTTTCTAAAAACCTGTTTTCGCTTTGTCATTATGGGTTGTTGTGTGTGTACAGTGGGGGGAAAAAAGTATTTAGTCAGCCACCAATTGTGCAAGTTCTCCCACTTAAAAAGATGAGAGAGGCCTGTAATTTTCATCATAGGTACTCATCAACTATAACAGACAAATTGAGGAGAAAAAAATCCAGAAAATCACATTGTAGGATTTTTAATGATTTTATTTGCAAATTATGGTGGAAAATAAGTATTTGGTCACCTACAAACAAGCAAGATTTCTGGCTCTCACAGACCTGTAACTTTTTCTTTAAGAGGCTCCTCTGTCCTCCACTCGTTACCTGTATTAATGGCACCTGTTTGAACTTGTTATCAGTATAAAAGACACCTGTCCACAACCTCAAACAGTCACTCTCCAAACTCCACTATGGACAAAACCAAAGAGCTGTCAAAGGACACCAGAAACAAAATTGTAGACCTGCACCAGGCTGGGAAGACTGAATCTGCAATAGGTAAGCAGCTTGGTTTGAAGAAATCAACTGTGGGAGCAATTATTAGGAAATGGAAGACATAACAAGACCACTGATAATCTCCCTCGATCTGGGGCTCCACGCAAGATCTCACCCCGTGGGGTCAAAATGATCACAAGAACGGTGAGCAAAAATTCCAGAACCACACGGGGGGACCTAGTGAATGACCTGCAGAGAGCTGGGACCAAAGTAACAAAGCCTACCATCAGTAACACACTACGCTGCCAGGGACTCAAATCCTGCAGTGCCAGACGTGTCCCCCTGCTGAAGCCAGTACATGTCCAGGCCTGTCTGAATTTTGCTAGAGTGCATTTGGATGATCCAGAAGAGGATTGGGAGAATGTCATATGGTCAGATGAAACCAAAATAGAACTTTCTGGTAAAAACTCAACTCGTCGTGTTTGGAGGACAAAGAATGCTGAGTTGCATCCAAAGAACACCATACCTACTGTGAAGCATGGGGGTGGAAACATCATGCTTTGGGGCTGTTTTTCTGCAAAGGGACCAGGACGACTGATCCGTGTAAAGGAAAGAATGAATGGGCCCATGTATCGTGAGATTTTGAGTGAAAACCTCCTTCCATCAGCAAGGGCATTGAAGATGAAACGTGGCTGGGTCTTTCAGCATGACAATGATCCCAAACACACCGCTCGGGCAACGAAGGAGTGGCTTCGTAAGAAGCATTTCAAGGTCCTGGAGTGGCCTAGCCAGTCTCCAGATCTCAACCCCATAGAAAATCTTTGGAGGGAGTTGAAAGTCCGTGTTGCCCAGCGACAGCCCCAAAACATCACTGCTCTAGAGGAGATCTGCATGGAGGAATGGGCCAAAATACCAGCAACAGTGTGTGAAAACCTTGTGAAGACTTACAGAAAACGTTTGACCTGTGTCATTGCCAACAAAGGGTATATAACAAAGTATTGAGAAACTTTTGTTATTGACCAAATACTTATTTTCCACCATAATTTGCAAATAAAATCATAAAAAATCCTACAATATGATTTTCTGGATTTTCTTTCCTAATTTTGTCTGTCATAGTTGATGTGTACCCATTATGAAAATTACAGGCCTCTCTCATCTTTTTAAGTGGGAGAACTTGCACAATTGGTGGCTGACTAAATACTTTTTTCCCCCACTGTATGTATATTGATCAGGATTTTTATTTATTTAATCAATTTTAGAATGGAAAAAGGGAAGGGGTCTGAATACTTTCCGAATGCACTGTAAATAGTCTTGAGTATTCCACAAATATGAACTACATTTGTAAGACGTTAGTATAATATTTGTGTCCACTACATTTATTTTGATCTTGAATTATTGACTGTTTCATTTACTTGATTTAAGTTATGTTATTCCAACAATGCTTTGATGTGTTTTTTTTGTCCAGTGGAATGTGTTACTTGCACAATATAGCCCATAGTGTAACTTATAATTAGCAAGTACATTCATATCAGCAAGTTTTTATAAATGTTCCAATGTCTGTACATGTGCTGTGACTGTTTTTTCATCAATATAAAAATGTGTTAGCGTATTGACTGCACAGCTTTGGTTTTGTAAGAAAATGTGAAGTTGCATTATGAATAGGATATGACTTTTAATTTTGTGCCCTCCTCCATAATTTCTGCTATTTAATGACCCCTGTCCATATCATTGTGTGTGTGTAAAAAAATAAAAAAAAATTGGTTAGTTGCCTAGTGTCACTCAGACCAGGCAAACAAAGTGGCTGCAAAAGACAGGGCAAGTGTTCTGTCCCAGATGGACTTGAAGTTACTTTAGACTGATAAAGCATCCTTGATTAATTTGAGTCGATTTACTGTTGAATCTAAAACCTGCATTCATAATCAATTGTGGGCTGATTATTTCACCTCCGTTGGTTCGCATCAGCATGCTTCAGTTCGGCTGGCACCTAGCCGAAATCTATGGAGGTAAAGTAGTGACTTAATTATACAAGCATGTAAAGTATGATTTGCACATGTAAAATATGAGTTGCACCTCTATACTGAGTTTTGTAGTTGCAAAAAATATTTGCAAACATTGAACTTCTTTTGTGTATAAATACAACAACACTTGTAAACATATAAGTTGATATGTGAATAAATTAAATAAGATTTGCAAGCATGCAACAAAATTTCAGAATGAATGCCATTAATTTACTAACCTTGCGACTGGTGAATCTTCTGTGAATCAAAACTACATTTGTCGAAGTTGAATCTGTGCACTCAGAGTTATGGCACAAATTGTGTGACTAACCTGTGCCAAAGGTTTTGCAGTTGTAAAAAAAAAAATCTACAAGCAAGCAGCACAGAAAAACATGAGCTTTGGTGGACATGGCTTTTCTTCCGAACAATCAGGTGCGTTTACGTTTTACAGGGTTCCGGTCTGGAAGCACGCTTTCTACTGTGCTAAATATGGATCAAATTTGTTACAGTTACTAGATAGCTAGCTAAATGATATTCACAGAATTTGAAAGCTACAACAAGGCGTTGGTTATTTAAAGTTATAAAGTTATTTATGCAGAAGTTTGATCTAGTGGATATATGGTGAGAGAAGTTTCCTCTTGAGAGATCCTATACCTGGTGTAACAAAACATGTACTAGACGTTCATGTATTGACTATTGGATGGTTTCAGAGGGCTTAAGAAAGGATGCTTCTGTTCATATTCTTGACACGCCTCTAACAGACCAAAGAGCTATTTGCATACAAGCTTCAATATTTCTCTGTAATGATAGTCAATGCAAAGCTTCATACTGGAAACGAAATAGCTCCATATTAAAACATTAAATAGTCAAATTTGATATCATAGGTTGCATTATACATTTTTGGAATGAAGTCCAGAGTGAAAGTCTCTATAGGACAAACTGCGAACTTCAAAAGTTTGAAATTGCTAAATATTTAAGAAAATATAGCCGTGATCATGCAAAGATTCGCTCTTCCAGAGACGACCTAATAGTCTTTCGGATACGGAAAAAGCTGAGTTAATTAAGCAACAAAATTAACTGGGTGAAATTTACAAGGTTAAGGCAGAGGAACAAGTTGCTTGAAGAACTGCTTATTTTTTCAGACTGGAGAAATGTCACTCTAAAAGTAACTATTCAACAGTTAAAGGTGAACGATATGATCTCTGATGATCCTAGGACAATTGCCAACTACTGTGCCAATTTTTACAGGAACTTACTGTACAGTATATACCTCTAGGTACTGTGAGGTGTATGCAGCTCTGTTCTTTGATTCTCTTGGAAATGTTATCTCTATTGATTCTTCTGATCAAGAATTATGTGATAATCCCATCTTCTTAGAGGAAATTATAGAGGCTATTGATCACCTTTAAATTAACAAATCCCCTGGGGTTGAGTGTATTACTGCAGAATTCTACAAAGTTTTTCTGAAGAATTGGCTCCCTTTCTATTGGAAGTGTACTCTGAAAGTATAGTCAATTAAGCACTCCCTCCCACTCTAACGCAAGGTTTAATTACTCTAACTCCTAAACCTAAAAAATACTTGTTACTCATTGATAATCGGCGTCCAATTTGCCTTTTAAATAACGATTATAAGCTAATGGCATGTGTCCTTGCTAAATGATTAAGGGCTGTTTTGGATGCCATTATAGATGAGTCCCAGTCAGGGTTTATGAGAAATAGACACATCTAGAATAATGTCAGACTGATATTAGATATCATAGATTACTCAGATTTGGTCTCTGATGAGAGTTTTATACTCTTTTGGGATTTTTATTAAGCCTTTGATACAGTAGAACAACTTTATTTTTCATGCCCTTAAAAAATGACTTTGGAGATTTATTTTGTCAAACTATTAAAGCTCTGTATACAAATGGTAATAGCTCTATCAAATTGAAAGCAGGTACCTCTCAAAGGTTTGAATTTATGCAGGGTATCAGACAAGGGTGTCCAATTTCACCTTATCTCTTTCTATTAGCCACACAGCTTCTTACTTCTCAAATTAAGACAAGTGTTTTAAAGGGTATTTCTATTGCAGACAGGAAGATCATTATTAGTCAGTTAGCGGATGACACCACCCTCTTCTTAAAGGATTCCTCTCAGATTCCAACTGCGCTTAATAGGATTCATTAATTCTCTAAAGCATCTGGTCTGTTGCCAGTTAAAACTGTGATATGCCCTCAATCTCTGACATCCCAGTTAATATAGGATACGGGATACAGTCACTTATCTGGGAATTATGATAACTAAGAAACAGAAAGCTAGATGTTTACTGAACTTTAACCCTATCATAGAGAAAACTCAAAAGAAACGTAATCACTGGGTACAAACAGATTTATCTCTGAAGGCTAGAATATTGCTCACAAAGGCTGAGGGTATTTCCAGGCTCACTTACGTTGCCTTATCATTACATGTCGAAAATAAGATAAGCAAGAACATAGATAAGATCCTTTTTTATTTTGTATGGAAGAACAGGACACATTATATCAAGAAATCTGTCATTATGAATACTTATGAAGAGGGTGGTCTCAATTTGAATAACACTTTCAAGATTAATTGGATTAAGCAATTCCTGCAGAATCCTACCTCTATATGGAATTTTAGCTCTCAGTATGTTTTTTCTCATTTAGGTGGCCTCAAATGTATCCTACTGTGTAATTACAATATTGAAAAAATCCAGACTAATTTATTTAATTTCCATAAACAATCCCTTTTAGCATGGGCTTTGATCTACAAGCACTATTTTTCTCCACACAGATATTTTATCTGGAACAATAGAGATATCTTATACAAAGGCAAGTCCTTGTTTTTTGAGAAAAAAAATCAAAAACAATTATATATTGGTGAGTCAACTGTTCAATGGTAAATGTATTTTATTTAATTATGCTATTGATAATTTCAAAGGAATTTGCTGTAGTTTTTGATGCAATCCCCTCTGGAGTTATTGTACTTTTTAAGGATGTGGCCAAATCTATCCCCTCTTCTTTACATTCTCTTGATCCAGCTGACTCAACAGTAGGCAATATATGTTTCTCTCCTTCTGTTTCGAACAACAATAGGAAAAAACGTGCCTTATTTCAATGTGATGTTGTTTCAGTCCTATATGTCATGTCTTTCTAGAATGGCCTTTTAAGAAATGTTAATTAGAAAAATGTTTGGTCTCTTTCTCAGAAGTCTCTTTTAACTAATAAGATTAAAGAAGTTTATTATAAATTAATCCACAAGTGCTAACCTACTAAACATTATCTTGATAAGTTGTAAAAAATACATTGATGTGTCTTGTACCTTCTGTAATGAACAACCGGAGACTGCTTTACATTTATTTTGGTATTGCTCTTATACCCGGAAGCTGTGGCAAGATATCTGTAGATTTGTTTTAGATCATATACATGCACATTTTTCCCTTCTACTTGAAAATTGGATATTTGGTTTTTACAAAGTATTGTAAAGTAAATGTATATGCAAAGCCTTTCTTCTTAAGTAACCTCATTGTTATTTTAGTTGAATTCCATATTCATGAATGTAAATTTTTGAGTGAAAAACCTCTGTTTATTATTTTTGAAAATGAAATTGAACAATATATAAACACCATTTATTCTTTTCATAACAAAAAAGCAATCAAAACGTTGAATGTTTGTACGTTTTACAAGGTCTTTATATAATGTATTGTCTTTATTCCCCTGACTGTTGTTTGTAATGTTTGAATGCTCTGTTGTATCCTCTGTTTGTTTTTCTATAGTGTATATTTTTAATTGCTTTACAAAAAAACAAAAATCTACTTCTAGAATGACAGAAGGTGCACTTGATTTATCTCATCTGGCGCGCCGGGTGTGTGGAGTGTTTTTTTTACCCATTCTACTCTATTCGTGCAAACTCCGCTCTCTCATCCGGGGCGCCGTACGAGAGATAAAGATCGCCTACTCATTCCGCTACTGAGGGGCGTGTGTGAAGCAAACGCGTGGTCAGCTGGCATTGGCTGAAACGATTTGTCCTATGCTTTTTTCAATTAATTTGATTGGTTAAAAGTTGTTACGCTCCCTCCTCGAGCTGCTATCCAATGAAAAACATACATCTGTTCGGAAGCGAGAGGAGACCATCAGCAGCATTTAGGGCAGTACAGCATTTGAGGTCAGGATTTTAACGAATATAGCACATAACTAGCCATAGCTAGTTGTACTGCTTGATTCAGTGTATATAGAATTAATAGTATTTATTTACAAATAGCTAATTTACTTTTCTATTTTAGAGGGTGTCTATTTAGCAAGCTGAAATGACAACCCTGTCGATGCTTTTGATGGCCATATCGGTCGCATCAATATTTGCTGAGTCCTCCATTTATTTCCGAGAACAATTTGAAGATGGGGGTAAGTTATGAATACTGTTAAATAGCCTTCCAGACTGTTAAATAGCCATCACTATCACTTTAGAGGCTGCTGCTGCCTATTGAAATCACTGGCCACTTTAAGAAATGGAACACTAGTCACTTTAATAATGTTTACATATCTTGCACTACTCATCTCATATGTATATACTGTATTCTATAATATTCTACTGTATCTTAGTCCATGCCGCTCTGTCATTGCTTGTCCATAAATGTGTATATATTTTTAAATTCCATTCCTTACTAGATTTGTGTGTATTAGGTATATGTTGTGAAATTGTTAGATATTACTGCACTGTCGGAGCTAGAAGCACAAGCATTTCACTACATCCGCAATAACATCTGCTGAACACGTGTATGTGACTAATACAATTTGATTTGATTTGAATATGTTGGATGAGGGTCGCAGAGACATAATTTAATAGCCTGCTCACTTCATGCAATATCAGCTTGACATGCTCAAAATGTCATTCACATTTTAGATTACATGTTCTGATTAGTGATTACTCATCCAAAACACCATCAATGGGTTGCATGCACTGCCTCAAAATCATTTCCCCAGATCAACCACACAGGTACTTAGCCCTTGCCAAGTGCCTCTGCCCCCATTGCTCAGGTGACTTAAACCTGATTTTGTATGAACATTTCGCAGATGCCTGGAAAAGCCGATGGGTAGAATCCAAACACAAGTCAGACTATGGAAAGTTTGTTCTCACTGCTGGGAAATTCTATGGAGATGTAGAGAAAGACAAAGGTGAGAAGAGATCAAAGATGCCTCTGTCATTTGTCCATTTAGCATCCAGCAATATAATCTAGTGCATCTAGCAGTTTCTCAATAGGTTGACACTTGATATGAGTTGCCCTTGGGTTGACCTGAGTATTTCTTGTACGTTTTAACCATTTCAGGCCTTCAAACCAGCCAGGATGCTCGCTTTTACTCTGCATCCTCCCGCTTTGAGTCTGTCAGCAACAAAGACCAGCCACTGGTAATCCAGTTTACTGTGAAACATGAACAGAACATTGACTGTGGTGGAGGCTATATCAAGCTTTTCCCAGCTGATCTCAACCAGGAGGAAATGCATGGAGATTCCACATACAACATCATGTTTGGTGAGTATCTACATTATCCTATTTGTAACTGAAAACATTGGAGAGTAGCATACATATGTAATGGTGGGATGGACCACTTGTCACATTCCATTCTATTTTGAGAGTCCTCTAGGTATTATTCCCAGTGTTGGACTCACTGTCTCTGTCTACTTTACACCACATACTATTGGCTGTGTGAAGTTACATTCCTGTGGTTGTGTTTTGTCTGTCTTAGGTCCTGACATCTGTGGTCCAGGTACTAAGAAAGTTCATGTGATCTTCAACTACAGAGGCAAGAATCACTTGATCAACAAAGACATAAGATGCAAGGTGAGAAGCACTTTTGTACTTAAGCAATTCTGCTATATTTTCTGGTCAATGCTAACAGTTGTATTTGTCATCTATGAGCTTCACCATCTGTGTTATCTATAGTGAAAATTTTTGCTGTCCCACCTTTTTCTCAGTAATATGTTTTAATAGTATTGGACTTAAAGAAGATAAATTATTACTTTGTGTTTAAATGAATGCAGTAACTTGTTTTGTGTGTTCCCTAGGACGACGAATATACCCACCTGTACACACTGATAGTCAATCCGGATAACACCTACGAGGTGAAGCTCGACAACAAGAAAGTGGAGTCTGGAAGCCTAGAGGAGGACTGGGACTTCCTTCCCCCCAAGAAGATCAAGGACCCTGATGCTGAGAAGCCAGATGACTGGGATGAGAAGGAGAACATTGATGATCCTGAAGACATTAAACCAGAGGTATATTTAGAAGACACTCTAAAGAATGCATCAGAACACAATTTAGTTTTCTGTAGAAAATGCAGGTGGCTCCGTGCAAAGGATATTATTAAGCTGCTGTTTCCTTTAGGACTGGGATGTGGCTGAGAACATCCCTGACCCTGATGCCAAGAAGCCTGATGACTGGGACGATGAGATGGATGGTGAATGGGAGCCTCCCATGGTCACGAACCCTGACTATAAGGTAGGCCTCCATGGTTGTTTGTACTCATGGCCACAAGGATTAGGTGTAAATGTACTACACTAGGCGAGATGTGCTCTTGCCATTTTGACTAAATTGTTTCTATTTACTTGGATACATAGTGGGAAAAAATTTTTTTGCATTGGGAACTAACCACTTTCTGACCTTGTTGTTCCCAGGGGGAGTGGAAGCCCAAACAGATAGACAATCCTGCCTACAAGGGGAAATGGGTGCACCCTGAAATTGACAACCCTGACTACACTGCTGACCCTGAAATCTACCAATATGCCAGCATAGGGGTGATTGGATTAGATTTGTGGCAGGTAGAGTGACTGACTCTGATCCTTGATTAATGTTCGATGCTGTGTAATGGTTAACTTTTACTATTCTTTTGACTGTTTTGAGAATGAAAAGTGAATGTTTCTTTCCATTATTTAAATCTTAATCAATGACCTTTTCATTATTTTACAGGTGAAGTCAGGCACTATTTTTGACAATTTCCTCATCACCAATGACCCAAAGCTTGCAGAAGAAGTGGGAAACGAGACATGGGGTGCAACAAAGGTTAGTCGATGGTCTCTTTTTAGTGATTTACCACCAAAACTTTACCAGTTATGTTTAGATTGAGTTGCCATATAGATGCCCTCTCTAAAAGGTGATGTGTGCAGTGTCTCCTACCCTGTCAATAACTGGGCTTGTTTTCGGTCTACACAGGACCCTGAAAAGAAGATGAAGGACAGTCAGGAAGAGGAGGAGAGAAAGAAACGTGAGGCAGAAGAGACAAATAAAAAGGAGGCAAAGGAGGATGAAGATGAAGATGAAGAGGACGAGGAGGGAGAAGAGGAAGAAACAGACTCTAAACACAAAGATGAGTTATAAACTCAAACAGGAACTTCTGAAAAGGAACCGTGTCTACTATGAGCCATTGGAGCAAGGCTGAAGACTGGACTTTGTTTTGTTTACATGACAACTGAATGGGCAAAAACTAAGGACCGCAATTATTTCTTATGTTTCCATGTCCTATTGATAAACTATGGGAGTTCAGATTTGTCAAGGTTGGAGATTTATCTTTAGATTTGAGACAAGCATTTTTTAGCAGTGACATTATACCAGTAATTGTTTTTGAAAGTGAAGTTTCAGAATGTAATCTCATCTCTGAAAACAATGTTCTACTGCTAACCACATTGTTTCTTAACATTTCCTGACAATGTTTACCTCAAAATGCGTTTTGTTTGTCTGATTAATCTGACACATTTTTGTTGTCTGTGCTACCCGATGTCTGGTAGGTGCTTGTACCCCAAACATGTATATGGCAGGATGGAATATATCCCACCCCTTTTTGTGTTTTGGACATGGTGTGAAAGTCTAATGCTTTTTCTTTTCTGCAGATCATTTTCAGTACTTATGGTGTGCTTGACTTGGGTCACTGTGTACTGGGTAGGCAGAGTTTTCACAAACTACTCAAGCAAACTCAAGCTACCTTAAATCAAATGCACCTTTTTTCTAAATTGAAAATAACAAAGATAATCAGACTGCATACATACAGCTGTTAAGATATTCTTAAACACTAAGAAGGAGGGACTGATGGATGTCCATTTATATGGTCATCTTGGGGGCAATGTCATTATGTTGAGTGTTTATTTTGTTTTTGTTTTTCTGGGGGGTTTTCTCTGGTTTTTAATGCAAATGTTTCTGCACTGCTGTACCCTCAATACTTTTCCAATGCTGATTGGAAGTTTACTCTTTTGTGAAACATTTTATAGTATGTATGGGGAGGATGATTTTCATTTTATTGTGGAAGAAAGAAGTTCTGATACAGATTACTGTCCAATAATGAAACATAAAGGAAGTTACTCAATTATTGTTGGTTTCGCCTCATTCTTATTTATTGTAATGAAACAGGCAGGGAGCAACCTTCTAGCCCGAAGACCAGCGCGCCATCGACTGTGTCCCAAAACTATGCTCAGGCTGCAGAGTCGATATCCGCGCTTATAAACCCATGGTCGTTACACAACTCCCTCCTTCCAAAGTGCGCGTCCTCGCGCTAGCCTACAGCTCAACGTCTTACAGGAACGCGCTCACCGGCCAAGCACACGCACGTTCGTGGATGCAAGGTCTGATCACTTCTGACACCAAAATAATGAAACAGGCAGTGAGCAGGTCTCGAACCCCCAACCTTCTAGGGCGAAGTCCATCGCGGCATCGACTGTGCCCCAAAAGCATGCTCCCGTGGCAGAGTCGATATCCGCGCTTATAAACCCAGGGTCGTTACAATTTTCTATAACGCTCCCCGTGTGTGTTGCTTAATTTGAGCAGGGTAACTGATAATGTGAGATCATCTGGGCAATTTGACCCTACCGGTGGATAATTTTGCAGCGTTGTAGCCAGCCATTCATTACACTGGCATAAATTCGTTCACATTCACATCAGCGCACTACTGCGGGCGCCGCACCATCTGACGTAGCTGAGTGAACGACCCATTCCAGTACAAAAACTCCAGTGCCACGTTTTAAAGCTTCATCTAATATATCGCAACGCAGAATGAAGTAGTGGGAACAGAAACACTATGGCTGCCAGTCTCTCCCTGACTCAGGTAAGTCTTTTATTTCAAAACGAATGGTGATTAGTGTGTAGGTGCCTTGTCCTTATTGGGCTAATTCATTGAAGGACTGTAAGTGGATTTGGACATATTAAAACTGGTGTGCCCCGCGGTCTCTTGAATTATTTGGAAGTTCTCCTTAAGCTATGACTGGGTAAAGTTTTTGCCTAACCTCTTTGGGGACTGCGTAAGGGCGTTGCTAGCTAGGCTAACATTAGCTGCCTGTTGTGTCAATTTTGGAATGGTAGGATAGCTACAGTAGCTAGCTATAACTTTTGCGTAGTTTGTTTCTTTTGATTGTATTCACTGTTCACTACATTACCTAGCTAACTTTGCATCTTGAAATAAAGGTGCTCTCAATAAGAAAACGTTCCTTTTGCATTTACTCGTGTGTTGTTCGAATGTCAACATTTATTTGCGATAGTAACGTTAACGTTAGCTAGCGAACTGTTTGCACTCATGCTGTGTGAGCCAGTTAGCTTAGCAAAGCTAGCTACCAAAATAGTTGGCTTGGTAACGTTAACTAGCTGCAATCCACTTTACTCGCTGGGTAAACTAATGTTATTATTGTAACGTATTAGGTAGGGGATATGAAGTCAGCTGTCCGAAATGACAGTTGTATTAATTCATTAAACTGCCAATACAAACTAACTTTAACTGGTAACGTTAGCTTGCTGTCATCATCAGCTAGTTAGCGAGAAGAGGAAGTAGCCGCATGTTGTCCTATATGCCAATGGCCAACTATGTTGCAGACGACCGCTATGCTTTATTTATCACATTGATATTTAGCATTGGTTTTCTGGCTAATATTAAGTTGTGATAGTGGACATTATTCGCCAGTGTTCTACTGGCTAAGCTAGCTAGTAAGTTTAGCCAACATCCTGACTATACTCAAGGTGATATTGTTATTCTCAAAGCTACTATAACGTAGGTAACTACATATTTTGATTGAATAATGACTGCATTAGCTATATGTCACTAACTAGCTAGCTAAGTTAGTATGCACTGATTCACATCTTTGTCTTACGTTATGGGATATTACCATTCCTCAAAGCAGTGACATGTTTTTTTTACCTAGGCTGAGCTATACCTAGGCAAAAGACTGGGGTTGGTTACTACAGTTGGTGCAATTTCTTGGCAGCTGTGCTGTGTGGGAATAAGGGATTGGACAAGAAAATACTCCAAACAACAGCACAGTATAGCTAGTATCTGCTGCAGTTTTGTGAAGAGAATGATTGTGAGTGTTCACTGCTGTGCAATTAGTCACACAAAGACTCCGTGTTTAGGCAGCCAACAGTTCCAGGCACACAATTGTTTCCAATAGAAAATGGCGGTGGGGGGGCTGGGAAATATATAGTGAATAATGGTCAGATTATGAATTGACTATTGAAATAGCATGCAATGTCACTATAAGCATTTCAATGAGTAAGCTAGATCTAGATGTTTTATATAGCGTTTCGGAATCGTCTGACTCGTCTATAATATTGCAAGGTGGCAGTTTGTAGAAATGTTACATTTATTAGTCAGCTGTTCCTTGAAAATGTTGTTGTAAAAGTGCAACAGAGAAGAGCACAGCCAATATTGAGTCTGTTCACAGAGAAAGCTCTTACTGGTAGAAGACCCCCATGCACCATCCCATCTCATGGTTTTCTTTATTAGGAGACATTTGTATCATAACAGAAAACAAGATGGGATAGTGCTCTTCTATTTCATATGATCATTGGCAGATGACTGTCTTCTCATGATCTGATTTCATACGTAGGCTAGACCCTATTTGTTTGATTCATTGTGTAAAATATGTGCTAGTGCAGGCTACTTGTTCAAAAGGTTGGTTGACTCATGTTACTGAGGAATGTGATTATCATTAGGATTTCATTTGGTGGTACGATTGATTTAAAAAAAATCTATGATGTTTATATGTAATTGTAATGTATGTGTGTTTACGTCTATAATTTGTTTGTCTATGTTTGTAAGTTGTTACGTCTGGAAACATTGTTCCGCTGCTGCTGTCTAGTTTGGATGAGGTCTCTCTTGAAGTAGATTTTTTTTTTTTATCTCAGTGAGACTACCTGGATAATTAAAGGTTAAATAAAAACTTTGTTTAGCCTGTTGCTTGGACTAGGCATTCCACTTTTCAAACAACTTGGTTTCAAGAGGCACACGCACAGTACTGAAGTACACATTGCCAGCCTATGGATGTATTAGCCTGAATGTCATTCAAACACTTACATGGTAGAGTAACTTGAAGAGACACACTGATTTAACTATTAAGATGAACATGATGCAAAATGCTCAGATTAAACATTGATTTCCTATAGAAATAGGCCTATTCCCATCTGTAATGTATTAGCCTTGCTTTTTGGAAGCTGCCAGGGCCATGTAATACAGGCTTGGCCAGAAATCAAACAACCACTTGTGGATCTCAGCTAATGGGTCTGCTGTGAGTGTACTATGTTCTAGATGGTGGTCTGGTTATTTAACTAGCTAGTGCTTGCACATTGATATGTAGGCCTGGCTTTATTTAATGGATTATATTTTTCTACTCAGAATTCCTATGCTGCTTAGCTTTTGCAGTTTGGTTGGTGTTGGCCAAATGATTGATGATATGAAATGTTATGATTGGCTTGCTTGAAGGGTGTAGTCTGGCCCTTTTTATGATCATAAAATGTGTCTCATGGAGCATTTTATGTCTATCTCCACAGCTCTCAAGTGGAAATCCTCTCTATGACAAATACTATCAACAGGTAAGGCGTCATTTGAAGGTGTCTTTTTGTGAGTCCTTGGGCGAATTCCATGATGTACTAAAGTAGTAGTACCTAGGTTTATAAGTGGAGTAACAGAGAAGCTCTCATCTAGATGCTCTGTCAGGGCTGTTCAGATGAGAGAGCACCAGATAGAATGGGAAATGCTGTGCAGCATTAGCCAGCAACTGCAGAGCTGCGCTGAACATGTCTCCAGGCTTTTCTCCACTCTGTGATCTACTCTGTGCAAGAGGAGGCTTCTTTATGAATTAATGATAACTCTTTGCTAACCCTGTCATTGCAGAGGCTCAAAGAGGGCTAAGTGAAATGGTAGACACTACAATGGGGAAAATGTGATGGATTAAGGACTCCCATCAAAGTATTAGCCTATACTTAAGCATACCTGTTTATTACATAATCAATGGAATTTAGTCTTATTTTGTATTGCTAAGTCAGCACAAATTAGCTATAGATCTGGTGCTTTTACTGGCTAATTCTTCTTTCTAGTGTTGACTTGTTTTGTCCTGTGTTGTAGGTCGACCCGTCTGGTAGTGGACGGGTGGCAGCTGCTGATGCAGCCTTGTTCCTGAAGAGATCAGGCCTGGCAGACCTCGTCCTGGGCAAGGTAAGATACTAGATGACACAGCTGATGGCCAGACACCAAGCTATGGCACTTACCCAGTATGGTTGTATGCGGGAATCCCTATATGACTGATGTAATTGAAGTGAATTAAAATGTCTTCTTAGATCTGGGATTTGGCAGATTCAGAACGCAAGGGGTGCCTTAACAAGCAGGTAGGCCAACTGTTACTTAGTAGATTTACAATGTCGTGTTAGAAGTATTCAAAGATTCCTTGTAGTAAGACAACCAGAATACACTTTTTGTGTCTGCACCCATCAGCAATTCTTCATTGCTCTCCGGTTGGTGGCCTGTGCTCAAAATGGACTGGAGGTGACACTCAAGAGTCTCAATTTGGCAGTTCCTCCCCCAAAGTTTGTGAGTACAATCATCACTGAAACCCACAGTCTCTATTCAAGAAACAGACGTTTGATTTAATAGCATGTGAGCTTTAAAACAGCTAAAAAAAACGCACCTTTGTTGATGATGCAAACTCTTTTCCCTTTTTTTTTTATTCTCCTCAGCATGACACAAGCAGCCCACTTCTACCTGGGGGAGTGTCCATTGACGGCCCATGGGTGGTCAAGGTGAGGGGAAACCTATCACTATTTCTTAAAAGATGTAACCTGGTAATTTTGTCCTGGTCCGTAATAATGAAAGCAGAAACAAACCACGTGGATGACACATTTAAAAAAAAACATCTACCTCTTATTCAAATCCGTTTTTCAAAGCTATTTCAGGGGGGTTCTGAGCCTTGCAAAATCCAATTAGATTACTTTTATCTAAAGTGTAAATTATGCTTGAATCATGCACCTATACCGTGTCCCTGTATGACTTTCCAGACGGAAGAGAAGCTGAAATTTGATGCCATATTCGACAGCCTCTCCCCCGTTGGTGGAATGCTCTCTGGGGAGAAGGTCAAACCAGTGTTGCTCAACTCCAAACTTCCAGTGGATGTACTGGGAAGGGTAAGCCTAACATACAGTATCTACAGGGCTCATAATGAATGAGTTTTGGTGGCCATTAAAGAGTAAATGCACGTGTGCCCACTGGGGGGTGGTCTTGTGTTAAACATTTCTGCTGCTTTTCCAAGCTTGACTGGGATGGTTATTTGTGACAACATTGATCAGCTTTTTAGTCCATGATTTGGTCTATTTTACTGACTTTATGCATATTTTTTAAACTTATTGTTTTATGTACTGAACGCCCCCCAAATGTTGCAGGTATGGGAACTGAGTGACCTAGACAGAGATGGTATGCTCGACCGAGATGAGTTTGCTGTGGTAAGAAATAGATGAATAATTCAAGTGTAATATAAATATTTAGTGTGTTCAAAGATGAAATGTGGACTATTCTGTAAGATTTAGTGTGTTGCTGTGTGCTTCTAGAATAGAATATGTAGTTTGTCAACATTGGACTTCCCTGATCTTATATTGAAACAGACATGATAGGCAGATTTATGTAAGTGAATCGTGTATTTATGAGTGTATGTTCTCCTTCATTAGGTCATGTACCTGGTCTACAGAGCTCTGGAGGGGGAGCCCGTGCCCATGTCTCTGCCTGCTACCCTTGTGCCACCCTCCAAGAGGAAAAAGCCCCCGGTCTCTGTACCCCCTGTGATGCCCCTTTTACCCTCGCCTCCCTCTATCAAAGAGAGACGCTCCTCCCATTCCGGGTCCAAAACCCTGCCCTCCAAACCAGCAGCGACCCCAGTCACAGTGAATACAATATTCATTCTAGTATGAAAGTGAGGCGGAAAGTAACATCTCTGTAACAATCCTGTCCCCTCTGTCTCTTTTCAGTGGGCTGTATCTCCTCCAGACATAGCCAAGTATGACGAGGTTTTTGCAAAGACCGATCTTGACATGGATGGTCTGGTGTCTGGGCCTGAAGTCCGAGATATCTTCTTAAAGACTGGCTTGCCCTCCGCCACACTAGCACGCATCTGGTAAGACATATCAGGACATGTTTAGTCTTAATTCAGGCGACAGACTCTTAGATAATATGGGGTGCCTGCACTTGCGTTTACTAATTCAACCTGGACATTGGTCATACAGGGCTCGTTTCTGGACCCAGAGTAAATTCATGGACTGAAAAGCTAGTTCAATTAAGATTTTCTATTGAGCAGAACTAGGCTTAATATGGGTCTGTGAAACCAGCCTATAGTTTGTCAATATTATGCCCATTGCCGCAGGGGTAAATGGATCTTTCTGTTGTAAAATGTGGTCATCTGTGTTCCACAGGGAGCTCTGTGACATTGGGGACATAGGGAAGCTTACCAGGGAACAGTTTGCACTAGCGCTGCATCTAATTAACCAGAAACTGACCACGGGTGTGAACCCACCCCAGAACCTCTCTCCTGAAATGATCCCTCCCTCAGACAGACTGAGCCTAGCAGCCAAGCAGGTAAGACTCAGCTCTTTCATCCTGCATGTTGTAAACCGGTCTTAGACATCCAATAATCATAAAGGGTGAATATCTTATTTTTATCCGGTATATTTCTCTATGAAGAATGGCTAGGACTATTTTGATGAATAGGCTACTTAATTGTGATGCAGATTTGATAACTTCTATTTCCTGATGTTTTACTAATACTTTCCTTCCCTTCTCCTGTGGTGTGGGTTTTTGTGTTCTAGCTTGCTGCTGTGTCTCTGACCCTGTCTGTGTATGCTGTCTCTTTGCGTTCTTCCTCATGACTCATGCATTGTACACAAGGTGGGATCTCCCTCTAGCTGGGGACTCTCCTGAGTGTTGGCTTCACTGTCTCCCCCCCCTTAGCCCCTGGCAGTGTCATCCGCCCATGTACCAACCTCATAATATTCCCTTTGCTTTCCTCCTAGTTCAAGTGGTAGTCATTTTAGTGCCCTCTACCATTTGTGTTTCCATGTAGGTGTGCTTTCAGTGTTCTCCCCCGTTCAGTTTCTTGTATGGGTCATTTTGGGAGGCTCATATTATTCCACATCATGTTTGCCATTCCATTAAGTTAATGTTTAGACATTGTTCATATGTTGCAGTGTATGTATGGTCAGTAAAGCCACACTGATGTAAATGTAAACAAATCGTTAGTTTGTTTTCTGCTTTCAATGGTCTCTCCCCACCAGAGCAACGCAGCAAATCTGGCAGCAGACTTTTCTGCCATCAAGGAACTGGACTCGCTCAGCAATGAGATTGTCGATCTACAAAAGTGAGTGGCAAGCAGAGTTGTAATCATCCATGTAACTGTATTTGAGGGATGGGTTAGCTCCGGCTTTGTGTTTGACAAGAGTTTGTTGGTGTGTTGGAGCATGTAACTTCCCCGCATTTAAGGTTGCCTCTGCTATGACAGCCAAGGAACTGGGCCTTGCTCTGTCTCACATTGGAATATTTCAGGGAATACATGGTATAGTTGTATGTTGTAAGGGGAGTCTTGAGAAAAGAGAGACACACACAAGTTCTCCACTGAGGTATGTTTGCTGTCTGCAGAAAGAGCAGATGGAGGGGAGCTGGGAGGCTGACGAGCTGTCCAGGGACTCATAACATGAGTGAGGAAGGGAGCCTTCTAGCAGGGTCTCAAGAGGTTCTCTAGCTCTCTCTTTCTCTCTCTTTGTTTGTGTGTGATGAGGGAGAACCACCGGCTGAAGGGGAAGGCAGGCAGAGGGGTTTGTTAAGGCAGCTCATTAACACTGGGATAGGCTTTTCCTCTGTTTGAATGTTGAGAAAGTGCAGCATATTTTCTCACCTGCTAACAAATCCCATAGCTGCCCCACTACAGACATAACCGCAGCTAGATATGGTGGAAGTAAGTAATGGATCATAGATTTAAACTGACTGTCTGAAACCAGCATTCTGTTATTTTTGGCTGACAAATTGGAAGAGGTGCATGGGATGTTGTCTACAGATGTTCTTTCTGGATGGTTGCCTGGGCATCTAAATATACAGTCCGTTAAGTTAGTACTCCTGACGCACACGTCGCCTACCTCACTTTAGCTCATCTCTCAACTGGTCCTGCACTCTACATGTGTGGCTGTTTTGTATCTGGCTGCCTTTTTTGTTTCAACATTCTTCATGTTGAGCAAAACATTCTATTATTGATTATATTTAATTAATATGAACAATGGTAATATCTATTCTGTTGCACAGTTTTGCCTTTTGGCATCTTAGTGTTCTACCTTGCTAAATGAATGGCTTTATTATTGTCAGTTGATAAAGATCCAGGAGGATTTGGACTTGTTAGGGAGAGCAGATAACTGAAGAGGCCCTGCCTATTGTGCACATTTTCACATCCTCTGTTCCCTCCCTTTTTACCTTGTCATCTGACCGTGCAGGAAAGGGATGGGAGGGGTAGGTGGGAGGATGAACTGACAGGGAAAGGAACGATATTCATCCCTCCCTCTCTCCACTGAATCACTGAGACTTCCTCCAGGCAGCCATCTGCACACACAGTCCTGCCCCTCTCTCTTCTCCTCTGCTCTCCCATCTGCCAGAACAAACACCGACACACAGAGACCCTCTCTCGCTCAAGGCTGTTGCTGCAGGGGTTGGTTGGTCGGTCGGTGTGTGTGTGTGTGTGTGGTCTGCTACAGTAGGATCAGGATGGTGGTGCAGGGAGA
Source organism: Coregonus lavaretus (assembly GCF_964263955.1). Classification (NCBI taxonomy): domain Eukaryota; kingdom Metazoa; phylum Chordata; class Actinopteri; order Salmoniformes; family Salmonidae; genus Coregonus; species Coregonus lavaretus. The sequence continues at coordinate 41,848,865 of NC_139993.1, read as the reverse complement.
GGAGCTGTCATCTGGGGAAGGTGGTGGTGTGGTAGCCTGGCTGGGGGTGCCCTCGGTCTCCACGGTGATTAAATACTCATGTCTTCTGTGCTGGTCTTCCAGGGAGAAGAGCTCTGTAGAACAGGACATTAAAGAGAACGAGGAGAGCATCAGAGAAAGGACCAGTGAAGTCCAGGTACAGTAAACCTGCTGCCTACATGCCCCTCAGCTCTCTCACTACCCTTAGATTGTTTCTTTTCATTTCATCCACTTGATGACTATTGTCTGTAAATTCATTTTCTATATATATATTTTTTTTTTGGTCAAATGTTACAAAGCTGTAACATTCTACTATTTAGCTGCTCTTGTTGAATTTGTCAGCGGTAGTCTGCATGATTCTGTTAGGCTGTGAAGCTATGGCTGAGCAGAAGAGAACATACTCCCCCCTCGGTCTGTATGTGTGCGTTTGACTATGAGTCAGAGCCGCCTCCACTAGTTATATGATGCAAACCTCAACACTGAGTGTACAAAACATTAGGAACACCTGCTCTTTCCATGACCATAGACTATCCAGGTGAAAGCTATGATCCCTTATTGATCACTAAATCCACTTTAGTCAGTATAGATGAAGGGGAGGAGACAGGTTAAAGATTGATTTTTAAGCCTTGAGACAATTGAGACATGGATTGTGTGTGTGCCATTCAGTGGGGGAATGGGCAAGACAAAATATTTAAGTGCCTTTGAACGGTGTATGGTAGTAGGTGCCAGGCGCACCGGTTTGAGTGTGTCAAGAACTGAAACGCTGCTGGGTTTTTCACGCTCAACAGTTTCCCATGTGTATCAAGAATGGTCCACCGCCCAAAGGACATCCAGCCAACTTGACACAATTGTGGGAAGCATTTGAGTCAGCATGGGCCAGCATCCCTGTGGAAAGCTTTCGACACCTTGTAGAGTCCGTGCCCCAATGAATTGAGGCTGTTTTGATGGCAAAATATTAGGAAGGTGTTCTTAATGTTTTGTACACTATGTATAGTGCACCATATTGACATTGAGATTGATTGCACAAACTGAACTGATGTGATGTACCCTCAATCAGTATAGATCCTGCTTCAGTAACCAGGTTTCCGTCCAAGGTTTTTACTTGAGTAAAGTACATGTCAGATAAAGGCCTGATGGGGAAAAAAGTGTCCGTTTCCAAATTTCGACAAAACTAAATACGCTAGAAAAAGTGGGATCTTTTTGTGTTGGGAAAATGAATTATGCGAGAAATGCGCAAAAATTGATAACCATCATATCGAAGTAAACTTGGAGTCACAATTTATATGGTGTGGTCCTCCCACTGTGAGTCTGGAAACCATGTAGTTTATTAGGCTACAGATTAAATAATTTATGATGAACTTCACAGGGTGGTGAAAGTGTACGGTGACCTTGATGCACCTTCACAATAAATATTGAGGGTCTAATTCTGGTGACATGATGATCAATGATTGACTGCTGATTGACAAATATTCTCTCATCTATAATCTCATGTAGACTATCCTACCTGCACTGTATCTGTGAGCTGTTGGCACATGCTAAGACCAGAGTAGGCACATTTACTATTTAACGCAACAGTTTTTGTGACAACTATCGGTAGAGTTGAAAATGTGATGGAAACGCATTGAATTTTAGGTTTTTATTCGGTACATGAAAAAGTACATTTTGTGTGCACTACGTCATCACTCACTGATTTTTATCCGCAACAAGTCAGTTTGGTGGAAACACACCACTGGTGGGAAAATTTGCATATTTTCTTTATGATTTGAGAATAATTGCATGACAATCTGCCGCCAATTGGATGGAAACCTAGCTAGTGATAATATTCTTTGACTATTACCTCCAAGTTATTATCAAGGATATTAATTAATTAATTAATATAACCTATTTAGAGGAAGTATATTATATGATACTTTCATATCCTGTCGTCTGGGGTTGCCAATCTTATCATTTTATGCAAATAAATGAATTTTTAGGAAAACTTCAAGTGTTCTTGAATAAGCCAGTGCCATAGCAGAGGTGTATCACCTGTAAACCCTATGCCAGTATGTGAATATCACCTTGTCTTTATTCTGTAGTCTCTATTTGATCATTAATGGATGTATGAATGTCAGGTTTAATTATCTCCTCTCAGGTCCTGTTCTCTATTGACCCCAGCACTCTCCCTGAGAGGACTTCATTAACATTTAAACACCTAGAAAAGAGGTGTACATTACCACACTTGAACCCAGGTGATCAAACTCTATAGGCTATATTAACTTCCATTGATTATTAGTTATTTTCTGCTGTGTATTTGTGAAATACTGCTTTTTCTCTGGTACTGTAGGTGTTAGCCAATGGTGTGAAAAGCTGTCATTAGACAGACAGCACTGTTTCCTCACCCCAGGGTTCAGCTCAGCAATGAGCAGTCACTGCCAATTAGCCAGCATCAATGTATTCATGATGGGGCAACTAGTCGGTTTTACAAGAGCTATATCAGCAAATAAGGTATATGAGTAACTAAGATTGGAATTGTACAGTAAAATGTAAGGCCCAAAAAATATTTAACAGTTCCACAGGGATCATGGATTATTCTCTCTACAATACATGTTTAGTAAGTCATACTGTCATTTCTGAGTAATTAAGTATTCTAAACAAAGAGGGATCAATAAACTATTAGTGTTAATAGGCTAGCCTTGAATCCTGGCATGTGTAGCAGTCACTTCAAAATGATTAGGAGATGAGGGCAGGAGTGCCTTGCCTTGCCGCTGTGCTGGAGTTGGTCTGATAAATGGCTTCTATTTTGGGCTGCGACTGCCTGGCTACTTTGAACAGACATAGCTTAGAGTGCAGCTGCTCCCTAGAGGAAATGGACGAAGACGTTCATCCCTCTGAGCCTGGGCTGAGGAGCGGCTGATTAGTTTTATACCACCAACCACACCCTTCTACATTCACTTCCTCAAGAAACAACATGTAGGCATAAATACGAAGTCAAAGTGTGATGGCACTTTGGGGAAACTCACATCGATTTTGTTCTGCTGCAGTGGAGAACCTCGTCAAGGCTGAGCTATTTATATGTCACAATATTCTGGCAGTCATAATGGGTTGACTCTGACTCATCCTCTCTGCAGACTCTGCTCAGTCAGTCTCTGCTCCTATTCTCACTTATTGTTCTCTTTCTCTGGCTGTTATGTCACTCTGGTATCCCTTCCCTCCACAGGACCTGCAGAATGAGGTGCAGAAGGAGAGCGGGGTGCTGCACCGGCTGCAGTCTCAGCGCCAGGAGGTCCAGGATGCTCTGGAGGAGCTGGACCAGCAGAAGACCACTCTGGAGGAGCAGCTTGGTCACATCCGCCAGCAGTGCAGCCATGAGAACCAGCGGGTGAGACTACAGGACCTATCAACCAACCACAACTTCACACAGCACCTGGAACACCTTCAGAGAGGAACCAGTCAATAGCAAGTGTATTTGTTGGTCCGATTGTCATCCATTTTGTTTGAACTCTTTTCTCTCATCTTGCTTCTCTTTCTGTGGTGTGTGTGTCTAGATCTCGTCACTAGAGGCGGAGCACGCGGAGCAGGAGCAGAGGATCGAGGAGTACGAGGAGCAGCTGGTGCAGGCCAGAGAGGAACTGCTGCGGCTGCAGGAGGAGACCCAGCAGTTGGAGGAGAAGGTGCAGGCAGCGCGGGAGCAGCTCACCCCCCTGCGGGAGTCTGTCCGAGACTCCTTCTCTCAGGTCTCTCAGGTGAGTCTACTCAGACTCACCATCATTACTGCCATGGTGGTGGGATAGTGCAAAGATTTCATGGTGGCGGGACAGAGCAAAATCGACGATTTCATGGTGATAGGAGTAAATTTAAAGATTTCCCTTAATGTATATTCCTGACATAGGAAAATGGACAAGAGAATATCAGGTAAAGGGTGAGTTAGTGAATCGCTCTCTCTCCCTTCTATCCCTCTGCTCTCTCTACCTCTGTCTGTACTGGGGGCAGGTGCAGCAAAAGCTGAGTGATCTACAGTTGGAGGAGAGGACGGTCACGGCCCAGCTCAGCTGGAAGATGGCCCTAGAGGAGGATCCAGTGCCAGTCCTGGTGAACGGTTCAGCGAATGAGCCGCACCCAGAGGACCAGGCTGAGGAGCTGAGAGTGGAGCCTCCAGCCATCCAGCCACAGATGGAGCCGGCTGAACCGATAGAAGAAGTGGAGGAGGACAGGCCTAAGGCCCCAGAGGAACCGGTGCCTAAGTCTGATGCCTTCAAAGACCTCTATAACAGCCTGTCTTCCACTGCCTGGCCAGTACCACAGGACAACCTTGTGAAGGCAATATATCATACTCTGAAATATCTGTCATTTTATAATTTGTTCATAAGTCTGTATGTGTTCTGTCATGCCATCATGGGGTCTGAAGTTGATGTTTTTCCTTCTCTTTCCTTAGGAGCACATTAGTCCTGTTGCTTTCACTCTTCAGGAGCAGAGAAGTCCTACTTCTGAAGTTGTAGATGAACAGGATGAGGAGTCGTTTAAAGCTAGCACTCCCAAGGTACAATATGGTCGCATCATCTTTAGCCATTGGATTCCTCCCTGGACTCATGCCTGACCACTGGACTGTACTGATCACCTGTATCTTCTCAGCAGGTGGAATCCCCAGAGCCAGAGAGGAGACCAGAGTCAACTGAGCCTCCCCAGGCAACCCCGCCTGCCCTGCCTCCACAGACCACTCCCCCTCCACTCCCTGCCCAGCCTACCTTGTCCCCAACGACCAGCCCCCCTCCGCTCCCTGGCATGGACTTCTTCCAGTCAGACCCCTTCACTGACCGTGAGTTACCCCTCCTCCTAAACCTATGTATTTAATGAAAGATTAATCCCAACTGATTCTATTGTCTGTCTTCTCTTCTGTCTGTCTGTGCAGATGATCCATTTAAAGATGATCCGTTTGGAAAGGCAGATGTTTCCTGTGAGTGAGTCTTGTTAACGCAATATGAGCTCAAATAATGCAGCTATGCATGCGAGACACCAAATAATATTTTAATATTAGCCTATATTTGGAATATTACAACCTATAACATAGCTGTTCTTCAACAGATCCGTTTGGAGGAGACCCGTTTAAGGGCACAGACCCCTTTGCTGCTGACGCCTTCTTCAAGCAGTCTTTGGCCGCCCCCTTCCCCTCTGCTGACCCCTTCACCCTCACTGACCCCTTCAGTGAAAGTGCCAGCCTAGCAGATCCCGATCTGTTTGCAGCTCCGCTCAACAACGCTGCAGGACTGGACCCCTTCAGCTCCAAACCCAATAACAAGGCAGCCAGGGACCCCTTCAGTGCCAAGGTCAACAACGTGGATGCGGATCAGTTTGGATCCAAAATGGACTCTTTGGCAGAGCCAGACCCGTTTGGCTCCCAGGGCACTGCAGGTCCGGATCCCTTCAGCTGCTCCCAGCCAGGCTCTGAGCTCCCCGCGGTGAGTGTTGCCACCATAGGGATCCTATTAAATTACTATAGTATTCTAATTCCTAATTCTATGAGTGCCACAGTGCTGAACTGATCATATGCCTTAGGAACACTCACTCAGGCAGCTACCCAGTTTCCCCCACCAACACTTTGTGTTAATTATGCTCGCAGAAAGACCCAGTCTGTGCATGGTAATGAAGGATGACTGTGCACTTACTCTTTCTGTCCTTAATTATTCTAGCTAGGTTGGCACTGTTTATAGGATTTTAGTCGTAAAACTGACATTGTATGTATTTCTCTCCCAGAAGGATCTCACTGCAGCACCTAATGACCCTTTTGCACCTGGAGGCACTGCAGTAAAGACTGGCTCTGACCCAGGTAAGACTCCAGGGATGGAGCCTCCCTCTGGGCAGTGGGTGGTAGGGCAGATGGTAGTACCCTGTCTGGCTAAACTGTGTGTTGTTGAGTAATATCTACACCTTGTGTGTGTCCTTCAGATCCATTTGCTGCCGTCTTCGGCAACGAGTCATTTGGACAGGGATTTGCAGACTTCAGCGCCCTGGCCAAGGTAAGATTGGGTTCTCTAGTTGTCCTTGGTGTGTGTCATCATGGCTGCCATGTGAGCAGAACTAGGGATCACTAGGGACTTCCGGTTTAACCTCAGTGTCTTTTTTTTTAGATAAGGAGGAGTTTGATGTCTGTGGGTGTGAAATGTGAGCATGTCTGGAGAGGACTGCCTGTTTATACATTCACCTCCATTATTCATGCTGTTAAGGAGGAAGGTGGTGGTGTTGCTGTAAACATGAGAGAGGAGAGGAGTCAGTCATGCTCTTCTGGCCTTCTCTGGTTGTTTCCCAGTCTAACAGTTCTGACCCCTTCGCCTCATCCAACTCGTCCAACAACAGCCAGCCCAGCAGCCCTGATGTTCCCCCAGCTTTGCCCCCCAAGACGGGAACGCCCACCAGACCTCCCCCTCCACCCCCAGGTCAGTTCTCCTGCTGCTCCTGACTCTGGAAAGCAAATTTTCCTTCATGCTTTTTGTTGTCAGTGCTTTTCTGGTGCCAAGTACTAGTAGCAGAATGGCATTGGTATTCAAAACATGCAGGTTTAGTACCTAGTGGGGTTTTGTAGTCATTGTTGCACTTTTGTTAGGAGTTCTTCCCTGGGCGCCTCATTCCTTACTGAGCTGAGTGCTCTTGGGTGGTGTGTGTGTGTGAATGTAGGTAAGAGATCCTCAATCTCCAGATCAGAGTCCTCGGACTCGTTCCACAGAAGGGGACCCTTTCTTCCCCAGGGCTCAGGAGATCCCCCTTTCTCCCAACCTGCCAAGGACGCTGCCCAGGACCCCTTCGCCCCATCCTCACCCCGCCAGCCCGCACAGGACCCTGACCGATTTGCCAGCTTTGACAAAGTGAGCACCTCCCCTGCCCCCTCTCCCCCTCCTGACAGCGACTAGGTCGCCCTCCTCTGTTTCCTCGCTCACAAGCCACATCCACCAAACGGCACTCTCAGCCTCTCCTCCATTCATAGCCAAACTCTCTACCTACCTACCTGAGGAGCATTTTAAGGCCTTATAGAAATATATAGATGATGGATTTTACTTTTTTGATGATTTTAAATGCATTCCTTTGTTTTGCTAAAGAGGTCATCTCTATAATTTTGTATCCATTTTTTGTTTATTCCTGCTACCTTATGTATTCCATAGTTATTTTGTTACCAATGTTATGTTTCTTTATGTAAAGGTTTATTTATATCTGTAGTTACATTTCTGTTTATTTCTAAGTTGAACTGGAGTTTAGCCTTGTAATAATTGACGATGTTCCCTTGAATAACTTGCACTGCCTAACTTTACTCATTTAATAGTGTAGATATAGATATACACAGTGTACAAAACATTAGGAACACCTGCTCTTTCCATGACATAGACTGACCAGGTGAAAGCTATGATCCCTTAATGATGTCACTTGTTAAATCCTCTTCAATCGGTGTAGATGAAGGGGAGGAGACAGATTAATTATGGATTTTTAAGCCTTGAGACAATTGAGACATGGATTGTGTATGTATGCCATTCAGGGGTGAATGGGCAAGACAAAATATTGAACGGAGTATGGTAGTAGGTGCCAGGCGCAACGGTTTGAGTGTGTGAAGAACTGCAACGCTGCTGGATTTTTTTCATGCTCAACAGTTTCCCGTGTTTATCAAGAATGGTCCACCACCCAAAGGACATCCAGCCAACTTGACACAATTGTGGGAAGCATTGGAGTCAACATGGGCCAGCATCCATGTGGAACGCTTTCGACACCTTGTATAGTCCATGCCCCAACGAATTGAGGCTGTTTTTGAGGACAAAAGGGGGTGCAACTCAATATTAGGAAGGTGTTCCTAATATCTTGTCCACTGTGTATATTAATAAACATTCTAATATATTTAAAATGGATAATCTTTTCACTGAGTGACCTTAGTCACCACTAACTGGACTAAAAGCACACACAATCTTCCCCTTCATGACTCGTATTCCGCATAGCCCTCATGAGCCCCGGTTGGCTGTGGATGGAAAGGCTGCTTGCTTTGACTCTTGTGATTTTATTTATTTAGCACAACCACAGAAAGGATGAAAGGCTTGACCGAGCTCCTCCTCCCTCTGACTGCCCTCCACCCTGCATGACCTCCTGCACCCTGCCCTGCACACACTGTGTCCTTGTGTCTGATTGGCTGGTTCCCAATGACCCTCCACATATCCTCCTCTCACTCTGACTGGAATCACTCCTCATCCTGCATCCCACCATTCGTCCTGCTATCACCACTCATGCCACCCATTAGCACTGACTGCACTGTGGAGGAGACTTCTGCTCTGAGTTTTTACTCTTCTGTTCCTCAGTCGAATAAGCTCAATAAAAAGTCTGAAGGGTACCATCTCCATCTCTGGGCTCCATGTGTATCCATATCCACCAGATTGATTTCCCACAGATTGCTGCTGTTTGTATAACGGAGTTAAGAACGTACCGTAAGCGCACTCCACAGCTAGCTCGACATGTTGTAGATTGAGCCATCTAATTGGTACCTTTCGGGTGGCTCAACCCGTTGGAACATTGTCAAGGAGAGTAGTCTCGTGTGTTGGCAAAGCAGAGGTCCCAAGTTGGAGCCAGTTTATGAGCCGAAACGGGGGGAAGTGGTACTAGCTAAGAAAGCAGCGTGACGTCCGTAACATTTGCTCCTTTTTATGTTCTAATATGATGCGTCAATTCTGGTGTAATCAAATCCTGGATTCAATTATGACTTGAGCTGTAAAAAATTAACAATCGGTTTGCTCTGAATTCACAAACCTAGTTTTACTGGCCTCTGATAAGCATTTATGGATGTTTGTTAAATTGAGTAGCCATTTTATGAATAGAATAGCAGAAGTAAAATGTTTCGGAGGGTTGAAAGGGCAAAGAGGACATCCCTCTTCAGATAAACACTAATGTGTGAATGACTCATGCATTTGGCAATTGTGGTGGTCAGACTACTTCGACTACAGTTAACATGATTGAATTTGTGCATATATTTCTAATTACACTTACAATGGGTTGTTCACCTTTTTGCTTAACTCTCTCTTCAAAGTGCCTTTTTATTAATATTTATGTGACAAACACCAGGCAGTGAACAGGACTCACATGCTCATTATCTAGAGGGAAAGTAATAATGATCTTGTAAAAACTGTAACATCTCCCAGGTCTGACTGTTAACCTTTGTCATCCTTGCCAATGTGCAGCACTCTATAGAACTACTCCTTTCTCGCGCTACCACATCTCTCCTTTTGGTATCATTCACGTGCACTTTAGGTCTAAGAAATACCCATTCTCAATCTCTGAGCCAATAGTCAGCATATTGCAGTACAATACTGTTGTTAATTTGCATTCACATTGGTATAGCTGGGACACCAGCGACACGCATGCTTCTTATTATATTAGGTATGTACTCACTAAACACTAACCAAATTTCGCCATCCCACTCTTTAATATGTGCATGATGTGTCTGTGTTGCTGTTTGAAACAGATTTGTCAATTCTGTCACATGCGAGCATTGTTTTACAACCATGGCGGGGGTGGGGCTAATACATTTGTCATTTTGTTTTTAAACAGTGTGAGGAAATTGCAACAGTTTGCTTTTGGAACAAACAAAAAGTGATATTGTAATGTATAGAATGGAACAGCTTACCATGACCAATGCGTGTCAAGGGGATCAGTATGCTGTTGCTTTGGAGAGACATGGCTGTTTTAATACAGAGAATTACTGACATGCTGTGTCCTTGAAAATGTGTGTCCAAGATGGGGGAGGTTGAGTGCAGTGGATGTATTTGGGGGGAGCATAGTATATCTATTCTGGATCTCTGAGGTGTTCTGATGGGGCTTTGCTGTGTCTATGCGTGTGTTTTCTGTGTGTTTCTATGTGGTGTGACGCAGCAGTACCCTACCGAAGAGGACATGATTGAGTGGGCGAAGAGGGAGAGTGAGCGGGAGGAGAAGGCGCGCCTGGCCAGACAGGCACAACAGGAACAAGAGGATCTGGAGCTGGCCATTGCCCTGAGCAAGTCTGAGTTCTCCTGAAAGTCTCCGGTCACCCCTTGTGATCCAGCACTCACCAAAGGAGGGAGGGGTGGGAAAACTGAACTAAAGGGCCTACTATTCTGACCCAATGAAGAGATTTTGAGTATTGGCTCCACCCACCCACCCCACACATTTTCACCAACCCTCTTTGTTTCACTCATCATTGGCAATTTCAGTTTTGTCTATGTAACAACAAATCCTCATGTTATTTTTGGTGTTTGGCTGAGTAGTGGGTATAGAGCTGTGATTGTCTGTTAGACTTCAAAAAGCCCTCCTGGTACAATAAGTAGACATGGAGATTGTGTAGTGTGTGTGTATATATAGCTGTAATGTCCCTTCATTTCAACTACACAGACCACATTGCTAGTAACAAACTGCAAAAGTTCTGCCCCCGTCTGCATTGCTCTTGCCTGCTCCAACCCAGACCAGATAGTATTGAGCACTTTAAAAAATATATAAACTTTATATGATTAACTCTAACAAGATACGAAAAGAGTAATGTTCATCTGTCTGTAAACCAATGTCAAATTGTAATCCATATGTGATCATTAAGGGTTGCCTGGGGCAAGTGACCTGACCAGTCGTGCAAGTTGACTCTGCTCTGTGGTTGCCCCATTGATTCCTTTCAGACCTTAATGTCATTCATCTGGCTATACACCAGACATCTACAGTATGTGGTGAATTGGTTTTCATGTCTGAGCTGACTTGAGGTGTTTCTAGTGCTTGTGTTAAAAAACAATGTTCTTAGATGACCTGACGTATGTCCTTACGTCAGGTTCTACCAAATTAAGTAGCCATTTTATGAATAGAGTAGAAGTCAAATGATCCAGAGGGTTAAAAGAGCAAAGAGGACATCCCTCTTCAGATAAACACTAATGTGTGAATGAATCCATGCATTAGGCAATTGTGGTGCTCCGTCTACTTCGACTACAGTTAACATGATTGAATTTGTGCATATAGTTTTAATGACACTACTTACTATCGGTTGTTCACCTTTTTGCTCAACTCTCTTTAAAGTGCCCTTTTATTAATATTTATGTGCTAAACACCAGGCAGTGAACAAGACTCACATGCTCATTATCTAGAGGGAAAGTAACAAAGATCTTGTAAAAACGGTATAACATCTCCCAGGTCTGACCGTTAACCTCTGTGTCATCCTCCTAATACTCTCCATTTAGTCTTAAAGGGGCAATCTGCAGTTGCTATATCCATTTTTACGACAATGTTTGTAAGCAAAGTAAATGTACACAAACACTGTATAGCCTCAAAACATGGTTAAAACTATAATTTTGATATAATGGATGGTCAGTTGCATCCATAGCTCCATCTATGAATGTAAGTGGCTACATTTCTCCTGCCCCATCCCTTAGCTTTTTATCAAAACAGTGGCAGGGACCTGCTTTGTTTCAACTGCGGCTGGCCCCTTTAAATGGGTATAGCAGTGCTGAGGGTTGTACAGGTGCTAAAAAGAACTAAACCAGTAAAACCACTTATGTCCAGACCTCTGCACGTAGGCCGCTTTTAATGATCTTGAAATATAATCTACCCCACCCAACACTACCCACCAATACAGTCAAAAGACGTAGTAATGTTGTGTGAACAAATATGAGATGTCAAGATTTTGGAAAGTAGGTTGGTTGTACAGGAAGATATTTGAAATGTATTAAGTTGAAATATATATATATATATATATATATATATATATATATATATACACACAGTGAGGGGGAAAAGGTATTTGATCCCCTGCTGAATTTGTACGTTTGCCCACTGACAAAGACATGATCAGTCTATAATTTTAATGGTAGGTTTATTTGAACAGTGAGAGACAGAATAACAACAACAAAAAATCCAGAAAAACGCATGTCAAAAATGTTATAAATTGATTAGCATTTTAATGAGGGAAATAAGTATAGACCCCTCTGCAAAACATGACTTAGTACTTGGTGGCAAAACCCTTGTTGGCAATCACAGAGGTCAGACGTTTCTTGTAGTTGGCCACCAGGTTTGCACACATCTCAGGAGGGATTTTGTCCCACTCCTCTTTGCAGATCTTCTCCAAGTCATTAAGGTTTCGAGGCTGACGTTTGTCAACTCGAACCTTCAGCTCCCTCCACAGATTTTCTATGGGATTAAGGTCTGGAGACTGGCTAGGCCACTCCAGGACCTTAATGTGCTTCTTCTTGAGCCACTCCTTTTTTGCCTTGCCCGTGTGTTTTGGGTCATTGTCATGCTGGAATACCCACCCACGACCCATTTTCAATGCCGTGGCTGAGGAAGGAGGTTCTCACCCAAGATTTGACGGTACATGGCCCCGTCCATCGTCCCTTTGATGCGGTGAAGTTGTCCTGTCCCTTTAGCAAAAAAACACCCCCAAAGCATAATGTTTCCACCTCCATGTTTGACGGTGGGGATGGTGGTCTTGGGGTCATAGTAAGCATTCCTCCTCCTCCAAACACGGCGAGTTGAGTTGATGCCAAAGAGCTCGATTTTGGTCTCATCTGACCACAACACTTTCACCCAGTTCTCCTCTGAATCATTCAGATGTTCATTGGCAAACTTCAGACGGCCCTGTATATGTGCTTTCTTGAGCAGGGGGAACTTGCGGGCGCTGCAGGATTTCAGTCCTTCACGGCGTAGTGTGTTACCAATTGTTTTCTTGGTGACTATGGTCCCAGCTGCCTTGAGATCATTGACAAGATCCTCCCGTGTAGTTCTGAGCTGATTCCTCACCGTTCTCATGATCATTGCAACTCCACGAGGTGAGATCTTGCATGGAGCCCCAGGCCGAGGGAGATTGACAGTTATTTTGTGTTTCTTCCATTTGCGAATAATCGCACCAACTGTTGTCACCTTCTCACCAAGCTGCTTGGCAATGGTCTTGTAGCCCATTCCAGCCTTGTGTAGGTCTACAATCTTGGTCTACATCCTTGGAGAGCTCTTTGGTCTTGGCCATGGTGGAGAGTTTGGAATCTGATTGGTTGCTTCTGTGGACAGGTCTTTTATACAGGTAACAAACTGAGATTAGGAGCACTCCCTTTAAGAGTGTGCTCCTAATCTCAGCTCGTTACCTGTATAAAAGACACCTGGGAGCCAGAAATCTTTCTGATTGAGAGGGGGTCAAATACTTATTTCCCTCATTAAAATGCAAATCAATTTATAACATTTTTGACATGCGTTTTTCTGGATTATTTTGTTGTTATTCTGTCTCTGACAGAATAATTATAGACTGATCATTTCTTTGTCAGTGGGCAAACGTACAAAATCAGCAGGGGATCAAATACTTTTTTCCCTCACTGTATATAATGATTTAATTGTTAACTAGAAAATGAATACAGGCTGAGTGTAATACCTGTTGTGTGTGAAAATACTCCCTACTAGAATAGCTGGCTTTGCCCTCTTCTGTAATGTCTGATTCCAAATGTCACAAGAATCTACAATATGACACCTTGTCTCACCTCTTTAGAGATGCAATAGTTTAGTCGTATTCTGGATAAAGGAGTTTGTCTGTACACTTGCTCAGAAAAGCTCCTGGCCCCACTATGGCAAATTCTAATTTCTTTTTATATACACTGCATTTTTAACACGTCTAGCTTTAGTTGAATGCAGCCGTCAGTAGGGGGTTCTGTTGTAAAGCAAATGGCTGTCGCTGCTCATGTTAGCGTTGTAAAGCTAAGTATCTTATTTTTTTTAATGTTTTGTGTTTCAATGAGGTGATTCCACAGTGTTTGACTGCATTTCAAAGTCTTAACTGACTGAGGAAAGTATCCTTTGCCTTTTTGTACAAAGGCAGTTCTTCTGTCTGTGAATGTCAGTCACTTGGGGTTTTTTACTTACAAAGCCCTTTTGTGTTGTCAAGGAGAGGCAGAATTGGGAGGGAAATTAAGATTTGAAGGCATGTTAACATCTCAAAGCATACCATATAAAAGTTTTTTGTTTGGTTATTTGTTTTCCAGGTGAAATGAGTTAGTATGTCACTAATCAAGAGGGCTAAACTGTGAAAGTACACTGTTGACAAGGGAATGGCAAGGCTCTGAGTGATGTGGGCTGACTGTTTTCTGACCAATGCACAACTTCTGCTTTTCATCCAGGTTGTTTAGGTTAATCAGTAGAGAGCATTCTGTAAATGAGCTTCGTGGTCAGTTATGACTTTCTAATGTTGTTAATTCAAGACATGGTTCTTCTGTTTTTGTAAATACAATGGAGTTGTCCATTCTCCGGTGAACAGCTGCTTCTTTTATACCCTCATCTAGTATTTAAAGGCTATCCGATACTATTGATCATGTCATTTGTATATTCAAATTACAAACCACTTGTGTTTTTAGGCCATCTACATATAGGCTTTTAAAAACTGGCTAATTGTAGGCCTATTTTAGTTTAATTTTTTAACATGTCAGTATTGGGAGTAATGGTCAGAATATGCTATGTGCAACATTTAATTAAACAGAATAATAAATATAAACCTCTCAAACACTGGACTGTTAAATGCTTTTCTGTGTGGGGATGGATATCAATGAAACCTGACAAGTGTATTACCAATATACTGTTTTTAATAAATGTGAAAGCCTACATGTATTTTATCATGGCGAAAAGCAACTTAATAGTTGACTTCCAATGACTTTTTGTAGACTAGCAGTAGTCTGAGAAATCCCAGACCTAGGGCAGCAACAAGCTGGAACATTGGTAGGTCTACATTGTTTGGAGGCAACACATCTGACTTGGGGTTCTCCAACCCTGCTCCTGGAGGGCTTCTCTCCTGTAGATTTTCACTCCAACCCCAGTTGTAACTAACCTGATTTCAGTTTATCAACCAGCTAATTATTAGAATCGGGTGCGCTAGATTAGGGTTGGAGCGAAGACCTACAGGACAGTAGCTATCCAGGAACAGGGTTGGAGAGCCCTGATGGAGGGACTAAAAGCGAATTTATGCTTGATCCGAAAATGTGGTCGGAGGCTCCGTATGGAGGATGTGAAGCAATTGCAGAGCCACATTTTTAAACACTGAAAGGCTCTGTATAGCTCCGCATTGACTTTAAAAGGCGCCGCATGGTCAATCCAACGTCTGCATTGGCCGTGCAGCATTTAGTGTGATACGGCCTCTGCAGAAGTCAGGGCATTCATACTTATTGCGCTTCGCGGAGCAGCGCAGAGTTGTTGTCAAGGACGTGAGTTTGTGTTTATACAGGACCTCACGCCCTCGCCTTCCGTCAACCAATCATGTCAATGCGGAGCTATAAGGAGCCCTCCGCATTATTACGAAATTTGGGAGGCACATGGCAATGCGGTACGAAGCTCAATTTGACCTCTGCATGCCTCCGGAGGCTCCGCAATTGAATCACATTCTCCATACGGAGCCTCCAACTACGTTTTCAGATCAAGCATAAATTGGCCTTTAACCTAACGTAGCAGGCGTAAAAGAAAGGCCTGAGCAGAGAGCCCGCATCCGGTTTTCAGTGGAAAATGAAGCTAGGTTGAAGATAGCTGTACAGTCGTGGTCAAAGGTTTAGAGAATGACACAAATACTAATTTTGTCAAAGTCTGCTGCCTCAGTTTTGATTATGGCAATTTGCATATACTCCAGAATGTCATGAAGAGTGATCAGATGAATTGCAATTAATTGCAAAGTCCCTCTTTGCCATGAAAATGAACTTAATCCCCCAAAAACATTTCCCTGCCACTAAAGGACCAGCTGCTATCATGTCAGTGATTCTCTCGTTAACACAGGTGAGAGTGTTTTGACGAGGACAAGGCTGGAGATCACTCTGTCATGCTGATTGAGTTAAAATAACAGACTGGAAGCTTTAAAAGGAGGGTGGTGCTTGAAATCATTGTTCTTCTGTTAACCATGGTTACCTGCAAGGAAACACGTGCTGTCATCATTACTTTGCACAAAAAGGCCTTCACAGGCAAGGATATTGCTGCTAGTAAGACTGCACCTAAATCAACCATTTATCGGATCATCAAGAACTTCAAGGAGAGAGGTTCAATTGTTGTGAAGAAGGCGTCAGTGCGCCCAAGAAAGTCCAGCAAGCGCCAGGACCGTCTCCTAAAGTTGATTCAGCTGCGGGATCGTGGCACCACCAGTGCATGCTCAGGAATGGCAGCAGGCAGGTGTGAGTGCATCTGCACGCACAGTGAGGCGAAGACTTTTGGAGGATGGCCTGGTGTCAAGAAGGGCAGCAAAGAAGCCACTTCTCTCCAGGAAAAACATCAGGGACAGACTGATATTCTGCAAATGGTACAGGGATTGGACTGCTGAGGACTGGGGTAAAGTCACTTTCCAATTGTTTGGGGCATCCGTAAAACACCTTGTCCAGAGAAGACAAGGTGAGCGCTACCATCAGTCCTGTGTCATGCCAACAGTAAAGCATCCTGAGACCATTCGTGTGTAAATGTAAAATGGGTTGCTTCTCAGCCAAGGGAGTGGGCGCACTCACAATTTTGCCTAAGAACACAGCCATGAATAAAGAACGGTACCA
This sequence comes from Coregonus lavaretus, assembly GCF_964263955.1. Classification (NCBI taxonomy): domain Eukaryota; kingdom Metazoa; phylum Chordata; class Actinopteri; order Salmoniformes; family Salmonidae; genus Coregonus; species Coregonus lavaretus. Next base: position 41,832,360 of record NC_139993.1, on the reverse strand, counting down.
ACACATCCTCCGAGAGCAACTTCTCCCAACCATCCAAGAACAGTTTGGTAACGACTAATGCCTTTTCCAGCATGATGGAGCACCTTGCCATAAGGCAAAAGTGATAACTAAGTGGCTCGGGGAACAAAACATCGACATTTTGGGTCCATGGCCAGGAAACTCCCCAGACCTTAATCCCATTGAGAACTTGTGGTCGATCCTCAAGAGGCAGGTGGACAAACAAAAACCCACAAATTCGAACAAACTCCAAGCATTGATTATTGAAGAATGGGCTGTCATCAGTCAGGATGTGGCCCAGAAGTTAATTGACAGCATGCCAGGGCGGATTGCAGAGGTCTTGAAAAAGAAGGGTCAACACTGCAAATATTGACTCTTTGCATAAACTTAATGTAATTGTCAATAAAAGCCTTTGACACTTATGGAATGCTTGTAATTATACTTCAGTATACCATAGTAACATCTGACAAAAATATCTCATAACACTGAAACAGCGAACTCTGTGAAGACCAATACTTGTGTCATTCTCAACTTTTGACCACGACTGTACGTATCCCTGAAATCCGGTTGTTGGCAACTCTGCTAAGGGCGAGAGAGACAAGACTAGCAGTATACTGAGCAGCATAATCTAATTAAGAGGGGGTGTTCAATTCAGTTGAGCACCACCAGCCAACTCTCCCCTGGAATGGCGCTCGCCAGCTTGTAGTCCTAAAAAATGGAAATGAGTTGCCTCTGGTTCGTCAGCCATTCCTATGGGGAAAATGAATAGGGTTTTGGGATAAATGCTGAAAATAGGGTCTGAGGTTGACACAGGCTTAAGAGATCTTCTAAGAGATATCAGTCAATTAACATGATCTTTATGAATTATGAACCCTTTGTGCTTTTTTTGATTACATAAATGCTTCAAAATTCACAAAGTGACTAGCTGATGAAGATTACCATAGAGCAAAACGTATAAGATCTCCTAAGCCGGTGTTTACCACAGACCTTATTTTCGGTGTTTATCCAAAAACCCTACAAAAACTCAATTTCCCCATAGGCTTTGTTCAACGAACAATGGCGGAGGTAGTGCCTTCAAAAATACATTACTATTGCGCTCTGTAGAGTACCACAGTATGAGTCATAATACCCATAACCTAGCGGTCAAACAGGGAAATGGTTCTAATCGTTATTCCACCATTCAATTTTCCCATAGGGGATTTTAGAAACACTTAAAATAAGGACTGTGTTTTGATAACTGTGTAAATCTCTCTAGGACAAGGTGATTTTATCAATGTATTCGCCTGTATTTACCTCCCAAAAATGTAATGCTAATGTGGCTATCATAAAGAACTACAAATGCCATGATGATCTGGACGAGATTGCCGAATCGAGGCAAAGGTAAGAATCTCTGGATTAATGTTAACAAAATGTAGTAATGAATAAATTGGCTAAATTTCTTTAAATGGACAATTATGTGAACTGTCTTGTGCAAGTTTTAAATTGACACTACCTGTTAGCAAAGGTGTGAGCTAGAGATGATGTGCAGGAGCTTGCACAGATTTGTAGTTTTGCATGTCTACTTTTATGCGAATTAGCATTTCTGAATCTGAGAGTAAATAGATCAAAATATATTGATAAAAGTCACCTTGCCGAGAGAGATTTACATGGTTATAAAAACGTCACTCCAGGGTAAGCCTACACAAAACACAGCCCTTATTTTAAGTGTTTCTAAAGTCCCCTATGGGAAAAATGAATGGTGGAAAAACGATTGGAACCATTTCCCTGTTTGACCGTTTTATGGGTATTATGACACCGCCACCGTGGGGCGCTATTGGAGCGCTCTAAGACCTTGTACTACTGACCCACATTCCATTGCACTTTAAAAGGGACCTGATTATAATAGTGATGAGTACATCCACCTTTTTTTTTACTTGGTCAGGAAGGAGGAATATATAGTTATCACGAAGACACGTAGCCTACTGTACTACTTCCTCATACTTTCTCAAACACTCGCAAGAGACATTATCACCTGCGCACAGGTAAAAACCCTTTGTCAATTTAAGGATAATCAGGCGCCGCACTGTTGCTGGATATTCTGCACGTTTACAGTATTTCAGTGCAGTAGAATGAGTTTTATCACTGGTTGGAAACGCAGCGTGAAGAAAAATGGCAGCAAAGGGTGAGTAGCAAAATCCACCGACCTATACAGTAGGCTATTTGCAGTAGCCTAGACAACGTTTTTTCCGAAGAAACCCAGCAATATTTGTATTTACAATCTACAGTAGTCTAAGCATGTTCTATTTGTGGTCACAACAGTAGCTATGTTTCTATTAACTCGTCCATTGATTTTGTTAGTCGACATTTAGAAAGTTTGCATAGAAAACCGATGCAACAATTGCCTGCTAGGGTGCGTTCCCATTTTAATTATCTTGTGTCGATGAAAAACGTCTGGACGTAATGATGTCACACCTAAATCTACAGTGTCGAATAAAAATGAATTGGTTGAAGTGTTTCAATTACCAATTTAGGCAAATCGCGCATTAATAAATTGGCGACAGCCTGTATGCCCTCCCATCTATCTGTGTCATGTCTCAGGTAGCCCGCGAAAGCCAGCATTTTACTAATATTTGCCATATTCAAATAATTATCATGTACCAACGTATCGCCATGGTCCGTGCCATGGTGAAACGTGCACACCTGTAGATGTGAAATAATTGGATGGTGAAATTTGCCAGCAAACCAGAAAAGCATTTTTTTTTTGATTTGATAAACATTGAGTGGTTGTGTAACAGTTATGATTATGATACACGATACACACTTTTTTTATTTGACAGAAATTGGAATGTTATTGCCAGATGTTATATTAGCATTAAGATGGAGACAGCATGTAGTGAGAAATGTAATAGATTTCATTTTCTGCTAAGTAAATAAGAAAATGAAGCCACTTTAGATTACTTTTTCCACCTATCAAATCAGTTGAATTTAATTTATTTTCAAACTCAAAAATCTAGGAATAGCTTCTCTAAAGTATAATCTAGGATACGTTGCTATAAAGTATAATCTAGGGAAAGCACATTTGTAATCACTGTACCACCATGTTGCTCTTTAACATGACATGCCATCACCAGTGGTAACATCTGGAGATAAATGTTCAGTCAAGGAAGTCCAATAAAGATGGGGTAAAATTAGACTAACTATAAAGGAAAACTTTTGTAATAACATGTTAACACATATGTATTGGCAGTTACCGAATGCATACTACTGTTTATTTCAAAAATACAAAAGGGAAGAACTAAACTGCCCAGAACTGCATAGTAACATAGGCAACCTACTAACTAGCTTGTTACAAAGTAATTACACACATTGTTCTACTGATAGTTATTCTGGAGTAAGGCCTATGGAAAAGAAAGCAACAGCTACCAATCCCTCTCAAGTGACTTGCTTTGATAAGGAAAAAGACGCTGAAACCAATTAACTGAAATATAAATAGAAAGTAAACTATAATGGTAAATGGCAGCAAAGAATAACATCTACAATAGAGGCCTTAGATTAGCATTGGCGATCTCTGCACTGGTAAATGAGACACATCCCTAGTACTTACTGTTCTGTCTGTTATACTGTGACCCTAGGGACGCCCTGCAGGCGAAAGAAATCTCAGCCGACCCCAATGGCTCCCCAACACTGTAAGTTTACATGAAAAACATGAACAGTTTCTGTGAAATCTATATTTCTCCTCATTATGCCAAGGCATTGAATGGGATTTGATTCATATAAACATTTATAACAGCATGGTTTGCTTCTAGGTTGTCCGTCATAAACAGTCCAGAACTTGACCCCATCCTCACAGATTTCAAGTAAGTTTTCCCAAATGTATTTCTTAGAAACAATGATCTTTCAACTTCGGTACCCTAGGCATGTTTGACAACAGAGTAACTGAATTCCATTTGTACTTTGTCTCTTTTTATGATACATATTCCATTTTGGTAAATCTGCCCCTGCACTGAAAATATTTTTCAGTGTCAGGATTTCTATGGGTTACAATATTATGTTACTCACACAATAGTACCTATTCAAATAGTTTCCATACTTTGTGCTCACCTTTTTTTCTAAATGGCCTCAATTTTGCCCCCCTGTTTCAGGTTACAGTTACCAGACAACAAAGATGCACTCAACTCTACAGAACCATCAAACACGTAAGTCTCAGAGTCAATGGCTGAGTGATATACAGGATTTAGTAGTTTGTGGAAAGGGTATTGACAGTTTGCGGTCAGTGGGAAGGCAGTGACATCACTCCTTCCTGCTGGCAGTAATCTCAGCTCCGGTCCAGGCAGGGATTGACCAAGAGGAAGACCAGCCTATCTTCTCATCCATAGAGATATCATTTGATTTAAATGCCTCTCACCAATGCCTCTCACATGTGGGAAGAAGGCTGTTGTTATGACCACACCGTTTTATTGACATCACATGATTGGAGGTGGAGCTGTCCCTGAAATAAAATGCTTTCCCATGATCATGTATAACAGAAAGCAATTCCGGGCTCCCGCAGTGCTAGAGGCGTCACTACAGATCCTGGTTCGATCTCGGGCTGTATCACAACCGGCCGTGATCGGGAGTCCCATAGGGCGGCGCACAATTGGCCCAGCGTTGTCCGGGTTAGGGGAGGGCTTGGCCGGAGGGGCTTTACTTGGCTTATCGTGCTCTAGCAACTCCTTGTGGCGGGTTGGGCGCCTGCAGGCTGACCTCGGTCGTCAGGTGAACAGTGTTTCTTCCGACACATTGGTGCTTCTGGGTTAAGTGGGTGGGTGTTGTTTGGCGGGCCATGTTTCGGAGGACGCATGACTCGACCTTCGCCTCCCAAGCCCATTGTTGCAGCGATGGAACAAGAAAAGGGGGTATTTTTTTTAAACTAAAGAAAGAAAGAAAGCAATTCCACTGAAGCAAAAAGAGCAGGAGCCAAATAAAATGTTGGGACTAAATTGAACCCCTAGTTGCTTTCCTAGTGCTCATATTTTAAAAAACTTAAACTGATTCAGCTTAACAGATGTCAGTGAGAAAGCTAATAGAACAGTGTGTGTGTGTGTGCACGTGCGTACGTGCGTGCGTGCGTGAGCTGACCTCTTTGCTTGTGTCTTGAGATTTACAGATTTACCATGTTGCAGATCACTTCTCCTCTATGACCTAATTTAGACAGCTGTCTGAGAGCTCATTCTGATAAGTGGCTGGCTCGTTCCATGGGTCATTCACTTTCAGAGCGATTGGCTGTAGTGCAATTGCTGGGTCTCAGTGGTACTCATCTCTCCTACACACTACACAGCATCCTACTGGCTCTGTCCTACTGGCTCTGTCCTACTGGCTCTGTCCTACTGGCTCTGTTATAGGGGGCAGTGTGTCTGTGCTGCTGCAGTAGTCAGCCTGAGTCCCTGCAGTAAAGGCTTCCTTCTTCGCAGGACTCTTCCTCTCACCGGCATGAGGTCACTGTACATCTCTGTACAGAATCTTACTGAGGGATTTTGAAATCTTCTATTCAATATTTTCAGAGATCTGAATTAGTACAGTTCATTTTTGTTCAGCGTCCGAGTGCAGTAGCCTGTCCTCTTCGGTTGTCCTGTGCGGCTAGGCCAGCCCTGCCACTGCCTCAGCCAATCAGTGAGGCGACTGCAGTGTGTAGCGTGAGTGTGATGATGGGAAGAGGTGGGATAGGAGAAGCATTTAGGGACTGTGAGCCTGAGAAACGGCTACCACATCCATTTAGGGACTGTGTGTGTGAGAGCGATAGAGTGTGTATGCATGTGTGTTTGGAGGCGTATAGTTGGGGGGTGGAAGATGTTTAGTTTCCCTACGTGTGATAGTCATCCCAATCTTATTAAGGGCTGCGTTCTTCCTCCCCTCCCCTCTCCTGCCTGCTGCTGTTGCCAGAGGGAGAGACCGTCGGGCTGCGCTGCTGAAAAGGCCTGAGCCAGATAGTCAATTCTCTTCTGCGTTTGCTGTCTTTACTTCCCTCTAGTACTCTGTCTGCCAGATGAAAATGTCAGGAGAAGCAGAAACTCTATCAAACGGGTAAGAGTTATGTAGATACTGCTGCGTGGTGAAGTGATAGGTACTGACAATGTGTTGAAGTAAACAGAGAGATGCTGAGTTTGTGGTTTTGTGTGTGTGTGTGTCTTTGAATGTGATATACTGTCACAATTAATCATTTCTGATTTTGACTGTGATTGAGATAAGGGAGGATTCTTTAATTGAGCCGTATCCGGTAAAACTTGACAGGTTTTTTAAAGATCCTCCTCGTCTCTTTTGTCTGATGATTTCATTGTGTTTAGGAGCAGCTTGTTTTACTGCAGTATTGCTTTGTTTGCCTTTGTTTTACTCAGTGTACAGTACTTTAATTCAATGGAAAATAACACTGGTGAAAGCAATCAGGAGGAATGCAGATAAAGCAATGTTTTGTCACTCTGTCTTTGTTTGTGTGTTTGTGTTCACCTGAGTGTGTGTGTGTGTGTGTGTGTGTTTGAGCGTCTCTCAGAGTAGTGATCTCTATTATGCAAGTTGCCCTCCAGAGAAATCATCATCGCAGAGTTGCTGACTTCAATTAATTAATTATCTGGATGTATACTATGCACAACCTTTCAGGAAACAATAGCCTCCATTGTGTGTACATTATCATGCCATTTCTCAGACCCACCTACAGCATGCCTCTATTGAGTTTATGGTTAACAGTCTTTATAAGTGTGCTATGTTCATTCAAATGGCCAGAGTAGCCAATACGCCATTGTTAAACTACATTGTCCTGCTTTAGCACTATCTCTTGAACAAGTCTTCTCGAGTTGTCCAATTTCCATCTGTACTCTCTGCTGGACAAGTTTGCTATCTTTGGTCTGATAAACAACATAACTAGCTCTCCAACATAACAGCCAAGTCACTTGACATTTTTGATGTGCGTCAGCAGGTTTTCTTTATTCAATAAGAAATATCACACTAAAGGTGGTGTGCTGATTGTAGCAACTGATTTGAAACTGGGCCTTATGGACCATTTAGATGGAAATACAGAAGCTACTAGAATGATTCCATCTTTATTTATCTTAATACTGCATTACTTTTCAGGTATTGCTTATACACTTCATTATAACTAAGTGAATTGAATACGTTCATGACTGTTCCTGCTCACCAACTGTGCAGGAAGTTACAGGCTGGTGCTGGTCATAGATTGGATGGATGGCATGGTCATCCCCATGTCATTAGCCTGTGAATGAGTGGAAATACAGGCTTGTTGTTCCATATGATCCCTAATGGACTCATTACAGTTTGAGCGATTTCAACCATGGTCTAGCACAGGGATGGGCAACTGGCGGCCCTCCCTTTTTTAGGCCCGTGAATCAATTTAGGAAATATAGAAACTCAGTCACGGGAACAGCAGTTTTTCTCTTGTTATGTCAGTCACTGACAGTCAATCAATTAGCCCATGTCAGCATTGTTTTTGTAGTAATCTAAACTTGTAGTAATCATGGTCGAATTACAGACCGGGGGGCCCCCATTGATTTAGTTAGTCACGCTCACTCAGATATCATATTAAAAACTGTAAACATTTCTCTCCATCCTATGGCAAAATGTGTAGAATTGCAGTAAATGAGCTGTAAAACGGCTAATCTTTCTCTCCGTCTCATGACAAAATGAGTAGAATTGCATGAAGTTAGTTATAAAATTGCAAAATCTTCTCTCCGCCGATGGCAAAATATGTAGAACTACAGCAAACTTGCTGTAAAACAGCAACATTTTCTCTACTCCCCATGGCGAAATGTACAGAATTGCAGGAAATTTACTCTAAAACAAAAAAAATGTCTCCACTGTCAAGAGCAGGGCCGCTAAAATGTTTGGCATGCAAGGTGGGGCCCCATTTTGGCCCCCAAAAGGCTAAGGCCGGCTCTGACTGCATGTGTGGGTATGGATGTGGGTACACAGACCCTCGAGTCACTTCGGCCCCTCATGATGAATTCAGATTTTTTGTGGGCCCCACCCCATCAAAGTTGCCCTGGTCTAGCATAAAGAAGTCCTCTGTATCACTGATCTGCAGGAATGTAAAAGGATGTCAGTTAGCCATCCTCATAGTAGAGATTCTCCTCAGTTGTGTAGGCCAGACTCCATTGTTTGGTTCAATACATTGTGTATGAAAAAAGTATGAAAATGTATGCACTCACTAACTGTAAGTCGCTCTGGATAAGAGCGTCTGCTAAATGACTAAAATGTTTTAAAAAATGGTGTCCATGAGCCCAATTTGCTGAGAAGACATTATGTCAACTTTGGGACTGTTAAGCTTGGGGTGTTTTAGGTATGGTACAGTTTGGCAAATAGTGTGACGAACCACCACTTTGTTGTGAACTTCAGAGCCCTCAGCCAAATTGTTGCTGTGTCTTTTTGGGTATAACTTCGGACAGTTTTCTTGTAACCTTTTTATGAAATGTTACTGAGGGCACACAGTAGCTTCAGAGGTACCTACTGTACCAGTAAATATCTGTTGTACACAAACATCAAAAATGTTAATCAATGAAAGTGCATAGTGCTCTATTGTTTGGTGCTCTATTGTTTTTAATGGAGAGGAGCCTTGACATCACCAACAGAGATTTGTTTGTTTGGGATGAAGATTCTAGCTTTATATGAAAAGATGTGGTGAACCCCAACTTATTTGGATTAAATCACCCATTTGAAAGACCCATAATTTGATGCCGAGCGAATGAGAAAGCTGCTCACTGAAGAAACTGAAAATAATCCAATAATCTTGTCAGATAAGAAAAATTTAGCTTTAGGCTGATAGCAGTAAAATAACACACACACTAGTAGATAGAACAGCAGTGAAAACCATGTACACTGAACAAAAATATAAACGCAACATGCAACAATTTCAAAGATTTTACTGAGTTACAGTTCATATAAGGAAATCAGTCAATTGAGATAAATAAATTAGGCCCTAATCTATGGATTTCAGATGACTGGGAATACAGATATGCATCTGTTGGTCACAGATACCTTAAAAAAAAAAAAAGTATGGGCGTGGATCAGAAAACCAGTCAGTATCTGGTGTGACCACCATTTGCCTCATGCAGCGTGACCTCTCCTTCACATAAAGCTGATCAGGCTGTGGTACACGTCGATCCAGAGCATCCAAAACATGTTCAATGGTGACATGTCTGGCAACAGCTCTGGTGGACCTTCCTGCAGTTAGCATGCCAATTGCACACTCCCTCAAAACTTGAGACATCTGTGGCATTGTGTTGTTAGACAAAATTGAACATTTTAGAATAGCCATTATTGTCCCCAGCACAAGGTGCACCTGTGTAATGATCATGCTGTTTAATCAGCTTCTTGATATGCCACACCTGTCAGGTGGATGGATTATCTTGACAATGGATAAATGGTCACTAACAGGGATGTAAACAAATTTGTGCACAACATTTGAGAGAAAAAAGCTTTTTGTGCATATGGAACATTTCTGGGATCTTTTATTTCAGCTCATGAAACATGGGACCAACACTTTACATGTTGCATTTATATTTTTGTTCAGTATAAAAGCCTGCTCAGATTGGGTGGGAAAGTGGGACAATATCATGACCTGCGCTCTTCACAGAACGTTTGGAGGTTGTCCGTGTTCCTCTTGCCCCCCAATAAATACAGAACAGGGGCACTTCAGCAGAGCTGCCTGGGAGAGAAAATAAGTGACGTGGCTCTTTTTAAAGATATCTGTTAATGTAGATAGCCAGTGAAGTGCTCCTTTGTAGTTAAAGCTGTGTCATGCTACTTTACAGACTGCTACTCTACATAGAACTCAGACATTTCACCTAGTTGACATGAAAAAACAAATAGGTTTTGTCCTGGGGTTCATTCATAAAATAATAGAATACATTTAGGTCCACTGGGAAGTTGGCAGTAATCAGCTTCTTTCATTCAACAATGTAAACCTAATTTATCAGAGGTAAATTATTTACTTTTCTGAGGGGATGTCAAGAATATAATGTGTTATTCTAACATTTAGGTCCTGCACTGGGAACCAATGGGTAGGTACTTAATTGACCAACCCTTCATCTCTCTCTTTCCCCTTTCCCCCTTTTCTGTATCTCAGGTCCCTGAAGTCGGACCTGTCTTTGGCCCTGGAGGACTGCATGGCAGCAATGGACCTGTTCCTGAGGAATGACTTTGAGGAGGCCCTGTCCAGGCTTCGCTGCAGGTGAGAGACTTGTGCCCTGGTCATGTGTGTCCACACAGCTGGCTGGTGGAAATACACAATGTGAGTGGTGCTACAGTGTACACTCTGGGCTAGTTTAATAAACACCACCACCTCTCCTGTTTGACACCCCTTCAGCATTGTGTTCAAACACACCATCATCAGGTTTCTTACATTTCCCCTGTGAATTTTCCCCTCCATTATCATAACCTTCTCAACATTCAATATTTTCTCTTCTTTGGCCACTCCCGAGTCCCAGTTTCTCTCCAGCCCTCCCTAGTGTGTTTTCCATTTCTCATCCCCAACTCAATGGATGCCCTTTATCCCTTTCAGTTCCCATGCTGATATCCTGTCTTAGTTCTGAATACATGGTAGCCTAGTCTACGTATACAATTAAGGAAATATTTACCCCAGAGGATAATCTCTCCAAACCTCTGGCTCTTACCACCCAAGGCTTGGCATATTCTGTCAGCTGTCACCCTGGGGCGAGACAAGGGAAGTGATGGTAGACTGAGTTATGTAGGCAGAGCAAAGGTTTAGGTACTTAAACTCCCCTATGGCTTCCTTTGTTTGCTATTCCAAGAAAACCTTTGTGAGAAAAGCCTCAAGAAGGCCTCCACGTCATCAGCATCCTAGTGTGTAATATTACCTTATGTGTTTGTTGAGCATAGGTTTACACAGCATTATGTGGTAGAACAGTGATTAGAGAAAATCTACGGAAGGAAAAAACCTGTAGAGAAAGCCTGCGGTGCTGAAATAGCAGTGACTCGCTCTCTCTATCTCTTCTCCCCCCCCCCCCCCCTCCCATATACTAAACACTTTTTTGGTTACTACATGATTCCATATGTGTTATTTCATAGTTTTGATGTCTTCACTATTATTCTACAATGTAGAAAATAGTAAAAATAAAGAAAAACCCTGGAATGATTAGGTGTGTCCAAACGTTTGACTGGTACTGTGTATATATATATATATATATATATATGGGTGGTTTATATTTAAGATAATATTGTACAGCTTTTTCATTCTATTTTTGTGTTTTAAAATATTCTTATTAGATTTGGTTTTAAATATGTGACAAGGCCACACAGAGGGCCAGAGATAATTACAGAAACCTGTGATAATCTGAAGTACCCAAAAAGGCCTATAGATGTCATCTGATAAAATTCCATATATTCCTTTAACGTTACCAAAATTCAGATAGTTTACAGGTAAACTTTGAACGTTTCCAGTAATATACCCTCCCTTTGCAACCCTACTCATGTTGGCACTTTCAACAAGTCATTAAACGTGAGGGCTGTCAGGTTATGTCATTCACACTGAAGCATGTGGAGAAAGAGCAACTTTTCTACTGCTGGCTGTCTCTTTTGAAGGTAATGTTTTTTGCAGGACGTTAGATTAGATTTACCAGTGATGGTGATTAGGCTTCAGGAGATAGGAGTTCAGGCCTGTCACAGTCACACCACCGGCCCTTGTCCATCTCCACAACAGTCAACAACAGAAGGCAGGCAGGAGGCACAAACATCCCAATTCATGGCCTGTTTTTACCATTCTGCTCTCCTGACTAAATATCTCCTGATTTATGTCTCCCCTTTAAATAATGTGTATGGTTTTTTTTATGTGACATGCATTTGATGATAAAGTGTATATTTACACATTGTGAAAGTGAGTCACACAAAAAGAAAAACTTTATTTTCGATAGGTAAGGTACCCAGGACGACACTACTCATCTTGTGGCTGATAGACTAATGATTTTTTAAGTGCTGCTTCTTTTTGTACAGAAGTCTTCTCAGTTGTCGCATGAGTTGTTTTGTGGTCTATGGCAGTCAAATATCAGGCATGCAGACATGCAACATTCCAGTGAAGAGACCTTTGTCGCACCAGCATTGTCCCATAGTCACTGGGACTATGGCGGAACTTGCTGGGAACCAGTCAGACCAGCACTCTTGGGTGTGCATTGTCAGACCCGCAGTGTCACATTCAGGGACTTAACATGGGCCTGTTTCCAAGGGAACATATAACTTAGGGTATTTTCACATATAGTTATCTTTTTAAAAAATGATCTCAGTCCTCTTTAAAGTGAACTCTCGGGTAAAAAAAAAGCAAAATAACTCTGTTCTCTTTGCATTCACACTGCCCTTGCCTTTGAATGAGGACTCAACTCTTTTGCCAGTTCACTTCACCTATTTTGTGGTCTGTCCTGTTTGCATTCACAATGCTATGTTTAGAAAGGAACCAATATCTTTTTCCACCATTCACTCAATGCACTCTGGGTTTTTACAAAGTGCAGGACAAGCCATTCCATAAGAATGTGTTATCGGACAGCTAGATATACCTACTTCTAATAGATTGCATTTAGTTAAAAGATTACACATAATAATTGTAATCAGAAGATACTATTAACATGTAAATATTATTGGTAACAGAATAAATAGCAGAAGAATAACTGCAGATTAAATAATGCTGTAATTGAAAATTGTACACCCAATGTAGGCTACTGCCCCTTTAAGAGCTAGAATGAATTTTGTACCCTATGTTGCGATTCTCATGCTATTCAAACACTACAATCGAATAAACAGCTTATGAAGCTCTCTTAGCCTATAGATCACATATTGCAAACAAATAATCTGAACTAAAAACTCCACATGTGTTTTGGAATTTCTGTGCATCCTTGACAATCGCTAATCAATAGGCCTAACCAAAAACAGCACACGTTTTTTTCTGCGAATATGCACATCATCATCTTCTCTCTATTGTGGCTCCAATGTGAGAGGGTTTATGGCAGGGGAAACGGTGTTGCAATAGTCTAGTGTGTGGTGCGGGAATAATGACAAGCAAACCTGGGGAGCTTTTGTGTTCACGTTTCCCTAAAAAAGGGAACCGGACTGCGGAATTCAAGCGAACCGAAGTCAGACCACCTCTCGAGATGGTCTCAGTTCAGTTCGCTTCAGGGGCTCTTTTGAGGGTTCTGAGTTCCTTTGGTGTGTTCACACTGCACAAAAAATTAAGCGAACTGAGTTCAGAAAAAATTGGTTGAAAGGGACCAAGTGTGAAAACACCCTTAACTTCAAGTAGCTGGGCTTTTAAAGAGTATTTGGTCAGAAAATACATTAAATATACTACATATTGAATGTCAATGATTATATACTTATACTTTGACAGTAAGGACCATCGGGTTCTTGGTCACCTCCCTGACCAAGGCCCTTCTCCCCCGATTGCTGAGTTTGGCCGGGCGGCCAGCTTTAGGAAGAGTGGTTCCAAACTTCTTCCATTTAAGAATGATAGAGTCCACTGTGTTCTTGGGGACGTTCAATGCTGCAGAAATTTTTTGGTACCCTTCCACAGATCGGTGCCTCGACACAATCCTGTCTCTGAGTTATACGGACAATTCCTTCGGTTTGGTTTTTGCTCTGACATGCACTGTCAACTGTTGGACCTTATATAGACAGGTGTGTGCCTTTCCAAATCATGTCCAATAAATTGAATTTACCACAGATGGACTCAAAGTTGTAAAACATCTCAAGGATGATCAATGGAAACAGGATGCACCTGAGCTCAATTTCGAGTCTCATAGCAAAGGGTCTGAATACTTATGTAATTAAGGTATTTCTGTTTTTTATTTTTAATACATTTGCAAAAATTTCGAAAAACCAGTTTTCATTTTGTCATTATGGGGTATTATGTGTAGATTGCTGAGAAAAAAAATAATTGAATCCATTTTAGAATAAGGCTGTAATGTAATAAAATGTGGAAAAAGTCAAGGGGTCTGAATACTGAATACCATTTTTTGGGACGCAATGCGCGTCATGGGAAAAACCATTAAAAAACAATTAAAATAAAAACAGAAATATTTACTACACAACAAACATAATAGGATAAAAACAAAAGAATAGCAATAAAACTCAAAGACTCAAAAACACCTTAAGGTGTGACTTGTTAAGCAAATCTTTTCTCTCCAACTTATTTAGGCATGCCATATCAAAGGGGTTGAATACTTATTGACTCAAGACATTTTACATTATGGGGTATTGTGTGTAGGCCATTGACAAAAACAATTATTTTAAAATCAGGCTGTAACACAACAAAAGGTGGAAAAAGTCAATCGGCATGAATACTTTCTGAAGGCACTGTGTACTTGAGCTCCTCTTTTCACGACGTGCAAAGGAATCTTTTTTGTTGAGTTATCTGATTTGCATTTTGAGAAGGCAACAATAGCTGCTAAAAATAGAGCTGAATATTTCTGTGCTGTCTTTTTTTTCCCCTTCCTAGAACCAAAGACAGCATGTACCATGCGCTCACATACGCCACCATACTGGAGATGCAGGCCATGATGACCTTTGACCCGGAGCACATCCTGGCAGCTGGCAACACCATGAAGGAGGCTCAGGCAGTGTGTCAGCGGTAAGGCTCATTTGTAAAGGGTCCACATTCTAAGAGCAGGAAAATGTCCCAGCACACACTTCCAGTTAGATGCACATTTCTGTAATTGTGGATGAGCTTTCTTCAGTCTACCTTCATCAGAGCATGTCTCCACAAACAATAGTGGGACAGATAAGGCCACACAGTGAGCCAGAGGTAATTACAGACACCTGTGGTAATCTAAAGTACCCAAAAGGGCCACTAGATGTCATAATAGCAGATAGAAATACAGTACAAATACTAGATAGAACAGAACATATTATAGATGTATTTCTACTAGAACAAAATGCATGTACAAATAAAACATTTGGTGTTAGTATAAGGAACCCATACTCTCAAAAAGTGAGCAATACAGCCGAAAAGGGGCAACAAAAAAATGGGTCCACATAAACATTATTTTTATTTAATGAATTCAAAAACAAAAGTTTAGACTCAGTGGTAAGGCTCCCTTATCATATCTATTCAATCATGAAGAGAGGAATCACATGCTCTGATCAGGTGAAACCACTTTGTGAATTGCGTAACACGTGTTTATAACCAAATAAGTCACATTTAACTCTCATATTATGAACAACAACAATATACAGAGGAAATCCATTTGGCTCTGGATAAACCCTGCCATTCCAGTGGGGAAAGCCTCTGGCTATTTTGGGAGATGTCCATCCTGGTCTGTGGTGGCTGGTGAGCTCCATGTTCTGTGAGATAATCACAGAGCAGATATCACCCAGGTCCTATCAGATCTTGCTGGCTGGGGGAGTTTGAGTGGCCTGTAACAGTGAGCTCTGGAGTTGTGAAAATGTCCTGTACGGACACACCTTTCCAAAGGGTGGGACACACACACAAACTCCCGGACTGGGCCTGCCACACCTTCTGAGACCCTGAGGGGGCAGGGGAACCCCATGACAGCTGTCTGGCTACGAGGCCCAGGACCCTGTGTTAATCTGGGAGACGCTCTACATTTTATCAACATAAGCTATGGAATGTGGCTGGGCCACACTGATTTGCATGAATTGTAGATATTAAACCTCCTGTAAAAGTTGTACTTGCATAGATATTTTCCCATAGATCACTAATCGACAGTGGTTACAGTAAACCACTCATTATATGTGTGTATCTACCTTAATCCATATTATTCATCTAATTCAGATACTGAAACCTGATTTTTGTTAGAAATACCTGTCAATGTCTCTCTGAATGTGGTTACTACATGTCACCGTTTTTCAATATCCAAGCACAGGAATGTGTTGAATTCCCAGATTCTTAGCTCACACATCCACAGACTGGTGTTGAGTTGTTGTGAACCAACTCTGCTATGTCTGTCTCATCAAACACTGTAATGTGGCATGTTGGATTTGGTGTGTAATGAAAATAAAGTGTATTCTCTCCCAGGTTCCGCAAGAAGTCAACCTTTAGCAACAGAAACTCCACAGAAGGTTAGTATGGTTGGAACATACTTATTACTTCAGTACATTCCACTTAGACATAGACATATTGTTTTACCACAGGCCTCTTATCTTATCACTCTTATCACTAGTGTAAATGTAACAATGTTTTTTATAGTTGTGTATTCCTAAGTAAATTAAACACAGCTACTGTGAAACTGGAGAATATACTCTGTTTTGAGAGATTTTAATTTATTACACCTTTACTTTAAGTCATCATGGTTGTTCACTAGTTGTTCACTAGTTGAGAATACAGTTTAAAATGTGTTTCTTGTCTGTGGGTTTATTGTGCAGCCCCCTGCTGATGTAGTGGTTTCAGGATGTCAGATGATAATAAGTGTGCTGTCATTTTCACCTCAGAGGAACTCCATGCTGAAGTGTGCTATGCAGAATGTCTCCTGCAGAGGGCAGCACTCACCTTCCTTCAGGTAACTCACTTCTACCGCAACATCAGCAACACACACCCACTGACACTCACTATCTCGCTGAAGCGAAGCACTGATACAGATTTAAAAAGTTAATTGTGCATTTATGATATTGTTCTTTGTATCCTTAAACATTTTCTTTCCCCCTGTTTTTGTAGGATGAAAACATGATCAGTTTCATCAAGGGAGGAATTAAAGTGAGGAATAGCTACCAGACATATAAGTAAGTACTCTTGATGTAGTGCATGGCCCTTATAGTGCATTCCCCTTATGTCTCAACTCATTCTATAGTAAAGAATGTATATCTGTATTTCAGAGAGCTTCATACGGTCCTCCAGTCCTCTAGCTACGTCCATGGTGACAATCATGGGCATTTTGAAGGCGGGGTCAAGCTTGGAGTGGGAGCCTTCAACCTGGTGAGGGAAATGCTTCATGTCAACAATGTTTGTGGTCCAGTTTGCTGGGCTGGTAGACTGTAAAGAAGGACCCTTTGGGGTGTTATGGTTATAGCTACTCTGTGTAACTCAAAGCATGGTCCTGATTGGTACAATATGTAATTGTATCTGGCTCATCTTCTCACTCTGTGTTCTTGGGTTGTGTACAGATGATCTCCATGCTGCCCACTCGTACCCTCAAGTTGCTGGAGTTTGTGGGTTTCTCTGGAAATAAGGTAGGTTTCCTACTGTTAGCCAGGTGGCCCTGAGATTATGTGTGAGATGCTGGACTGGGCTGGGCTAAGCTAAGCCCCCTGTGTCCTGTGTTGTGTGTGTCTGTAGGAGTTTGGCTTGCAGCAGCTGATGGAGGGCTCAGCAGGGCAGACGTTCAGGTCCTTCCTATGTAATATGCTGCTGCTGTGCTACCACACCTTTATGAGCTTCATCCTGGGTGAGAGAAAGACTGATGTTACCACACATCAAATGTTACCACACTGACCTTTTCAACTGCCAAAACAAGCTCTATACTGTAGCCTAGCCACATTCTGGTTGGTGTTCACCTCTCCGGGAAAAAGGAAAACCCTGGTCATATCTTGCACGAATGTCCTAAACTAACATTAAATAACACCTCCTTACGGCTTGCAGGCACTGGGGAAGCGGATGTGGAGGAGGCAGAGAAACTCCTTCAGCCTTATCTCAAACAGTATCCTAAGGTCAGTGAGGACATTGTAGCATGTGCACTGAGTATACACCTGCTCTTTCCATGATGTAGACTGACCAGGTGAATCCATCTTATTGATGTCACTTGTTAAATCCACTTAAATTAGTGTAGATGAAGGGGAGGAGACAGGTTAAAGAAGGATTGTTAAGCCTTGAGACAATTGAGACATGGATTGTGCCATTCAGAGGGTGAATGGGAAAAACAAAAGATTTAAGTGCTTTTGAATGGGGTATGGTCGTAGGTGCCAGGCACACCGGTTTGTGTCAAGAACTGCAACACTGCTAGGTTTTTCACACTCAACAGTTTCCTGTGTGTATCAACAATGTTCCTAATGTTTGGTATACTCAGTGTACAGTTAAATCATATTCCATTTGTATTGACTTTGTGAAACTACTGTGAATTATTTAGTGCATATGCTTGTACACACACTCATTCCCATCAAAACAGTTCATAGTGTGTTGTTTTTAGGGATCCATCTTCTTGTTCTTCGCTGGTCGGATTGAGGTTATCAAAGGACACCTGGATGCTGTGAGTGTGCATCAATGATTCTGACTACTACCAAAATGATTGTGTTTAGACTACAAATCTGGCCAGCTGTCACATGTATTCATATGTGTGTGTTTGTAACAGGCTATAGAGCGCTTTGAGGAGTGCTGTGAAGCTCAGCAGCAGTGGAATCAGTTCCATCACATGTGCTACTGGGAGCTGATGTGGTGTTTCACATACAAGAGACATTGGAAGATGGCCTACTTCTACGCTGATCTGCTCAGCAAAGAGAATGCATGGTCCAAGGTGGGACATTCTGCAGTAATTGTATTTATGCATATCAGTTCTATATAGTGCAGTATGAAGGACATCTGTTTCAGGACACTAATGGTTGCATTATCTCGCTGGCAAATGCGACAGTCTTAACAGAATATAGATTTGTTTGTTTAACAGCTTTTAATGTATTCCACTTAGTCTCTAGAGGGACAAATCTATGTTGATGCTTACAGAGTTACAGTAGTAACACATGCACATTTCCCTCCAGGCAACATATGCGTATATGAAAGGTGCCTACCTCAGCATGCTGACCAGGGAGGAATGCCAACCATTCAGGGAGAGCGAGGTAGCGCTATTCAGGTAGGTCACTGCAACAAACAAACCCCTGTGTCACCAAACTGTTGGAAAAGATTGTTTGACCAAAGACCATGCTATTTCTCTGTAAACAAATGAACAACAGACTTTCAGCATGCTTATAGAGAAGGGCGCTCAACATGTACTGCACTGACACAAATGACTAATGATTGGTTGAAAGAAATGTATAATAAGAAGATTGTGGGAGCTGTACTGTTAGATTTCAGTGTTGCCTTTGATATTATTGACCATAACCTTTTGTTGAAAGATATTTATGTGTTATGGCTTTTCAACCGCTGCCATATCGTGGATTCAGAGCTATCTGTCAAATAGAACTCAGAGGGTTTTCTTTAATGGGAGCTTCTCTAATGTCAAACATGTAAAGTGTGGTGTACTGCAGGGCAGCTCTCTAGGCCCTCTACTCTTTTCTATTTTTACCAATGACCTGCCTCTGGCATTAAACGAAGCATGTGTGTCCATGTACAGAGCATTCGGAAAGTATTCAGACCCCTTGACTTTTTCCAAATTTTGTTATGTTACAGCCTTATTCTAAAATTGATTACATAATTTTTTATCCTCATCAATCTACACACAATACCCCATGATGACAAAGCAAAAACAGTTTTTTTTTATAAATGTTGCAAAAAAACAGAAATACCTTATTTACATAAGTAAATTGATTGGACATGATTTGGAAAGGCACACCCCTGTCCCGAGACCCTTTGCTATGAGACTCAAAATTGAGCTCAGGTGCATCCTGTTCCCATTGATCATCCTTGAGATGTTTCTACAACTTAGCCTGTGGTATATTCAATTGACTGGACATGATTTGGAAAGGCACACACCTGTCTATATATGTCCCACAGTTGACAGTGCATGTCAGAGCAAAAATCAAGCCTTGGGGTCGAAGGAATTGTGCTTTGAGCTCCGAGACAGGATTGGGTCGAGGCACAGATCTGGGGAAGCGTACCAAAACATTTCTGCAGCATTGAAGGTCCCCAAGAACACAGTGGCCTCCATCATTCTTAAATGGAAGATGTTAGGCGCCACCAAGACTATTCCTAGAGCTGGCCGCCCGGCCAAACTGAGCAATCGGGGAGAAGGGCCTTGGTCAGGGAGGTGACCAAGAACGCGATGGTCACTCTGACAGAGCTCCAGAGTTCCTCTGTGGAGATGGGAGAACCTTCCAGAAGGAAAACCATCTCTGCAGCACTCCACCAATCAGGCCTTTATGGTGGAGTGGCCAGACGGAAGCCACTCCTCAGTAAAAGGCACATGACAGCCCGCTTGGAGTTTTCTAAAAGGCACCTAAAGGACTCTCAGACCATGGGAAACAAGATTATCTGGTCTGATGAAACGAAGATTGAACTCTTTGGCCAGAATGCCAAGCGTCACATCTGGAGGAAACCTGGCACCATCCCTACGGTGAAGCATGGTGGTGGCAGCATCATGCTGTGGGGATGTTTTTCAGTGGCAGGGACTGGGAGACTAGTTAGGATCGAGGGAAAGATGAACGGAGCAAAGTACATAGAGATCCTTGATGAAAACCTGTCCAGAGCACTCAGGACCTCAGACTGGGGAGAAGGTTCACCTTCCAACAGGACAACGACCCTAAGCACACAGCCAAGACAATGCAGGATTGGCTTCGGGACAAGTCTCTGAATGTCCTTGAGTGGCCCAGCCAGAGCCCAGACTTGACCCGATCAAACATCTCTGGAGAGACCTGAAAATAGCTGTGCAGCGCTCCCCATCCAACCAGACAGAGCTTGAGAGGATCTGCAGAGAAGAATGGGAGAAACTCCCCAAATACAGCTGTGCCAAGCTTGTAGCTTCATACCCAAGAAGACTCGAGGCTGTAATCGCTGCCACAGGTGCTTCAAGGTGAAAAATCTGTCGATGTGCCCTTAAGCAAGGCACTTAACCCTAATTGCTCATGTAAGTCGCTCTGGATAAGAGCGTCTGCTAAATGACTAAAAATGTAAAATGTAAAATGTTCAACAAAGTACTGAGTAAAGGGTCTGAATACTTATGGAAATGTGATATTTCAGGGGGGTTTTTGTTAGTGTTTTTGCCAAAAAATAAATAAAAAGTGTATTTGCTTTGTCATTATGGGATATTGTGTGTAGATTGATGAGGGCAAAAAAAACAATTTTATCAATTTTAGAATAAGGCTGTAACAAAATGTGGAAAAAGTCAAGGGGTCTGAATACTTTCTGAATGCACTGTATGCTGATGATTCAACCATATACGCATCAGCAGCCACAGCTAATGAAGTCACTGAAAACCTTAACAAAGAGTTGCAGTCAGTTTTGGAATGGGTGGCCAGTAATATACTGGTCCTGAACATTTGTAAAACTTATAGCATTGTATTTGGTACAAATCATTCCCTAAGTTCTAGACCTCAGCTGAGTCTGGTAATGAATGGTGTTGCTGTTGAACAAGTTGAGGAGACTAAATTACTTGGTGTTGCCTTATTGTAAACTGTCATGGTCAAAACATATAGATTCAGTGGTTGTAAAGATGGGGAGAGGTCTGTCCGTAATAAAGAAATGCTCTGCTTTTTTCACTCCACAAAGCAAGTCCTGCAGGCTCTAGTTTTATCTTATCTTGATTATTGTCCAGTCATATGGTCAAGTGATGCAAAGAAAGACCTAGTTAAGCTGCAGCTGGCCCAGAACAGAGCGGTACATCTTGCTCTTCATTGTAATCAGAGGACTAATGTAAATACTATGCATGCCAGTCTCTCTTGGCTAGGAGTTGAGGAAAGACTGACTGCGTCACTTCTTGTTTTTATAAGAAACATTGATTTGTTGGAGATTCCTAATTGTTTGCACACAGACACAGCGCTGACACACACACTTACCCCACCAGACATGCCACCAGGGGTCTTTTCACAGTCCCCAGGTCCAGAACAAATTCAAGGAAACGTACAGTATTATACAGAGCCATGAGTACATGGCTCTGTATTCCATCTTACAGTTGAAGTTGGAAGTTTACATACACCTTAGCCAAATACATTTAAACTCAGTTTTTCACATTTCCTGACATTTAATCCTAGTAAAAATGCCCTGTCTTAGGTCAGTTAGGATCACCACTTTATTTTAAGAATGTGAAATGTCAGGCACTCAATTAGTATTTGGTAGCATTGCCTTTAAATTGTTTAACTTGGGTCAAACGTTTCGGGTAGCCTTCCACAAGCTTCCCACAATAAGTTGGGTGAATTTTGGCCCATTCCACATGACAGAGCTGGTGTAACTGAGCAAGTTTTGTAGGCCTCCTTGCTCGCACACGCTTTTTCAGTTCTGCCCACACATTTTCTATAGGATTGAGGTCGGGGCTTTGTGATGGCCACTCCAATACCTTGACTTTGTTGTCCTTAAGCCATTTTGGCACAACTTTGGAAGTATGCTTGGGGTCATTGTCCATTTGGAAGACCCATTTGCGACCAAGCTTTAACTTCCTGACTGATGTCTTGAGATGTTGCTTCAATATATCCACATAATTTTCCTTCCTCATGACGCCATCTATTTTGTGAAGTGCACCAGACCCTCCTGCAGCAAAGCACCCCAACAGCATGATGCTGCCACCCCCATGCTTCACGGTTGGGATGGTGTTCTTCGGCTTGCAAGCATCCCCCTTTTTCCTCCAAACATAACGATGGTCATTATGGCCAAACAGTTCTATTTTTGTTTCATCAGACCAGAGGACATTTCTCCAAAAAGTACGATCTTTGTCCCCATGTGCAGTTGCAAACCATAGTCTGGCTTTTCTATGGCGGTTTTGAAGCAGGGGCTTCTTCCTTGCTGAGCGGCCTTTCCGGTTATGTCGAAATAGGACTCATTTTACTGTGGATATAGATACTTTTGTACCTGTTTCCTCCAGCATCTTCACAAGGTCCTTTGCTGTTGTTCTGGGATTGATTTGCACTTTTCACACCAATGTACGTTCATCTCTAGGATACAGAACGCGTCTCCTTCCTGAGCGGTATGGCGGCTGCGTGGTCCCATGGTGTTTATACTTGCGTACTATTGTTTGTACAGATGAACGTGGTACCTTCAGACGTTTGGAAATTGCTCCCAAGGATGAACCAGACTTGTGGAGGTCTACAAATGTTTTTCTGAATTCTTGGCTGATTTCTTTTCATTTTCCCATGATGTCAAGCAAAGAGGCACTGAGTTTGAAGGTAGGCCTTGAAATACATCCACAGGTACACCTCCAATTGACTCAAATGATGTCAATTAGCCTATCAGAAGCTTCTAAAGACATGACATCATTTTCTGGAATTTTCCAAGCTGTTTAAAGGCACAGTCAGCTTAGTGTATGTAAACTTCTGACCCACTGGAATTGTGATACAGTGAATTATAAGTTAAATAATCTGTCTGTAAACAATTTTTGGAAAAATTACTTGTGTCATGCACAAAGTAGATGTCCTAACCGACTTGCCAAAATTATAGTTTGTCAACAAGACATTTGTGGAGTGGTTGAAAAACTAGTTTTAATGACTCCAACCTAAGTGTATGTAAACTTCCGACTTCAACTGAATATAGCGCAAGTGAAGAGCAAATCTGGTTTCAAAAAAATTAATAAAGCAACACCTCATGGCACAACGTCTCTCCCCCATGTGACCTACTTGTGTAGGTATGTAGTGTGTATGTAGTGACATGTATGTGTAACTGAAAGATGCACACACACACACACTACATGTTCATGTTTTTAAATGTATGTAAATTGTAACGTTTTTTGTCTGTAATGCCTTTTTTCGTTATGTCAGATCCCAGTAAGACTAGCTGTCGCCATTGTTAATGGGGATCCTAATAAATAATAATACATTTTAAAAAACATAATGCTTTGTACTCTATTCATTTATTTTTACCCAGACATTTGAGATAATCAAGTTATTCTATCCAAATGAATCTATATCTTATATGTATCTATTGTCAATCCATTCCAGGCAGGTACATGGGCTTAAGCAGAAAATTGCTGGAAAGTCTTTGCCAACTGAGAAGTTTGCCATCCGAAAAGCCCGTCGCTACCTGACTGAGAACCCCGTAACACTACCTGCACCTCCTCTGGTCAGTACAAGTCTCCAAATCCCAACCCTAGGTGACTCTTTTGGCATAGAAGAACTGAGTCACTGCCAATGTCACTACCTTATCCCCTTAAATAAAATCCAAAATGTAGCTAGCAAGGTTATTGTTAATGAGTGCATTTCGCAAGTGGGTAGTTTGCATCAACTACCTTCACTAAAACAACTGGAATGGTTTTGCCTGCAAACTTTGGTTTCAAATCGCAACGTTCTGGCATGTCTGCCTCGTGATTTGTTGGGAAAGTTGTCTGTCTGAAGAGGACCCATCACAGAATTTATTTTCTCCATTATCGAAGTTGCCAAAAGAATCCGTCATTGAAACCAGACCCTAGTCACTGTTGCCTAGGGTCGGGTTTTCAAGACTAGGTCAGTACTGCGTGGTCTGACCACATGCTCACTATTAAAGTGTAACTGTGACACCCTGTGGCCTTGTCTGTCCTCTGCAGGAGATGATGTACATCTGGAACGGCTACACAGTCATCGGGAAACACAAAGACCTGACAGAGGGCATGCTGAAAACACTGGATGAGGCACAGGCAAAACTCAAAAGTAGGCCAAGTAAGTAACACAAACTCATGTCCCCCTGGAGAGTTGATATTGCCTCTACACATTCATTTAGGAACAGCATTAATGCTTGGAGTCTAGTGTGTGAGAGTGATGGGGCCTGAGTGTTGTATGTTGTGTTCCTCAGGGACCGAGTTCACCATAGACGACCAGTGTCTGGTGAGCCTGCTTAGAGGTCTCTGTCTGAAGCACCTGGGACACCAGGAGGAGGCTGAGCACTACTTCACCCACGTCCTCTGCAAGTGAGCTCAACACACACCAATATTCAGCACACACTCACATTTTCACAATATGACAGTAGAAGATACAGTGGGGGAAAAAAGTATTTAGTCAGCCACCAATTGTGCAAGTTCTCCCACTTAAAAAGATGAGAGAAGCCTGTAATTTTCATCATAGGTACACGTCAACTATGACAGACAAAATGAGAATTTTTTTTCCAGAAAATCACATTGTAGGATTTTTAATGAATTTATTTGCAAATTATGGTGGAAAATAAGTATTTGGTCAATAACAAAAGTTTCTCAATACTTTGTTATATACCCTTTGTTGGCAATGACACAGGTCAAACGTTTTCTGTAAGTCTTCACAAGGTTTTCACACACTATTGCTGGTATTTTGGCCCATTCTTCTAGAGCAGTGATGTTTTGGGGCTGTCGCTGGGCAACATGGACTTTCAACTCCCTCCAAAGATTTTCTATGGGGTTGAGATCTGGAGACTGGCTAGGCCACTCCAGGACCTTGAAATGCTTCTTATGAAGCCACTCCTTCGTTGCCCGGGCGGTGTGTTTGGGATCATTGTCATGCTGAAAGACCCAGCCACGTTTCATCTTCAATGCCATTGCTGATGGAAGGAGGTTTTCACTCAAAATCTCACGATACATGGCCCCATTCATTCTTTCCTTTACACGGATCAGTCGTCCTGGTCCCTTTGCAGAAAAACAGCCCCAAAGCATGATGTTTCCACCCCCATGCTTCACAGTAGGTATGGTGTTCTTTGGATGCAACTCAGCATTCTTTGTCCTCCAAACACGACGAGTTGAGTTTTTACCAAAAAGTTCTATTTTGGTTTCATCTCACCATATGACATTCTCCCAATCCTCTTCTGGATCATCCAAATGCACTCTAGCAAACTTCAGACGGGCCTGGACATGTACTGGCTTAAACAGGGGGACACGTCTGGCACTGCAGGATTTGAGTCCCTGGCGGCGTAGTGTGTTACTGATGGTAGGCTTTGTTACTTTGGTCCCAGCTCTCTGCAGGTCATTCACTAGGTCCCCCCGTGTGGTTCTGGGATTTTTGCTCACCGTTCTTATGATCATTTTGACCCCACGGGGTGAGATCTTGCGTGGAGCTCCAGATCGAGGGAGATTATCAGTGGTCTTGTATGTCTTCCATTTCCTAATAATTGCTCCCACAGTTGATTTCTTCAAACCAAGCTGCTTACCTATTGCAGATTCAGTCTTCCCAGCCTGGTGCAGGTCTACAATTTTGTTTCTGGTGTCCTTTGACAGCTCTTTGGTCTTGGCCATAGTGGAGTTTGGAGTGTGACTGTTTGAGGTTGTGGACAGGTGTCTTTTATACTGATAACAAGTTCAAACAGGTGCCATTAATACAGGTAACGAGTGGAGGACAGAGGAGCCTCTTAAAGAAGAAGTTACAGGTCTGTGAGAGCCAGAAATCTTGCTTGTTTGTAGGTGACCAAATACTTATTTTCCACCATAATTTGCAAATAAATTCATTACAAATCCTACAATGTGATTTTCTGGATTTTTTTGCCTCAATTTGTCTGTCATAGTTGACGTGTACCTATGATGAAAATTACAGGCCTCTCTCATCTTTTTAAGTGGGAGAACTTGCACAATTGGTGGCTGACTAAATACTTTTTTCCCCCACTGTACCTACTCGATTACTATTCCTTACAAGTTTAGCAAATACCTCCTTTCTTGTTTAAATCCTGATCTCTGCTGTATTTTTACTCTTGTCAGTGAAACACAGATCAAGTTTGATCACTACTTGGTTCCCAATGCACTGCTGGAGCACGGGCTGCTATGTCTGGAACAAGGGAGGAAGGAGGAGGGAATCAAACTACTGGAGACAGCCAAGTGAGTGTCTTGGTTCTTACACAACATAATTATCTCTACCCATCCCAATACAGTAGTTCATTGGAATTCTTAAACATGACTTATTTGCAATAATTCTATAAGAAAAGACAGTTAAATCATCTGGTCAATCTTTTTAATTGTTCTGCTCTTTCCCCAATATTTACAGGCAAAATTACAAAAACTACTCCATGGAATCACGGACACATTTCAGAATCCAGGCTGCTTTGCACAAGGCCAAGGCCACAGGCGAGAATGGAATTCACACCATGCCCTCCAGCCCGTAGCTGGTGTGGGCAAAACAGGGCCAAAGTCCAGCCATCCCAAAGTGCACAGCCCAATGCAGCAGGGATGAGGCAGAGTACCAAACCACCCACTACCAGCAACAAGTGCTTGACTTGCCAGCCATCGAGCTTTCAGAAAGACACACAACACTACACAAGCATTCTGTACACTAAACAGTCAAAAGCATACAGACACTAGTATTTACTCAGACAAAGAAATTCTACGCAATATATAGAAAATACCTCACTGATGGATGGAGATGTACAGGGTCACATCCGTCTATTGCAAAAACCTATTAGTTACCAATGCCTGAATATTCTCCCTCTAGTATAAATACATACATTCACTGACAAACAGGTATTTTCACACCTGTCACAAGGGTTTCTGCAACATATAGTATTTGAGTGGTTAACGGTATTCTCCTTCCTGGGTTTTTCCCTCTGCTCGGAGCTAATGACTAAAATCACTGTGGCCAATCTTGGACAATGTCTGTCTTGGGTTGACCATGTTATATGGCAGATAACCTCCTGCCCTAATGCCTTGATCTCTGTGATTATTCTACTGGATTTATTCTTATTTCTTCTTTTTCACCCTCCTTTCCCGACTCTGAACAGCTCAATGGAAGTTTTGGCACATTGGAAAATAGTGCCCACTGACTGCACAAAGTTAAATCATCCAGCCATGCAAACTCACATTGCAGGAATACACGTGATGGTAGGGGGTTATTTTGTCTGTGTTTATTTATTAACTTCAATGGCGACTTTTACAAAATTGTCCCGTTTTAAGTGGACAGATGAATGTGTCTTTTAGAAAGGCAGACTCCTTCCTTGTTATCTTCATGTGGACACAACCCAACAGTACTTGAGCACAAACAAACAAGTCTTTCAGATTGACACAGGAAAACCAGGCTGCCAATTCCATCTGTAGTGAGTGAAGCTTTGACAACCACTAGAGCCTTCCATATATAAATATACAGCTCCAACATCAACCTATACAAGAATGGCTTATAGGAAACTATTATATATTAAATAGTTCCTTTCCTGTGTAATAAATTAGCTAATAGACTGTGTATGACCAATGTTATTTGTAATTAGAAAAAGGGTTACCTTTTTTCATGTTCTATGACTATTTAAACTCTTATGTACAACAAGATGAGTATCCAAACCCAAGCTTCTAGAATGGTGTCTCAAGTTTAAATGTTGTAATCAGAACTGATTTATTGATACTTAGAATATGGTTTTAAGTGAAAGCAATTGACCAGGAGTCCATTTAGACTTTTCTAAAGGGGAGAGGAAATGTAGACATTGATTTATTTTAAATATAGAGATGATTGTAGTTTGGGATGTTCTAATGATTATGTTAGACATTTTCTTGTTTTGTTCCATGGTTTTATTTTAATTAACTGACATTAGTACAAACAATCTTATTGGCACTGTGATGTTGAGGTCAGCATATTATATGGGGCATGGCTACTAAACAGATTGACATTCCTGGACCTGTACATGCTGAATGTTTGTTTTGTAATTTAAGATTAAATGATCAAATAAGTAACTCAAATTTAGTCTGGTTATTTTTTTTACTTTTGTATGACCCCTTTGCTTTTGGATAACTTGATGAACTGCACTCTGAACACCAAGCTGCTGTCTGGATTTCAAATTGGTTATTGTTTGTGTATGTATTTCATATAACAGTCTAAAGTGACTAAGAACAGTCAAAACTGCCATATTGCTTTCACTTATAACAGATGCAGCGCTCCTAGTGGCCGGGGACTTTAATGCAGGGAAACTTAAATCCGTTCTACCTAATTTCTACCAGCATGTTAAATGTGCAACCAGAGGAAAAAAAACTCTAGACCACCTTTACTCCACACACAGAGACGCATACAAAGCTCTCCCTCGCCCTCCATTTGGCAAATTTGACCATAACTCTATCCTCCTGATTCCTGCTTATAAGCAAAAACTAAAGCGGGAAGCACCAGTGACTCGGTTAATAAAAAAGTGGTCAGATGACGCAGATGCTAAGCTACAGGACTGTTTTGCTAGCACAGACTGGAACATGTTCCGGGATTCTTCAGACAGCATTGAGGAGTACACCACATCAGTCACTGGCTTCATCAATAAGTGCATCGATGATGTCGTCCCCACAGTGACCGTACGTACATACCCCAACCAGAAGCCATAGATTACAGGAAACATCCGCACTGAGCTAAAGGGTAGAGCTGCCGCTTTCAAGGAACGGGACTCTAACCCGGACGCTTATAAGAAATCCCGCTATGACCTCCGACGAACCATCAAACAGGCAAAGAGTCAATACAGGACTAAGATTGAATCGTACTACACTGGCTCTGACGCTCGTCGGATGTGGCAGGGCTTGAAAACTATTACAGACTACAAAGGGAAGCACAGCCGCGAGCTGCCCAGTGACACAAGCCTACCAGACGAGCTAAACCACTTCTATGCTCGCTTCGAGGCAAGCAACACTGAAGCATGCATGAGAGCACCAGCTGTTCCGGATGACTGTGATCACGCTCTCCGTAGCCGATGTGAGTAAGACTTTTAAGCAGGTCAACATTCACAAGGCCGCAGGGCCAGACGGATTACCAGGACGTGTACTCCGAGCATGTGCTGACCAACTGGCAAGTGTCTTCACTGACATTTTCAACATGTCCCTGACTGAGTCTGTAATACCAACATGTTTCAAGCAGACCACCATAGTCCCCGTGCCCAAGGACTCTAAGATAACCTGCCTAAATGACTACCGACCCGTAGCACTGACGTCTGTAGCCATGAAGTGCTTTGAAAGGCTGGTCATGGCTCACATTAACAGCATTATCCCAGAAACCCTAGACCCACTCCAATTTGCATACCGCCCCAACAGATCCACAGATGATGCAATCTCTATTGCACTCCACACTGCCCTTTCCCACCTGGACAAGAGGAACACCTACGTGAGAATGCTATTCATTGACTACAGCTCAGCATTCAACACCATAGTGCCCTCTAAGCTCATCACTAAGCTAAGGATCCTGGGACTAAACACCTCCCTCTGCAACTGGATCCTGGACTTCCTGACGGGCCGCCCCCAGGTGGTAAGTGTCAGGTTCGAGCGTGGATGTGGTGTGGAATCAAGCGCAGGACAACAGAGGCTTCGTTCAACAGTCTTTAGTGAAGACACGAAAACAAGACACACGGCTAAATCCAAGCCGGAAGGCAAGCTAACTTTACGCACACTGAGTACAGTTCAAAATACAAAACAAAATGCTCACACTGTGCGGACACTCTCTCCAAACAAACACGAGAGAGAGAAGTACTAGCAGCCCTTGCTGACATAAGAAACAATTACACACAACACATGACAAAACCCAAGAGAACTTATAGGACACATAATTAACACTAACAATGAACAGGTGTACAAACAGACCAAACCAAACAAACATCGAAACATAGAACGGTGGCAGCTAGTACTCCGGAGACGACGACCGCCGAAGCCTGCCCGAACAAGGAGGAGGAGCAGCCTCGGCCGAAACCGTGACAGTAAGGGTAGGTAACAACACATCTGCTACACTGATCCTCAACACGGGGGCCCCTCAGGGGTGCGTGCTCAGTCCCCTCCTGTACTCTCTGTTCACCCATGAATGCATGGCCAGGCACGACTCCAACACCATCATTAAGTTTGCCGACGACACAACAGTGGTAGGCCTGATCACCGACAACGATGAGACAGCCTATAGGGAGGAGGTCAGAGACCTGGCCGTGTGGTGCCAGGACAACAACCTCTCCCTCAACGTGACCAAGACAAAGGAGATGATTGTGGACTACAGGAAAAAAAAGAGGACTGAGCACGCCCCCATTCTCATCAACGGGGCTGTAGTGGAACAGGTTGAGAGCTTCAAGTTCCTTGGTGTCCACATCACCAACGAACTATCATGGTCCAAACACACCAAGACAGTCGTGAAGAGGGCACGACAAAGCCTATTCCCCCTCAGGAGACTGAAAAGATTTGGCATGGGTCCTCAGATCCTCAAAAAATTCTGCAGCTGCACCATCGAGAGCATCCTGACTGGTTGCATCACCGCCTGGTATGGCAACTGCTTGGCCTCCGACCGCAAGGCACTACAGAGGGTAGTGCGTACGGCCCAGTACATCACTGGGGCCAAGCTTCCTGCCATCCAGGACCTCTATACCAGGCGGTGTCAGAGGAAGGCCCTCAAAATTGTCAAAGACTCCAGCCACCCTAGTCATAGACTGTTCTCTCTGCTACCGCACGGCAAGCGGTACCGGAGTGCCAAGTCTAGGTCCAAAAGACTTCTCAACAGCTTCTACCCCCAAGCCATAAGACTCCTGAACAGCTAATCATGGCTACCCGGACTATTTGCACTGCCCCCCCACCCCATCCTTTTTACGCTGCTGCTACTCTGTTAATTATTTATGCATAGTCACTTTAACTCTACCCACATGTACATATTACCTCAACTACCTCAACTAGCCGGTGCCCCCGCACATTGACTCTGCAACGGTACCCCCCTGTATATATAGCCTCCCTACTGTTACTTTATTTTACTTCTGCTCTTTTTTTTCTCAACACTTTTTTTGTTGTTTTATTTTTACTTTTTTTGTTAAATGCACTGTTGGTTAAGGGCTGTAAGTAAGCATTTCACTGTAATGTCTGCACCTGTTGTATTCGGCGCATGTGACCAATACAATTTGATTTGATTTGATTTGATATTAGGCAGCCAGGAACCAACCACGACGTGCTGTAAGGCACATTCAACTAAACTGTATCCCCTCCTTTAATAAAACACAGAAATAACAAATATATTGCACATTTAACATAATAGGTATAGGCCTTTTATACCACAGTAACTGCTATTAGAATAACATTACCTTGGGACTACTCACTATTACTAGTATACATGCAGACGCAGTTATGTAGAAAGCTGCCAACAAAAAACTATGTACTTCGCTACATACTTGTTTGTCACATTGTAATTCATGTTAAATGTTACCAAATCATTTTTTAAATAATTGTTTTAAAGAACCGTCTGATTGGTGAGATGGTGGAGAGCTTCCTTAAAACAGATCGCAGTTGATTGGTCTGTGCATTAAGGGGCGGTGGTTCATGTTGCTACATTCATTGCCTTCCCAGCGTTTGACGGGGCTGGAAAGTCCCTTTCAAATGGTCTTCAGTCTGAAAATGAGAAATCGTTTTTAGAACATTAATAACTATTAGGTGTTTAGCACTATTACGTTCAACCTGCACATGTGCGTTGTGAGAGTTGTTCTAGTTCGCGAACAACCGCTAAATCACTTCAGCGTGAGGGTGTACATCGGCTAGCTGGCTAGCCAGGCTCTTTGTGTGGTGATGTTTTGTTTTTGTTGAACATAACAGCTCTCGTGGCTTGTTAGATTATTTGCAATGTGTGGAAGCCAATAAGATTGATAGCATACGGTGCGAATTTGGACTGAAAGGCCTGTAGACGTTGCAAAGCGACAAATATATAAGGAGTTTGAAGTCGAGGAGATGGGCAATTGTCTAAAATCTACAACCTCGGATGATATTTCCTTGCTTCATGAATCACAATCGGATAGAGTTAGTTATGGTGACGGGGCAGATCCAGATCAGGAACCACCACCACCATACCAGGTAGGTCACCCGAATTAGCTAGCTAGCTACTGGTTAGCTTGCTGGCCAGCTATACAGTATTTAAATAACTTTAGGTGTATTTCAAGGTTCGACATGCGAAAGAAATTTACAATTTGGTGCTGGCTTTATGTGGCGCTGGCAGCTGGCTAACCGAAGTAAAAACAAACGGCACTCTAGTTTGCCATCCAGTTATGATTTTCAGATGTTAATGTAAACAAACAGTCATAATCAGCTGACTTTTGGAGATATGGCAGGCATACACACAACCTTACATTGTATATCAATGCTGCACACAACCATCAACTTGCTGTCCTTTTACATTTTCATCTTGTTCTATTTCTACAAGGATTTAGGGTGTAATGGCATGTTTACTGTTGATGCAGTCTTTAGTTTTATCAGACCATCATGTCTTCCTCCATTACAGATCATCACAGAGCACTGACCCAGGGGACTCATGCAATGCAAAATTATCTAGCGATGCATTTTATGAAAACAGCCTAGTATTCATACACTACAGCAAAAAGACACTGGAGATGCTCATCATACTCCTGGAATTAAGTGTATGGCCTGAAGTGTTGAGGGAGAGACACAAGGCAAAGGCTGGCTGTGTTTTTGTGTGTTTTTTTTTAGCTCAAGCGAGGATAATTTTTTTTAACCAGATATTGGCCTAGACCGAAGACTACAGAAGCTCCCACCTTTGCTTTTAGCACAACAAAGAAAGATGACTTCAAAAGTAGAATGATCTTCAGAACCTTTAAGCTCCCTGATACAGGCAATGGCAAAAGCCTACATTGGAGAACACAGATTGAACTCTTATGCTGATGAGAAAACGGCAGTCTTTGTGCTCCCTCATTTTTTTATGACCAGGTTATTGCAGGTCGTTGTCATTACAATAATCCAAATATGGATTCCTTTTCTGTAAGTCGGTCATGTTATGTAAGACTAGCCGGGAAGGAATGAGTGTCACCAGGTTAATGCCCTATCTCAAATGTGAAGATAAGCATGTTATGCACAGATCTTGATAACTGGAATCCCCTACCTGATCCCTTCCAGTAAAGGTCTCCCATGGCCATGGCTGACACGGGTGTCAGCTTCCACAACTCAGAG
This sequence comes from Coregonus lavaretus, assembly GCF_964263955.1. Classification (NCBI taxonomy): domain Eukaryota; kingdom Metazoa; phylum Chordata; class Actinopteri; order Salmoniformes; family Salmonidae; genus Coregonus; species Coregonus lavaretus. The sequence continues at coordinate 41,798,833 of NC_139993.1, read as the reverse complement.
CTTTTGCCACTTATGCATGCCAACTCTTTCACCATAGTCTCTGGGTCTCATGTGACACCAGAATGATCCATTAATTAGGTTGAGCCTACTTACCAGACTAGTACAACTAGTAAGACGCATTCAAGAGAAGATTAAGTCTGATCATACACATAGCTTGCATGATGACACATACCTAACTCATTTCAAAACGTCATTTTCCTTTTAACTTATCTGTTTAGAGTTTCCACTAATCTACATTTAGAATATGGCTTTGTTCTTAAAAAATTGACATTATAAACAATTTACCAACTGGTAGGACTAAAGTTGACTCCATATGTCAACATTAAGGGAGTACAGAACGGAATAAGTCATTTTTATTATACCAAAATGCGAAGACCTATAATGCCCATGAGGCTATTTAAAAGCCAAGGGAAAACACTCTCTTAACCAGTGGCATCTGTCCAGATTAGACCCCATAATACAAAAGTAAACAAACAAAAACATTTGACTCTCATTTTCACAGAAATGCAGATTCACACACCCCGGATCCTGTGTTTTTCTGCTGAAAACCACTAGTCTCTGATTTTCTCAGAATTTCAGTGTTTACTTGAGTCCCTTGGGTCCAGGATCAGGAATTAATAAGAAGGGCAGGACTTCAACAGTCTGGAGCTGATTTTCCAGTAACAGACTAGATGGCAGGACACGTTGTGCAATATCCTGGTTAAACAACCGAGGCGCTTGTTGGATTTTTCAACGCTAAGAGGCTTGCTTGAACAAAGGAAGGCCAGAGATCTACTTTAAGGCCCACATCATTTCAAATTTAGACGCTTGCCTTGGGCGCTCGCCAAGCATTTTCGATAGTGCTTTTAAACAGAGACCTGCCCATGCTTGGTATGTTTGGAGAGCCTTGGCGTGCACGTCTCTTGCCTATTTTCATTAAACTGCTGCACAGTTGCACTAAGTTTTGATTGCAAATGTCTATAATCATCAAACCTCCAGGGTAGAAAACTGGCAACATTCACAAATTAACCTAGGCTATGGTTAGACAAAAATATAGCATTGAATAATCTAAGGCAAGAAATGTAAGAAATCACTTTATATTAGACTAGGATTTATTTTGTGGGAATAAAAACCATTTGATTCCTTGACAGTTCTCAGCCCAGCAGTGAGGCTGTAAACACCAATAATGTTTATTTTTTTATGTGTGTTAAATTATACTTTAATAAACAAGACTGACACATCCTCCTTGAATACCAGCTCAAAGGAGATGTTTATTGGGGGATTGTGTTACTGTAATCACCCCCACTGCGTGGTGATCTGAGGAAGAAGGCTCCCCTGTTATTTGCTATATTACTCTGCGGTCTGTTGTGAGAGGAAGGGGTGTACAGAGCTAGTGGTAATTTAGAAAGCAGCTGGCAAGAGTGCTGACTGACTGGGCCATAGGAGATAACTGTCTGTGTGAGTGGAGGGGGCCAGGGTAGGAATAGGTCCCATCACTGTAGCTACTGTCACCATGTTCCCTGACATGACTCATCCGAGGGGCTTTTTACCTCCTCACCCAATGACAGAGCAGAGGTCCTGTTTTATTGATCATATTCAGTCCAGCACAATGGCAATTGTCCTGTTGTCAGTGTGTTTTATGGTCTGACCTCATTGGATCGAACACCTTGCAGACATGAAAAGGCTGCCTGCCTGTCCCTGGCAGTGTATGCCAGGGCTGGAGGGGAGAGAATGATCTAACCAGCAGCGTGTGCTGCCCTGGACAAGCATTTTGCTACACCCGCTATGACATCTGCTAAACACGTGTATGTGACAAATAAAATTTGATTTGATTTGGACTGAGAACTAACACTAAATCTCCCCTCAGAGGTATCATGAGGTCTGGAGGAAAGAAGTGGGGGCAAAATGAGGAGAGAACATGTATCACAGACACTGCTCTGGTGAATGGAAGTCTTGTCAGCGTTTTGCTTTGAGCTAGTGTGCTCAGTTTGGACTGTGAAGAGAGAAAGTTTGCTTTGGAGGGGCGGTCTAATGAGCTGTCAGACCTGCTGCTGGAGGGAGAGAAAGGTGAGAGAGTGAGGGAAGAGAGAAAAGAAAGCAATGAAAAAAAGGAAAACAAAGCTTCGATTGGAATAGATGCTGACTTCATAATGTTTAAGGCGCTCGCCTTCACACCACTGTAGCAATAGTGAAAGGAAAATATGGGGATGATTTAATATGCATAACCAAGGTCATAATTCCTCACCAGTGAATTCCTCAGATGTGACCGAGCGTTTTTGTGAGGAGCTGTTCTGTTACCTGGCTCACCTGCAGATCCTTGGTCTCCCATTCCCACAGCGAACCAGCTGTCTAGCCTCACTGGCCTGGCCTCACTGGCCACATTTTGTGGTATGCTTCAAGAGAAACAACCCTCCTCAAATGATACAGTACAAAGACAAAATATTCTTATCATGCCTGTATTGTACATTCTTCAAGTATGAACACAATGTGGGACATGTTCCTTCGAAAAGATGGGAGTCAGTCTAACTGTAATCTGCAAGCATTAGAACATTGTGGCATTCCCAAATTATATATTTAACTGTTACGTCGGAACTAACTGACAAAGGACAAACAAACAGGCCTTTGTCAGCCAGGCCAGCCTTGACCAACATGGGGCCAGTCGGCCAGCCATTGGCGTGTGTTTACTGTTGCTGTTTGAGAGATCCCTAGGTCTCTGTACTGTACTACTGTATGTAGAACAACTCTGCACTGGTTCAGGCTGTTACTACTCTCTGACTGTCTCAGGCTCTGATTGGCTGTTACATCTACACTTGTTTGTTTAACCTTCCCCATTGAGATAACCAACTGTTTCCCCCTTCATACCCCCAGCTCCCGTAAGTGCTAGTGACTGAGGCGACATGTTGGGGGGGCTTGAGGGGGGCCTATGTAAACAAATGTTTCAGTGGCAACATTTGTTCATATTTGGTTTTTGATGTGACGATTAGCTGTACTGAAGACTAAAGGGTTGTTTCTACCATAAAAAGCACAAGAAAGAGGACCCACGATCTCAATTGTTCTGACATTTTCTGTAGTTAGAAATGGGTTAGATTAGCATTCCTGCAACATTATTTTGTTGAAATATCATTTGAAGTCTGAGAAATTAAGCTAATTGATTGCAAATTGGTCATTTTAAAATGATAGGATTCATATAATATTAAATAAATATAGTACATAACATCCAATTTGGACCCAGAAAAATTTGAACAATGAGTAAGACATGAGGATTCCAAAGAAATGGTCAAATGCCACCCACGGACCCCCCCCCCTCCACACTCCAATCCCACCCTAACGACAGTATACAGTATCAGTACTATCATGTCTGACAAGTAGTATGGAGCTGCGCCTCGGAGTATTGTTTCTTCATCCTATGCAATGCATTCTCAGTGAATTTGTTGATGGGTTTTTTTCCCCTGTTTAGAGAAGTTAGTCATTGAAGGTTTATGTCCCATCTTACATCCTGATATTACCAGGTTCTGACCACTAGATGCTGTTTCTGTTATTAGATGATTTTATTTTGAGTCCCCCCCCCCATGTTAAAGTGATATTGTTCTTCCAAATTACACAATTATATTGGTTTCCTTACTTGTCTATGGACAAGGTAAAACAGCAACCCAGGATTTGGTTTTGTTTACTTGGCCACTGTTTCATATGCAATCTTTTTAGCATTATTATTTGTGGCACAAATCCAATGCAAGTCGGTGGTACCTAATATTAGCATTTTAACACTTCATTTTCAAGAATGCATTGCATAGGATGAATAAACAATTCTCCGAGCCGCAGCTCCATACTACTTTTCAAACATAGAGAACTGATACTGTATACTAGTTGTTGGGTTGGGATTGGCGTGGTTAATCTTACTCATTAACCACGTTTCCATCCACAGTTTTTATGCGAGTAAAGTCATACCATATTTTTTAAAATCACGACAGCTGTGATGGAAACAGGGAGTTTCGGTAAAAAAAAAAAAAATGCCGACAGATAATTTGTTTGTTCAACATGGTGGGATCTTTTTGTGTCTGTAAAATCAATTATGTGAGAAATGGCAGTGGAAAAGCCTTTATGTGCATATATTGATATAATAAACTTGGAGTCACGCGATATTGTGTGGGGTCCTCCCACTACTAATCGGGAAACCATGCAGTTTATTTGGCTACAGAGGGTAACCAGTGTTCCCCCTATCAGCATTTAGCAGCGGCGGGCTGCCACTCTTAAAAATATGATTATGAAAAAAATATATATTTATTTAAAAGTATATATTTTCGGGATGGTAAATCGTTTTCTGTGTAAACATAAACAACTAAAACCAGATATAACGAATGCAGAAATGATCATGGAGCTATATAATTATAATCTTTGAGAACTAACAATCACCAAAATAAAAATAGATAGTCAGGGATACAAGATATACAAGATACTTTAGCTGTAGAGAATCTTCAATTCCAAAAATGTAACGGCATGGGCCCCCATTCATTTTGTTATGTTTCAGTCACTCAGATAGCATAAGAACAAAATAAAATAACATTTTATTGGTCACATACACATACTGTATTTAGCTTAGCAGATGTTATTGCGGGTGTAGCGAAATGCTTGTGTTCCTTGCTCCAACAGTGCAGTAATATCTAACAATACACACAAATCTAAAAGTAAAAGAATGGAATTAAGAAATATAGAAATATTAGGACCAGCAATGTTGGAGTCTGGAATATAAATAAAGTGTGTGTGTGATGGGATGTGTAGACATTATGGACAGTATGTGGATAGAATATGTACAGTGAGGGGAAAAAAGTATTTGA